>NW_027555625.1:24348538-24406038 GCF_003287225.1 Phascolarctos cinereus | reverse complement strand
CAAGTGACTAAAATATCTACATTTCATAGTTAAGTGAAGGGATTAGGATGTCAGCTCATCCTCTGGAGGTTCACTAACTGAATACTTAGCATGACTCCAATAGCAAATAACATGACAGAAATGGCAGGCACCTCATCCTGTTTCCACATCATTTCCATCTCCTCTGCTAGGTCTCTTTATTTTCATAGCTCTCATTCAATATAGCTTAGAAGCTATGATGTGACATAATGACATTCATTAAAGATATTATTTAAAGTGTTTGTCAATCAACATTATTTCCAGGCAATTATGGACAATAATTTGATCCGTGGTCATGCTGTGATCATACTATTACCATTTGTTGGTTGAGTTCTCAAGGATATTTTGAGATCTGTATTTTCAGTATGTGGATTTATTATTTGTCTGTACACAAAAAATAGAGAGCTTCTGATGGTCTCATTGTTAGTGTTGTGGTTATCTCATCTTGGTCTTAAGATAAGTCATTATCCCACTACCTTCCATTATTATTATTGTTGTTGCCCTTGTCATCATTATCATTATTATGAGAAACTTGGGGGCAAAAGGCACAGTTAGGAAAGTGTTTATGGGAGAATTATTGCCCACAGTGACAGGGAAAGCATATAAGTCAAATAGATTTCTAAAACTGAGGAGCTCTGGTCAGATTTAGGAGCTCAGGTTCAGACAGCAGGAATGGCTCTTCTTGGAGACAGGAAGTCAAATGAAATGACTCTTCAAGTGCTTCAACAGAGTGTGGATCTTCTGAAAATTTCTCTACTTGTTTGGAAGAATGTATGAACTACAATGGGAATACAGAGGATAGAGATAAAGGGTATGGATCGGAATGGGAAGGAAGAAAATCAAGGAAATTAACTCCTTTGGGAAACAACAAGAACATAAGTTTTTACCTAAGAGTGAGAAATTTCAGAACTATGGTCTCTTCTTCCACTTCTCCTATTAGCATGGTGGATGGCTAGGTTGGCATGGGACTCTGAGGGAAAATCAACCTAGAGACCTTTGTTTACAGGTTCAACAGGTCAGCTAAAAAGATCTTTTACTTCTACTACTTCTCCTACTCCTCCACCACTGTAGAGGAATAGAATATACCAGGACAAGACTCCAGGCAAGTCAATCACTGTACTGTCTCCTTTGGAGTTCCATGAACATTAGTCTTAATATTGTCCCTGGCTGATCTCTTTCTACTGGAAAAGATTTTTGTCTTTTCATGTGGGGGCCAAGGCAGAATTCTTTGAAAAGTAATAGGTTATGAATAGCTAATTTTGAAGCATTACTATGCATTTCATTTTAAGTAGCAAGCACAAATGTATTTAAAACCATTTATACTTAATAACAAATTCATATGAATAATATATCTGTAACCTTTTGTATTAGTTTATTGCTAATTCATTTCAATTCAAAAAGCATTTTAAAGGCCCCTGTGTAGCACAACTGACAGAGCATAAGGCCTAGAGGCAAGAACAACTGAGGTCAAATCCAGCCTCTGCCACTTTTGGAGGCAATAATGGCACCAACCTCACAGGCTATTGTGAAGATCAAATGAGAATCATATTTGTAAAGTGTTTTGCAAACTTTAAAGTATTTTGTAAGTGCTAGCTAATATTGTCATTGTTATTTATTACATTCCTGTTATGTACAAAGTATCTGGAAAATAAATACAAAAAAGGAAATACCTTGCCCTCAAGAATCTTACTTTCCATTGGGGAGGAACAAAATATACATGCAAGATTAACTGAAAAATTCATACAAAGTATCTTTTCATCTTTTTGATCTAGGTTTGCATTACTCCTTTGGTGCTATTGTTCTCCACTAATGGCCTCTGCTGATGCCTCATCATAGCATTGGTGATCTAGGCTTCTCCAAGCTCTGCCAGTAGAGCACAAGCCCTGGCAGGTCCTACCAAGCTCAAGAAACTCCATTTATGGGATGAGATGGCTGTTGCCCCAACACCGGCCTCCCTGAATTCATAAAGATTCACTACCAGGTCATCCACTGGCACAAGCAAATTTTTACCCATAGCAATGGTGAAGATTATCTATTAATTCATAGAGAAGTTGTGGTTTGTGTCAGTGAAGTGCTCACCCACCCAAGCAAATCACAAACTCTTCAATTATTGAAGAATAGTCGTAATCAATGTCCTCTGCTATGCTTTCTTTGGGTCCTTGTTTGCAAACTGTTCACCCATCTTAGAGTTTTACAATGGTGATTAGGCATTGCACTCAAATACATGTTCCTTATAAATTTTATATGTTAATCATTTATCTTTTACATTTGATGCACATTTTTCAAATCTGACCTTGATAATTCTTGGTTGTTTTGAAAAAGTTTGTAATTTTAGCAATAAACTCACCAGCCTTCCTCTGCTCTAATGTCTAATAATTAAAAAGGAATTAGTTTAATATAATTAAGATTAATATGCTATTCTCTTTTCTTCTAACCTATTCAAGTTTCATTCTCATATTTTTAATTCAGTGACACAGAAGGAATTTGTTGGAGCTCAGGGTGCAAGAATCAAAATTTATGTTTCCTCATCATGTTCTCCAACAACATTAATAAACTCAGAAATCTTCCACCTAGTTTTCACTTGCCTACAGTTTTATTAAACACTAGGATTTGTATGTGCTTGGTTCCATTTTTGGGATTCCACATTAGTAAAGACAACAACATCTACTGATATGTATAGAGGGATAGAGACTGAACTCATGATTTCATTAATGTAAGTAGCTCCCTCTACAAATGTATGTCATCACTTGCCTGGCAATTTGGTCTTGGAGAGTTGACTTAGGACAGTGAAAAGTTAATTGATTTGTCCAAGGGCACTAAATAATATTTGTTGGACTTGAACTTAGCTCTGAGGCTAACTCTCTAAGCATTATTCCACACTGCTCCTGCACATATATATAGATTCATTATTACATAGAGGAACTCCCTGGGTTCTTGAAGGCTAGGCAATCGAATGCAAGTCCTTCCAAACTGCAGAGGTTTCCAGTTTGGGCCAGTGATAGATCACGTCTAGTGTTAGCCATGCTAGGTCCAGATAGGTTCATCACACAGTTGGGTGAAGGGAATGAATTTTTTGGCCAACCAAACTCTGACAGGCTATATGATAAGGTGTTATAGGATTAGACTCTGTGCCAGTGGAGAGAAAACCAATATCCATTAGATGATAATCCTGGAAGCACTGAAGGAAGACTTCTTTTACATGAAGTGGGTAAGTCTTCATAACCATTAAATAAAGGTTGGTACAAAGGGCAAGAATCAAGAGTCATCCTTCAAGATTTTGAGAAAACGAAGTACACTAATGAATTATTGCTGGAGCTATGAATTGGTCCAACCATTCTTGGAAGCAATTTGGAATTATGCATCTAGAAGGACTACAGTCTCCCCAGACTTTGACACAGAGATCGCCATTGCTACGTATATATACTCCAAAGAGATCAAAGACAATACACTCCCTAAGAAAAAAATCTCCAAGGCCAGATGGATTTACCAAACATTTAAAGAACAATTAATTATAATACTACACAAACCATTTGGGAAAACAGGCAAAGAAGGAGCCCTACCAAATTCCTTTTATAACACAAATATGGTTCTGATACTTAAACCAGGAAGAGCCAAACCAGAGAAAGAAAATTATAGACCCATTTCCCTAATGAATATTGATGCAAAAATTTTAAATAAACTATTAGAAAAGAGATCACGGCAATTTATCATTAGGATAATGAACTATGACGAGGTGGGATTTATACCAGGAATGCAGGGCTGGTTCAATATTAGGAAAACTATCAGCATACTTGACCGTATCAATAGCAAAATTGAAGAAATCATATAATTATATCAATAGATGCATAAAAAGCTTTTGACAAAATACAGCACCCATTCCTATTGAAAACACCAGAGAGCATAGGAATAAAAGGAGTTTTCCTTAAAATTATAAGTAGTATATATCTAAAACCATCAGCAGGTAGTATATATAATGGGGATGAGCTAGAAGCATTCCCAACAAGATCAGGGGAGACAAGGATGCCCAATATCACTGCTATTATTCAATATTGTTATAGAAATGTTAGCTTTAGTGATAATATAAGAAAGAAAAATTGAAGGAATTTGAATAGGCAATGAGAAAACAAAATTATCACTCTTTGCAAATGATATGATGGTATACTTAGAACATCCTAGAGGATCAGCTAAGAAACTACTTGAAAAAATTAACAACTTTAGCGAAGTTGTAGGATACAAAATAAACCTACATAAATTTCATCAGTATTTCTATATATTACCAACAAAACCTAGCAGCAAGAGATAAAAAGAGAAATTCCATTTAAAATAATTGTAAACAGTATAAAATATTTGGGAGTCTACCTTCAAAGACAAACCCAGGAACTATATGAACATAATTACAAAACACTTTTCATATAAATAAAGTCAGATTTAAACAATTGGAAAAATGTCAATTGCTCATGGGTAGGCCAAGCCAATATAATAAAAATTACAATTCTAACCAAATTTACTTAATCAGTGCCATAACAATTAAACCATGAAAAAATTATTTTATTGAGTTAGAAAAAAATAATAACAATTCATCTGGAAAAATAAAAAGTCCAGAATATCAAGGGAATTAATGAAAAGAAATACAAGGGAAGGTGGGCTAGCCATACCAGATCTTAAATTATATTAGAAAGCAGCAATCCTCAGAACTACTTGGTACTGGCTAAGAAATACAATGGTGGATCAGTGGAATAGGTTAGGTACACAAGACACAGTAGTCAATGACTATGGTAATCTACTGTTTGATAAAACCAAAGACTCCATCTTCTGGGACAAGAACTCACTATTTGACAAAAACTGCTCAGAAACTAGGCATAGACCAACATTTCATACCATATACCAAGATAAGGTTGAAATGGGTACATGATTTAGACATAAAGGATGAAACCATAAGCAAATTCAGAGAGCAAGGAATAGTTTACCAGTCAGATCCATGGAGAAGGGAAGAATTTATGACCAAACTAGAGATAGAGAACATTATGAAATACAGAATAGATGACTTTGATTATATTAAATTAAAAAGGTTTTACACAAATAAAACCAACACAACCAAGATTAGAAGAAAAGCAGAAAGCTGGGAAATAATTTTTACAGCCAGTGTTTGTGATAAAGGCCTCATGTCTCAAATACATAGAGAGCTGAGTCAAATTTATAAGAATACAAGTCATTCCCCAACTGATAAATGGTCAAAGGATATAAACAGGCAGTTTTCAGATGAAGAAATTAAAGCCATCTATAGTCATATGAAAAAATGTTCAAAATCATTATTGATTAGAGAAATGCAAATCAAAATGACTCTGAGGTACCACCTCACCTATCAGATTGGCTAATATGACAGAAAAGGAAAATGATAAATGTTGGAGAAGATGTAGAAAAATTGGAACACTAATGCGCTGTTTGTGGAGTTATGAACCGATACAATCATTCTGGAGAACTATTTGGAACTATGCCCAAAGGGCTATAAAACTTTGCATACCCTTTGACCCAGCAATACCACTTCTAGGTCTGCATTCCAAAGAGATCATAAAAACGGGGAAAGGATCCACATGTACAAAAATGTTTGTAGCAAAGGATTGGGAATTGAGAGGATGCACATCAATTGGGGAAATGGATGAACAAGTTGTGGTATGTGAATGTAATGGGATACAAATGTTCTATAAGAAATAATGAGCAGATGGACTTCAGAAAAACTCATAGAGACTTACATGAACTAATGCTGAGTGAAGTAAGCAGAACCAGGAGAACATTGCACACAGTAACAGCAACATTGTGTGATGATCAATTATGATATACTTAGCTCCTCTTAGCAATTCAATGATCCAAGATAGTTCCAAAAGATTCATGATGGAAAATGCTAACCACATTCAGAGAAAGAGCTATGGAATCTGAATGCAGATCATACCATATTATTTTCATTTGTTTTTCAGTTTTTGTTTTTCTTTCTTGTGTTTTTTCCCTTTTGTTATGATTCTTTTTTTGCAACATGACTAATGTGAAAATATGTCTAACATGATTGCATATGTATAACCTGTATAAGATTGCTTGCTCTCTTAGGGAAGGGGGAAGGAAGGGAGGGAGAAAGTGAGAAAAATTTGGAACTCAAAATCTTACAAAAATGAGTGTTGAAAACTATTTTTACATGTAATTGGAAAAAATAAAATACTATTAAGTAAAAAAATGAATTTATAAATAATAAATAAATTAAAATCACTGGGGGTAGGGGGAGAGATCAAAGACAAAAAAAAAGTTTCCATATATGCCAAAATATACATACCAACACTGTAGTAGCAAAGAAATGGACACACCATAGGTGCCCATGTATTAGGAATATATTGGAATATTACTGTGTTGTAATTAATGAATATGACAAATACAGAGAAGCTTTGGAAGACTTACATAAACTACTGTAAAATAAAATAAGTAGAACCAAGGAAATCAGTACACACAATGATTTTTGTTTTTCAGTTGTTTTCTCTCACATCCAACTCTTCATGACCCCATTTAGGGTTTTCTTGGCAAAAATACTGGAATGGTTTACTATTTCCTTCTCCAACTCATTTTGCAGATGAGGAAACTGAGGCAAACAGTGTTAAGTGACTTGCCTAGGGTCACATAGCTAGTAAGTGTCTGAGGCCAGATTTGAAATTGGGAAGATGAGTCTTCCTGACTTCAGGCCTGGCACTCTATCCACTGCACCACCTAGCTGCCCACAAAGGCTACAACACTATAAATGGAAAGAACTCTGAACCAATTGAAACTGAATGTTAAGAAATTATAATACCAAGCTTGGCCCCAAAGAAGCAGCATTAGAAGACATTTCCTCTCCTTCTTTGCAGAGGTGGGGGAGTATAGATGTGAATAACAATTAATATGTCAGACGTTTTCAGCATGTTGGCAGTTTCACTGAACTGTGTTTCACTTCTACCCACATCCTCATTGGGCAGGGGAATGATGCCCCTCTCATCAGGCAGACTGGCAATGACTAAAGGATAGGACCAATCCTAGGGGAAAGACCACTGGCTTGATAGCCAGGAGACAGAGACTTCCCTATGACATGGCTATGGCTAGGGTCAAACTATTTAAATTTTCTGACACTGTTTCTTCATCTGTAAAATGGAAAAAATAAGCATGTAGGACCTGCTGCAGAAGGTTAGCCTGATGATCCGAGAGGATATTATCATAGATGGAAAGCATTTGGCAAACTTTGAAGTACTTTTTAAGTTGGGATGGAATCTGGACAGTTCATTGTATAGAGAACTCCTAGGAGACACACTCCACCAATGGAACCAATGCAACTTATGGGCATAGAAAAATTTCTTCAAGTGTCATGTATGACTTGCCTGGGTCCCACAGTCAATGTGTGGCAGAGACAAGACTGGATCCTTGGCCTATCTCTCTATTCACTACACTACATTATGGTTGCTCCATTCCATGAGTGCCATGCATTAATCCCAAACAGGTTGAGTGGGGGAAGAAATCAGAAGGTAGATAGGAGAAGTGCTTTCCCTCTAATCCTGTATCTATAGAACACGACACTCTGAGCAGTTCAGGAAGGGCAATTGAGATGTTGGGAAGATTGAATAGTTAAGTAGGGTGTAAGCTGGGGTGTGGGTGTGTTCAGGGAAGACTACTACCTCTAGTGTGAAGGCTGCCAAGCCCTTTTCAGAGTTGCTTTCCACACTTGGTGTCCACCTGTTCCACCTAACTCTCACGTGTGGCTCCAAGAAGCTGTAGCATGCATGACTGCCACACCCCAGTAAACCATTTCAACAGATGGGCTAAACCAGAGTGAGGGTAACCAAGGGGTATCAAACCCCTTGGTGAGTTAGGGTGGTGTGTACTCCAAGCATGTGAAGACTTCCTCTGGTGGAATGGGTAGGCGAGAATGATTTGTTCCAATGGCCATGAAGTCAGTGGATGCAGGTGCTGTGTAGTGCTTAAAGCTTGGTTAGACATCCAAGATGCCAAGGTAATACACTGCATCTCGAGCAATCACAAGTCATCTTGATTCTGTCCTGCCACTGGACTGTGATAACTCTGGAGAAGAGAGTGATGCCAACAACTTCATGCAACTCTGCCTCACTTAAATCCAATCTGTGCACAAATCAAAAGACATCACCCAGACCATTTTACTGTGTTACCTATCTCAAAGTCCTGTGGCAACAGGCAAGTGATGATACAGCAGGTACAGATACACTGGGAACTGCAGTCACAATCCTGCACATGGGCCCAGGCCATAGGGTCATTTCTCACTGGAAGCAGCAGTGGGATTCAGCAACCCCCCGGATATCTAAGCAGCCTTTTAAGGATCACACTGCTCACGTCCTGGGGTGAGGAAGGGGCTGGAAAAGGTGCCCTAAAAATTGTCTGCTTACCCAACCCTGGCCTGATTACTACAGCAGGGGGTAGTCCCATCCTGTGGTCAAAACACAAAAAAAAGGTATAAAAACATCTTCAAAGATGATTCCACTCACCATTGGCACATGGAATATGTGCACACTTATAGACAACACAAAATCCAGCAGACCTGAAAGATGAACAGCTCTTCTTGCAAGAGAACTTAGCAGGTACCACATCCAAATAGCAGCCCTGAGTGAAACAAGGCTGGCAAATGAAAGCCAGATAACTGAAGTTGGAGCTGGATACACGTTTTTCTGGAGTGACCACAATGAGGGACAGTGCTGTGAAGCTGGTGTAGGTTTTGCAATCAAAACTAATCTAGTCAACAAGCTTGTATACCTACCAAAAGGAATGAACAGGCTCATGACAATGTGACTGCCATTTGTAGGAAAACATCACACCACCGTCATCAGTGCCTATACTCCCACCATGATAAACTCTGATGAGGTCCAATAAAAATTTTATAAAGACTTGGAGACCCTTATCATCAATGTGCCAAAAGAGGACAAGCTTATAATTCTGGGTAACTTTAATGTTAGCGTAGGCTCAGACTACCAGACTTGGCAGGGAGTTCTAGGGAGGAATAGAGTTAGAAACAGCAATAGCAATGATCACTTACTACTGAAGACTTGTGTATCTCATGACCTCATCACCAACACTGTCTTACATTTACCTAAATGCAATAAAACTTCGTGGGTGCACCCTCACAGCAAACATTGGGATTTAATAGACTATGTGATTGTAAGGAGAAGAGACAGAGAGGATATGAGAGTAATGAAGGCAATGTGTGGCAGAGGGCTGGACTGATCACAGACTTATTCTCTCCAAGGTAAATATTCACATTCAACAAAAGTGGCCTCCCAAGGCAAAATGACTACCAGAAGAATTAACATCAACAGATTAGAGCTCTTCTCTGAGCAGGAACAGTTTGTTGCTCACTTGGAGGGAAAGATGAGCCAACACACAGTTGGCAACATGGAGCAGAAAAGGACTAGCTTTCAGAGAGTTGGCATACAGCACTGCATTTGTTCATCTGGATCAGAACACAAACAAACATCAAGATGGGTTTGATGAAAATGATGGGGAAATGCAGAAGCTGCTAAATGAAAAATCAGTACTCCACAGGGTTAGCCAGCAGGATACTTTCTCCATCTCAAAAACACAGAATTTAATTTTATCAAAAGTAAAGGAAAAGGAAAGCTTAGAGATATACAATTCTTGGCCCAGTAAGAAGACAGATAAAATTCAGATTTATGCCGATAGTAACAATCCAAAGTACTTTTATGAAGCTCTGAAGGCTATTTATGGGCCAAAGACCTATGGTGCATCTCAACCACTCACTGCTGATGGAGCCACATTGATTAGTGATAAGGATATTATCCTAGAGAGATGGGCTGAACACTTCCATAACATGTTAAGTCCAGACCACATCCAGACCACAATGCCTTCTATCCTTCCTCCCACATGCTCCCCTAGACTTACCTGCCTGGATCCCCATTAGAAAAAGAACCCTCAGAATGAGTAGCAAGGATGAGAAAGACCCTCTCCTCCTTCTCTTCCTTCTCCTTTGGCCAACCCTTTTCACAGGTGATTGCCTGGCATCTGCAACCACACTCTAGTTGGAGGAGAATCCACTCTCTAAACTCTGCACCCCAGTAGTATCCAAAAGAGAAATGAGACCTCCATATGAACATTGGCTTCCCACCCTATCTTGGATTGACCCTATCCAATTATTGCAAGGTCACACTGATAGTCAATGGTAAAATCAGAATCTGAACCGAAGTCCTTTAATTGCAAACCCAGGGCTGTTTTCACTGCACCACACTGCTCTCTGCAGTAGAACTCCCTCTTCACCTTTCCCCTTGAACCTTTTTCCTGGGTAAAGTAAAATTGGGGGTGGAGTTCTCACAATTAGAGCTCCTATTTAATGAAATCAATCAGTCAGCACCACTTGATTCCCACTTCACCCCTACCCCTATGACTGGAGATCTTTAAGCCAAGGTTAAATGACCACGTGCCAAGCACATTGTAGAAGGCTGTCTTGTTCAAGTACACTACATGGCCTCTGAGGTTCTTTCCAACTCAGCAAGCTCATGATTCAGTAACGTTTTCTCTTTCTCTGTGGTTACTTTAATCTTTTCCACCTTATCCATGAAAGAGAGTCTCAATGCTTGGGGGTTCCCTCATAATTCAACAGTACACTTTTTAGTGACTTCAGTAAGGGAAATTAGCACAATCAAATATCAAGGTGGTGTTGGGTAGGGGTGGGGGGGAAGTCAAGCCACAGACTGTGGCACAGATTGAAAATGAGGACATCCAAGAAGAGCAGTTCATTCAAGAATTATAGGATCATAGACCTATGTCTGGAAGAGACCTTAGAGGTCCCCTAGTCCAAACCTCTCACTTTATAGTTCAAGGAAAGGAAGCCTAAAGAGGCAAATCCATGGAGCTAACTTACCTTTGTCAAAAGGCAATACAGTATTACACTAACTTATATGCCAGACTTTAAGGCCATGTGAAGTCTCAGTGTAGCTATTATGAAGATAGGTCAGACTCTGTCACCCAATGATATAATACAATATGTTTTGGGAGAGGATTCCACTGGGTCTCTTGACTTTCCATGAATACCAATAGAGAATTAAGGCTATTTACCAGCCACACTTCATTCTCTTTGAATGACTGGTCCACTATTTTCTAGTCAAACAATGTCTATGATACTTTGTATACCACTTCCACTCAAGTCTTCATTTGCAATGTGGTTCAGGTAAGTCATATCCACCATGCACTGCTGCATGGCTCATTTAATGAAGTCATCAATGCTTCAGACACTCTAATTCCATGGTTCAAGGCCACACAACATCACCAAAATAATATCGGTTCTAAAAGAGGAGGAGCTTTTTTACAAGGAGGAGTTTGGGGTCAAAGAACTTTGAAATTTCTCAAAAGCCAACTGATCGAGTCTTCTCCTACTGAACTCTGGGCCCAGATACACCAAGTCAATTTCAAATATAGGTCACCAATCCTTCCAGAGGTTGGGGACCATAAAATCAGAGCAGAACGTGCTGAGCATATGCTTCCTTCTCCAACTGGTGAGGTCTTCCCAGAACCTTCCTTCAAGGGCAAGTCCTGAACCAGGTCCTTGCCATCTGTGGCCCCATCCCTCAACCCTGGACCCTTTTCAGCTCCTTTTCTGTTGTTGCTCTACATTACAACGTAAGGTCCATAACGACAGCAGCTGTTTCTTTTTGCTTGTACTTGTACTCCCAGGGCTTAGCACACTTGCCTGATGTGAAGCAAGCACTTAATTAAGATTTGTTGAGTGATGGACTTGGGACATTTAAAAAGTTGAAGCAACATAGTTTCTGGGTAATTTAACCATTTTATTAATGATGCCAATATGTTTATTAATAAAAAGGGTAGTCATTTGATCACCTCTCTCAGACCAAAGATCCCTCCTGGTGGTGGGCTCACAGTTTATGTGCCCTTGGAAGAGCAGTCGACTTGGAGAAGTCAAAAGAATATACACTTTCTTAGATGCTTTAGGCCCAAACTTCTTAGCTGCCATGGCTGCCCTGTGTATCATATGTATTCTGAATTTCGTGCCCTCTGAGATTCTTACTAACTCTCAATGAGTCTGACTAGCAAGTTCTTGTGTGGGTAATATGATCAGTGCCCTGAAACCTTCATTTGTGGATTGTTTCAGCTGCATTAAAATAAGAATGCTAAAAGCCAGGATCTTTCCAGATATAGTAGGAGCAGAAGCCAGCAGTTCACCATGAAGCATGATGGGAATTGCTTCCATTTCATTGGCATGGGGCTCGGGAAACCTGCATCTAAGATGTTCTGAAGTAGTCAAGAGTGGATCTTATATTCCTGGTCAAGTTGCTGAAATGAAGCAATGGGCTCTGGAAGATCAATTCCTTGCATGTGAATTTTGTGTTTATTTCAGAAATCTTTAGCTTTTGGAGCCTTTCCAATTTCTCTGCAGTTAGCTTATTTTCTTCTTTTCTTTTTCTTTTTTTTTTTTTCATTTTTAATCGACTTCCAGTAAAGACATCCATAGTATAGTTTCTTCTTCCTTACTGGAACTGATTGAAATAGTTTCAGAAGCTTGTTTTTTCTTCTTCATGTTTCATTTTCTCTTCCTTTCAATTCTGTTATCCTCCTCAACTTCAGCTTTTTGCTGCAGTCTCTCCTCTTCCTTGGACAGGGTGTTATCCAATGAGGTTCCATTTTCAGCTGGGGTAGATTTCTTGATTCCATAGAAGTTCTCTGATACCGCTGAAGAATCAAAGTCAAATTTCCTTTTTCCTAACTGGAATCGAGTCAAGTATGCCGGGAAGGGCCTCAGGTGGAACTTGCCTCCAACACCAAGGTGACAGAACAGATCATGAGCATTCAGGTCTAACTGGCAGGCTCAGCCTGGCAGAGCGCATGAGCATTGCCACCCCTCTCAGTGTAGGAGGGGACTTTTCCACTTTTTAATTAGATTTACCTTCTGTTACAGATATGAACCACATCCCTCCAAGTCTCAGTGATATCATGATTTTTATAAAATGTAGAATTCATAAAGATTTTAGAAATCTAGTACATCCTGATCATATTAAATATTGAGTAAAGTGGGGCTTAGAAAGAGTAAGTGACTTGCCCGAGGTAGAAAAAAAAAGGCAATAAATAACAGATCTAGTATTTAAATAATTTTTTCACTCAAAATCCAGTTCTTTACACTAAAATGTCTATGTGGTCTAATTTGCTTCTTTGTAGATGTATGATTTTCCTGATATGAGAAATTCCAGAACTCTTATCTCTTTTGTCTCTACTTTTCCCATGAGCATGGTCTACAGCTAGGTTAGGCATGGAGATATGCAAAGAGATTAACCTAGAGACTTTATCCCATAGGTTTGACAGGTCAGCTAGAAGTATTTTCTCCTTCTCATGTTCCTCCTACTGCTCCACAACAGGAGATTTATATTTACCAATACAACTAACATCTCTAATTGTTTATGATATAGTTAGCACACATGAACATAGTCCTATGAGACCATTGGCTTTATCATTTCTTCCCTTCTTGCATATTGCCTCCTATAAAACACTAGACATTCCATTTTCATTTTTTTAATGTATTTTATTCTTAATTTGTGAGCTCAAGCAAGCATTTCCATAACATAGTGTACTTTTTTAAAAAAAGATTGCACACAAAACCGCAAATCTATTATGTACAACTTGCTATTCTTTTTAAATATACAGTAAAGTTATCGAATAAATTTCTTTTTTTCTTTTTTTCCCTTCCTTTTACCCCTTTGTCCTAGAGATGGCTACCATTACTCACAAAAATTTGTGTATACACACATACATATATACATATACATACATGTATATAGACATATATGTGTAAAATCATTCCATACATGCTTCTACTTATAAGTTCTTTCTCTTCCTAAATATGTTTTCCTAAATATATTGTTAGTTAATTTGTACTCAATTTGTATATTTATAATACTCAAAATGACTTATTAACCCAAAGTTTTTCTTAAAACAATATTACCGTTACTGTATAAGACATTCTCTTGGTTCTGCTCATTTCCCTCTTAAGTATTTTGTACAATTCTTTCTGTGTTTTTTCTGTCATTGAACTCATTATTTCCTATAGCACAGTAGTATTTCATCACAATAATATGCCATAACTTATTCAGCCATGCCCCAATTCACGGGCATCCTTGTAATTTTCAGTTTTTTGCTACCACAAAGAGAGTTACTACAAATATCTTAGAACATATAGGTTCTTTTCCCCTTTTCCTAATCATCTTCAGAACTAGACCTAGTAATGGAAATTCTGGGTCAAAGGGTATAGGCGATTTAATAATTCTTTGGGCATAATTCCAGATTGTTCTTCAAAATGGTTGGATCACTTCACAATTCAACCAACAATAAATTAGTGTCCCAATTTTTTCACATCACTTCCAACATTTGTCACTCTCCTTTTCAATTGTTTTAGCCAGTCTGATAGGTATAAAATGATGTCTCAAGTTTGTTTCAATTGGCATTTCTCTAATCAATAATTATTTACAGAAGTTTTGTACGGCCATAATTTGTTTTGATTTCTTCATTGGAAAACTACCTGTTTATATCTTTTGACCATTTGTCAATTGGAGAATGACTCATATTCATATAGATTTGACAAAATTCTTTACATATTTAACATATGAGACCTTTGTCTTGGAATCTGTCTATAGCATTTTCCCTCAATTTTCTGCTTTCCTTCTGATCTTGGCTATATTTGTTTTATTTGTACAAAATACAATTAATTTAATGTAATCAAAATTATCTATTTTATGCCTAAATTTTCTCTCTATCTCTTGTTTATTCATAAATTGTTCACCTATCTATAAGTGTGATAAGTAATATAGTCCATGTTCTATTTTTCTTGTAATATCTCTCTTTATATCTAGGTCATTGATCCATTTTGACCTTATCTTAGTAAATGATGTAAGATATTGGTTTATACCCTGTTTCTTCCATACTGCTTTCCAGTTTTCCTAACAATTTTTATCAAATAATGAATTCTTATCCCAAAATTTTAAGTGCACATTTTCCAAATCTGACCTTGATTAATTATTTGTTGTTTTCAAAAAGTTGGTAATTTTATGCAATAAACTCACCAACCTCCTCTTCTCTAATGTGTTGTCTTTGTTTAATAATTACAAAGAAATTGGATTTGTATAATTAAGATAAATATATTATTCTCTTTTCTTCTAACCTGCTCAAAATTCATTCTCATATTTTTAATTCAAGATCCAGATGGAATGTATTGGAGCTTATGGGGCAAGGATCAAAATTTATGTTTCATCACGTTGTTCTCCCAATAATATTAACAAACTCAGCAATCTTTCCCCTAGTTTTCACTTACCTACATTTTTATCAAACACTAATATTTTGTGTGTATTTGATTCTATTTCTGGAGTTCCACATTAGAAAGGACAGTGATGTGTACTGAATGTATATGAGGATAGACTCTGAACTTGTTTGTGATTTCATTAATATGAGTAATTTCTGTTACTAGTCTATATCAACACATGCTTGGCAGTTTGGTCTTGAAGAGTTGACTTAGAGCAGTGAAAGTTAATTGACTTGTCCAAGAATAGTAAACAATATTTTCTAGAGACTAGACTTGAACCCAGGTCTTCTTAATTCTTAGCCTGACTCCCTATCCATTATGTCACACTGCTCCTGCACAAGTATAGAGGGCTCCAGAGCTTCATTATTGCACACAGACATCCCTGGGTTCTCAAAGGCTAAGCATTAGAATATAAGTCCTCCCAAATTGTAGAGGCTCCCCGGTTGGCACAGTGATTGATCCGTATCTGGAGCTGGCCAATCTATGTTCAGAGAGGTTCATCACAAAGTTGGGTGAAGGGGATGAAATTTTTGGCCAACCAAACTCTGAAAGGCTATCTCATAAGGCATTGTAAGATTAGCCTCTATGCCACTGGAAAAAGAATCAATATCGATTAGATCACAATCCTTGAAGCACTGAAGGAAATCTTCATTTGAATAAAGTATGTAAGTCTTCATAACTATTATAAAAATGTTGGCACAAAAGCCAAGAACCAAGAATCAGCCTTCAAGATTGTGTACCCCTCCCCATTTCCTCCCTACCCTTCCAGAGTATACCTCACTGTATACTCTCCCATAACTACACATAGCTTCTGTCAGAAGAGTAGGCAAAATGTAGAGTATGTATTTAATACAAAGGTGTACACATAAGGAACACATATATCCAGTGTGCCATCCGCCCCTCCACATTCATCAACACTGGAAAAGGCTTCATCAGGTTAGAGGGCCCTGAAGACAACACTCTGGCTGATGTGTGGGACTTTTTTTCCTGGACATATTTTCTCCCTTAAGCAGGAACAGCAGATGCAGTGACACAGTAGATAGAGCACCAGTCTTGGAGTCTGGAAGATCTGAGTTCAAATCTGGCTTCAGACACTTACTAGCTGGGTGACCATAAGTCACTCAACCCTGTTTGTCTCAGTTTCTTCATCTGTAAAAAGAACTGGAGAAGGAAATGGTAAACAATCCAAGTATCTTTGCCAAGAAAATTCCAAGTGGGGTCACAGAGTCAGAAATGATTGAAATAACAAAAGAACAGCTTCAGAGTAAGAAGACTCCAACTGTAAAAGCAGCTCTGTTCCAAGGTGGAGTAGAGGACAGAGTGCTGGACTTGGGCTTGGGAGTCAGGGAGACCCTGCCTCAGGCACTTACTGGCTGTGTGACCTTGGGTGAGTCACTTAATGCTGTTTGCTTCAGTTTCCTCTTCTACAAAATTAGTTGGAGAAGGAAATGGCAAAGCACTCCAGTATCTTTGTCGAGAAAATAGCAAATGGGGTCAAAAAGAGTTGGGTACAATGGAAAACAACTGAACAACAACAAAAGTCATTGTGTCTAATTTTTTCCAGGTTCTATTTGCTTCATTTTAAATCAATCCATAAAATTCTTCCAAGATTTCTCTGTATTTGTCATGTTCATTGTTAATTACAGCACAATAATATTCCAACATATTCTGAATACATGAGCACTATAGTGTGTCTATTTCTTTGCAGTTACAATGATGGTACAAATAGCTTGCCATACATGGAAGCTTTCTTTGTATCTTTGACCTCTTTGGAGTATATATGCTGAGCAGTGGGGATCTCTGTGTCAAAGACCATGGAGATTTTCATCACTTCATCTACTTAATTCCAAATTGCTTCCGGGAATGTTTGGACCGATTCGTACCTCCAGCAACAATGCATTAGTACACTTTGTTTTCTCACAATGTAGAAGGCAGATTCTTGATTCTTGGTTTTGGTGCCAACATTTCTATAGTAGCTACGAAGCCTTGCACACTTGATGTGAAACAAGATTTCCTTAAATGCTTCAAGAATTGTGATCTAATGGATAATGGTTCTTTTTCCAATGCCTTATCAGATAACCTTTTATAATTTGGTTGGCCAAAAAATTTATCCCCTTTACCCAACTTTGTGATGAACCTCTCTGGACATAGTTCATAGATTCACAATTTTTTAGACAGTTAAAATAACTCCATAGTAAACTGTGATACTACTTATAAAAATGAAAAGAATTAACCCAGATCGGTTTCTTCAGCACACAAAGTTTCTGCTTACTCTGATCTCATAATGGAAAAGTCTTGTGACCTTTGTCTGATAAAGGCATGCCCCAGATAATATACAGAGAAGAATTCCAAAGGTTCTGTTAAAACCTTCACTCTAACTAGCATTGCCAGAGTCATTCTCTCTTTTCTAGGCCAATTGGTGTCCTCTGATGAAGAACTCAGGCAACATGGAGCATGTACTGGCTCAGGAGGCTTTCATAGGGACCTAGAAAAAAACAAAGGTTCACAAGCATAGACCCAAGGGGGAAACCATCCAGTAGTATCCTGGGACACCAGACCCTCTACAAGTGCTCTACTCTGCTATAAATAGGATTCCCCAGGCTCACTCCTCCTTTTATGGAATCATAGATATTCAGATTTAGAAGAAGCCTTGATTACCACCTAGACCAAAGCAAACTTGAAAAAGAATCCCAAATATAACACACTGACAAGTGGTCATGTCCTCTCACTCCTAGAGACTCAGAAAAGAGTGGATAGAACTGGTGTGAAGAACGGAATGTAGTGGGGAGAGACTTGAGGCAGAAAGGTCAATGAGAAGACTACTGCAGTGATCTAGGTGAGAGGAGGTAAGGGACTTTTTAAGGGTTGTGGGTATATGGAGGAGAGAAGTGGATTCATAAGAGATGTAGAGAAGGTAGAAATGGCCAGTATTGACAACATATTGGAGATACGGGGTGAATGGCAGGGAGGAGTCAAGGATGACCCTGAGGCTGCCAGCTTGGGGGACTTGGAGGATAGAAATGCCTTCAGGACTAATAATGAGAGTGGGACAGGGGAGGTTTTGGGGAGAAAAAGAATTAGGTCTGCCTTGGACTCTGGAAAGTCAGTAGATGGCTTTTGGCTTTTGACTGAATGTCCATGAGCCATCTGCAATGACCCCACAGATTTTACACTGAATATGTTCACTCAATCAACAAGAATTTAATAAGCTCATGCTATGTGACAAGTGATGTGCTATGTGCTGGTGATGCAGACTCAAGAGTGAGGGATGAGCCAGGGTGGCACACCCCACAGTCACAATGGAGGAAGCCAGACATCCACATGCTGAGTCTACAAACACTAGGAGGTGCCAGCTAAGATTCAGTGCCCGAATCCTGGAAAAGAACTCAGGGTCTGCAGGCCACATGGAGAGGAGCTATAACTAATCAGCACTGAAAGCCAGTGTAAAACACTGTCAAGAATGCCAACCAAGGCAAGGTGACCTCTGTCGATTCCTTAGACTGTCACCAGTGGTGTCACCCTGGCAAAGTTACTTAATCCCTCTCAGCCTCAGTTTCCTTATCTCAAAAACAAGAATAGTAATTGTGCCTACCTCACAGCATTGTTATGAGGATCAACGGGATAATAAAACATAAGAAGTCCCTTGCCAACCTTAAAGGGCAATATTCATTATTGTCATAGTTAATGTGACACTTTCAGACTGTTAGCCCCATTGAAATCTGCCCCATCAATTCAGGGACTCCCTGAGGACAGGGATTCTACCTTCCCATTCTACCAGGGGCTCCCTGAGGGCAGTGTGAGGAAAGGGGGAATGGGATCTCTTCCCTATATCTCTCCTCCAGAATGAAGGCTCCCTGGTGATCCTTTCAGATCTAAGCATTTCTAGGTTCAGTGAAAATTAGGAAGACAGCTGAGTGGTCATTGTTGAACCAGCCCATCTCTGGGCCTCTGAGACAGTACTTGGTGATGACTGTGCTCTGAGGTGCACTGACCTCATTATGAACTCAGTTTCACTTCCTCTCTCATATGTGCTAGGCAGGAAAAGCTTTTCCCTCATAACAGGCACAACTGGTGGTGATGAGAGGGGGGCAGGGCCTTAGCAGAACCAATCCACGCCTGGGTGGGGATAGAAGTAGGGGGCCATGATATGTACATAGGAGGCCTCAGTTCCCATATAGGCAGTGCCTGGGATACAAGATACAGGGCCTAAATCCTCATGGAGTATCAAAGGAGGTGGTGATGGTTCTCTTCAGCCTGGCATCTCATTCTGGGGAAAGTCACTGTGCTCAAGGGGCTTCAGGTAACCCAGGTGGTCAGTCAACAAGCATTTATTAAACAATTTGGATGCTGCAGCTAACTGGTGCTCTAAGTGGTAGGGATACCAAAAAATAAATCAAATAAAACCTGGTCCCTGCCTCCAAGGAGCTCACACTCTACTGGGGGAGACAGCAAGTAAATGAAAAGATGCCTATAAGATACATACAGATAGATGAAAGGAAGCTTTGGAGAGGAAAGCTCTGGTAATTGTGGGCACCAGCAAAGGCTTCCTGAAGGTGACATTTTATCTGAGACTTGTAGGAGTCCAGGGAGGCCAGGAAGTGGAGGTACGAATGGAGAACATTCCAGCACAGGGAACAGTCAAGACAAAGGCGGGGGGTGGGTGGAAAAGGGCAAGTATGGGGAACAGCCAGTAAACTGTTACTGAGTAGTTGAAAGAGTGGAGAGGAGTAAAGTATAATACTCTCATTTAAAATGACTGGAAGTATTCATCCTCTGAAAGGTTTTAGATACTGAGCAAAGAACTTTATCATGGAGATAAAAGGGATGTTGGAGTTTATTAATGAGGAGAGTGAGATAGTATGAGTAGTGCTTTAGAAAAATCATGTTGGTAGCTGAGGCAAGGATGGATGGAAGAGAGGAGGCTTGAGGTAGGGAGATCAGTGAGGAGGCTGTTGTAGGTGAGAGGTAACAGGGCCCAAGCAAGGGTCAGGGCTGGGTGAGTGAAGAGGATGGCATGTATAGGACAACAACGAGGTTCTTGAAAGGTCATATGGTCCTACGTTGTCATTTTACAAATTTGGAAACTGATGCCCAAAGGAGTTGTGTGACTTTCCCAAAGTCACATAATTAGTATTAGAAATGGGATCGAAACCTCATTCTTCTGATTCCAAAGTCAATTCTCTTTCTATCATTCCACATAAATTCCCTACTCTGTGACAGAAACATGCAGATGATTGGAAATAAATCATTATTAAATGTATAAGTAAATACAAATCAAATTCTCATTGCGGTAAGGCAATTAGCACCTATAGGAATTAGGGAAAACATTGTAGGAGGTGGACCTGGAGCTGTAGTTTAGAGAAACTTGGGGATTCTCAAAGCTGGAAGTGATGAGAGATCCCATTCCAGGCTAGGCAGACAGTCTCAGCAAAGACCTGCAGGATGGAATGTTGGGTGTGAAGATGGTAAGTGGGGCAGTCTGGCTGAATTGTTGAATGCATGAATGGGAGAACTATGAGATAAGCCTCCAAAGGTAAGCTGGATGCAGGCTGTGAATGGTGCTGAATGTCATTAGCTCGAAGAGTTCCTATTTTATTCTAGAGGCCTTAGGGATTCACCAGGACTCTTTAGAGAAAAGTAATGATATCCTTTAGGAATAGAAAATGGGAAGACTGGGGAGGACTGATTGGAGAGGGGAGAGATCTGAAGAAGGAAAACCAATGAGGAGGAAATTGCAACAGCCTGGGTGAAAGGTGATGAGGGTGAACTAGGGTGGGGGTGTGTAAATGGACAGAAAGAAATGGATGTGACAGAAGTTGTGGAGATGGAATCAACAGCACCTAGCCACTGGTTGGATATTGGGGGAAGAGGCAGAAAGGGAATATTGGAGAATGTCTGAGATTACAAACCTGAGTCATTGAACACTAGTGGTGTTCTTGACAGAAACAGAAAGTTAGGAAAACAAGTGGGTTTAGAAGAAAGATGATGAGTTCTGTTTTTGACATGTTGTGTTTCAGCTACCTATAGGCAATCTAGTTTGAAATGTTCAAAAGAAAGGCTTTTTTTTTTGTCAAATAAGCATTTATTAATCCCCTCCATTGTGCCAGGCACTGGGGTAAGTTCAGGTAAGGGCTGAACTAGATGGCCCCTATGGTCTCTTCCAGTTCTAAGATTCCATGAACACATAGACCCATAAAGTCTTCAGTTTCTGGATGAGTACACTTTGGTCTTAATAAATGGTCTCATCTAGAGCTCAAACCTCTAGCCATAGTGTGATAGACATCATGCTCTAACTAAGCCTTATAATATGTATGTGGCCCCATAAGGTTCCACATAAAGTGTGGTATTATATTTGCATGAAAGTCCTGTTCTCTTGTCACTGGGATCTGAAGACAACTCCGAGTTCCTAGAGGTTATTAAAGACGGGTGTAAGCTCTGCCAGGTTTGACCCAACTGGAAAAGCCCCCAAAATGGCCCCCATGACATTCTGTGCTTCTGTACTTTGAGTTCTATTCTTCATAAAGTTAGAGCGCCTCATCCCCAAGACACCTGCTGATGATTTCCCTTGGCCGCACCAATTCATGAAAAGTTCATCTACTGAGGGAAGGAGAGACCATCCTCTGCATCAGTGTAGAGAGTACCCTTTTGACTTAAGGGATTGTTATTCTTAATTTTCTTGTTTTCTTCAATGAAGATTATATAGAAATATTCTTGGGAACAATTAGCAAGAATATATTAGTCTTATATAATTAACACTCTGTGGACTACTACACAAGCAACTAAAATAACTACATTTTATAGTTGAATAAAGGGATTAGGATGTCAATTCATCTCCTGGAAGTTCACTGAGTGAATACTTTCATGACTTCAACAGCAAACAACATGACAGAAATGACAGGCACCTCATCCTGGTCCCACACAATTTGCATCTCCTCTGCTATGTTTCTGTATTTTCATAGCTTCTCATTCCATATAGATTAGAAGCTATGATGTGGCATAAAAACACCTATTAAAATGTTATTTAAATATTTTATGAATCAATGTTATTTCCAGGCAATTATGGACAATCATTTGATCTGTGTTCATGCTATGATTATTCTATCACCATTTATTGGTTGAGTTCTCAAGGATATTTTGAGGTCTGCATTTTCAGTATGTGGATTTATCATTGGTTTGTCCACAACAAATAGAGAGCTTCTGATGGTCTCACTCTTGGTGTTGTAATTTTCTTGTTATTCTCATCTTTTCTGTTGGGGCTCAGGTAGAAATGGTCTTGAGACAAGACACAATCCTGCTGCCTTCCATTATTATTGTTGTTGTTGTTCTCATTATTATCATACTTATTGTCATCATTACTATGAGAAATATGGGGGCAAAGGGCACTTTTAGGAAAGTGTTTAAGGGAGAGTTTATTGGGCATTTCCCATAGTGACAGGGAAAGCATGTAGGTCAAATAGGTTTCTCAAACTGAAGAGCCCTGGTCAGATTTAGGAGCTTTCAGGAGTGTCCCTGCTTGGAGACATGACGTCAAATGAAATGACTCCTCAAGTTCTTCAACAGAGTGTGCATCCTATGAAAAGTTCTCTACTTGTTGGAAGAATGTGTGAACTCCAATGAGAATGCAAAGGATACTGGTAGAAGGTATGGGGTGGGATAGGAAAGAAGAAAATCAATGAAAATCAACTCTTTTGGGAAGCAACAAGGACATAAGTTTTTACCTAAGAGTGAGAAATTTGAGAACTATGGTCTCTTGTTCCACTTCTCCTATTAGCATGGTGGATGGCGAGGTTGGCATGGGACTCTGAGGAAAGATCAACTTAGACACCTTTGTTTACAAGTTCAATCAGATAGAAGGACCTTTTCCTTCTCCTCCTTCTCCTACTCCTCCACTACAGTAAAGGAATGGAATATATCAAGGACAAGACTCTAGGCAAGACAATCCTGTCTTCTTTGGGGTTCCCTGAACATTAGTCTTAATGCTGTCCCTGAATGATCTCTCTCTGCGAGAAAAAAAAAATTGTCCTTTCATGCAGGGGCCAAGGCAGAATTCTTTTGAAAGTAATAGGTTATAAATATCTAATTTTGAAACACTATTATGCATTTCATGTTAAATAGCAATTTAATTTCATTTTAAATAAATACATGCACTTACAACCATTTATACTTGATAATAAATTCATTGCATAATATACTCATAACAGTGCATTGGTTTATTGCTAATTCATTTCAATTCAACAAATATTTTAAAGGACCCTATGTAGCACTATTGACAGAGCATTAGGCCTGGAGTCAAGAATAATTGAGTTCAGATCCAGCCTCTCACGCTTTTGCCTCAGTTTCTTTCACTGTGAAGTGCAGATAACAACAATAATAGATAGATTAATTAATTATTAATTATATCTATCTATCTATCTATACATTATTATTGTATTAATTATTACATTATTACATAGAGGTACCCCTGGATTCAGGAAGGCTAAGATTAGAATGTAAGTCCTTCCAAACTGTAGAGACTCCAAGGTTGGCCCAGTAATGGGCCATATCTGGTGCTGACCAAGCTATGTCCAGAGAGGTTCATCACAAAGTTGGGTGAAATGGATAAGTTTTTTGGCCAACCAAACTTTGAAAGGCTATCTGACAAGGCATTGTAGGATTAGACTCTGTGCCATTGGAAAAAGAACCAATGTCAATTAGATCAGAATCCCTGAAGCACTGAAGGAAATCTTATTTTAAATGAAGTGTGTAAGTCTCCACAGCCATTATAGAAATAGCACCAAAGACAAGAATCAAGAATCAGCCTTCAAGATTGTGAGAAAGCAAATCACAATAATGCATTGCAGCTGGAGCTATGAATTTATCCAACCATTCTGGGAAGCAATTTGGAATTATGCAGACAAAGTTACTAAAATCTCCATATAGCCTTTGACACAGAGATCCCCACTGCTAGGTACATATACTCCAAAGTGATCAAAGTCTTCCACATATGCCAAAATATTCATATCAACACTATTTGTAGTTGCAAAGAAATGGACACACCATAGATGCCCATGTATTAGGAATACATAGGAATATTCTTGTGCTGTAATTAACATTAAACATGACAAATACAGGGAAATCTTGGAAGACTTACATGAATTGATCTAAAATGAAGCAAATAGAACCAGAAAAATATACAAAATGACATTTCTTGCTGTTCAGTTGTTTTCCATTGTATCCAACTCTTCCTGACCCCATTTGACATTTTCTTCTTTTTTTATGCTGTGTTGCTGCTCACATTTTTTTAACATGTGTTTTTAAAACTTTGGATTACAAATTTTCTCACTTCCTCCCTCCCCCCCCCACTACGCTAATACTGACAAAGGACTCATGAGTTACAAATATCATCTTTCCATGCAGGAATGTAAACAGTTCAACCTTAATAAGTCTCTTATGGTTTCTCTTTCCTGTTTACCTCTTCCATGTTTCACTTCAATCTTGTATTTGAAAGTCAAATTTTATATTCAGTTCCAGTCTTTTCCTCAGGAATGCTTGAAAGATCTGTATTTCACTGAATGACCATTTTTTGCCCTGAAGGATAATATTCAGTTTTGCTAGGTAGGTGATTCTTGGTTGTAATCCTACATCCTTTGCCCTCTGGAATATTATATTCCATGCCCTGTGGTCCCTTAATGTAGAAGCTGCTAAATCTTGTGTTATCCTGATTGTGTTTCCACAATACTTGGATTGTTTCTTTCTGGCTGCTTACAATATTTTCTCCTTGACCTGAGAATTCTGGAATCTGGCTAGATGATTCCTAGGAGTTTTCCTTTGGGGATCTCTTTCAAGAGGAGATCGGTGGATTCTTTCAATTTCTATTTTACCCTCTGGTTCTAAAATATCAGAGCAGTTTTCCTTGATAATTTCTTGAAAGATGATGTCTAGGCTCTTTTTTTTTTTTTGGTCATGGCTTTCCAATAATTTTTAAATTCTCTCTCCTGGATCTATTTTCCAGGTCAGTTGTTTTTCCAATAGAATATTTCCCATTCTCTTCTATTTTTTTTTCATTCTTTTGGATTTGTTTTACAATGCCTTGATTTCTCATAAAGTCACTAGCTTCCAATTGCTCCATTCTAATTTTTAAGGAAGTATTTTCTTCAGTAAGCTTTTGGACTTCCTTTTCCATTTGGCCAATTTTGCTTTTTAGGGCATTCTTCTTCTCATTGGCTTTTTGGACCTCTTTTGCCATTTTTAGGTTAGGCTATTTTTTAAGATGTTATTTTTTTCAGTATTTTTTTGGATCTCCTTTAGCATCACTCTCAGTTTTTCCTCTACTTCTCTTTACTTGCTTCTCAAAATCCTTTTTGAGCTCTTCCATGGCCTGGGACCAATTAATATTTTTCTTGGAGGCTTTGGATGTAGGAGCTTTGGCTTTGTTGTCTTCTTCTGGTTGCATGTTTTGATCTTCTTTGTCACCAAAGTAGGATAATAGTCTGATTCTTTTTGTTCTATTTGCTCATGATCCCAGCCAATTACTTGAGTTATAAACTCTTTGCTAAGGTGAGGGTCTATTTCCAGTGTGGAGAATGTACTGTCCCAAGCTTCAGGGGTTTTGTGCAGCTGTTTTCAGAGATACTTCTAGGGACCTAAAAATTTTCAGTTCTTCCAAGGTGCTATGATCAAGGGCGAGATGTTTACTCCTTTCCTGGCCTGTGTTCTGGTCTATGAGTGACCACAAGCACTCTTTTCTGCCTTGGAACTGTAAGAAGGATTTTCTTTCCACAGCCACTACAAGCTCCACCACGCCAGCACTCCTCCTTGCCCCAGGACCACCACCCAGAACTGTGACCCAGATCCCAGCACGGGCAAAGCAAGAGAATCCTGCACCAGCAGAGAGATCTCTGCAATCCTCCTCTGATCAGCCACTCAATTCCCCCTCAGTCTGTGGGCCAGAAGCTCAGGAGGCAGCCACCACCCTGGGGCCAACCTTGGGGACTGGAGCAAAGACCACCAAGCTTCTCTCTCTCACCGCAGACACAGACCTTTCCCACTGACCTTCTAAGTTGTCTTTGGCATTCGGTGGATTGAGAGTTCTGGAAACTGCCACAGCTGCCCAAAATTCAGTCCTCTGAGGGCTGCTCCAGGTTTGCTGAGGCCTGTGCGCCCATGCCAAACTGCATTTCTCTCCCACCCCAGCACGATATACCTTTCCGATGAACCATCCAAGTTGTCTTGGTCTGTAAATTCGCTTCACTTTGTCTTTTTGTGGGCTCTGCTGCTTTAGAATTTGTTTAGAGGCATTTTTATAGGTATTTGGAGGGGTTTGGGGAGAGCTCAAACAAATCTCTGCTTTTACTCTGCCGTCTTAGCAGAGATTTTCTTGGCAAAGATGCTGGCGTCGTTTGCCATTTGCCTCTCCAATTAATTGTATAGATGATGAAATTGAAATAAACAGCATAAAGTGACTCACCCAAGGTCACACAGCTAGTAAGTGCCTGAGGCAGGTCTCCCTAACTCCCAAGCCCAAGTCCAGCACTCTACTCACTACACCACGTTGGAGCACAGCTGGTTTTAGAATCCGAGTCTTCTAATTCTAAAGCAATTTTTTTGTTGTTTCAGTCATGTCTGATTTTGTGACCCCACTTGGAATTTCCTTGGCAAAGATACTAGCATTGTTTACCATTTCCTTCTCTAGTTCTTTTTACAGATGAAGAAACTGAGGCAAACAGGGTTAAGTAATTTGCCCATGTCACCCATGTAGTAAGTGTCTAAGGCCAGATTTCAACTCAGGTCTTCTAGACTCCAGGCCTGGTGCTCTATCTACTGTGTCACTATTCCTGCTGAAGGAAGAAAATATGTCCAGGAAAAAAAAGGCCCACATATCAGCCAGACTGTTCTCTTCAGTGTCCATAAGGCCCTCTATCCTGATAAAGCCTTACTCAGTGTTGATGAATGTGGAGGGGCAGGTGGCTCACTGTTGAGTGTAGGGCTTTGTATGTGGGGTTTCCCATTGGTTTTCCCCACACTGTGGTATGGTCATTTCTACTAAACACTTGCTCAGAAGGACATACAAATCAATAAAAGAAAAAACAACAACAACAACAATAATAATAAATTACATAATACTGACTTAAAATTTGCCAAAGCTTTACATATAGTATCTCATTTAACACTAATAATATCTCGGTGATTAGGCACTATTATTAAGTTCACTTTACAGATGAGGAAAATGTTAAGTAACTTGCACAGCATCAAACAGCTAGTGTAGGAGGTAGGATTTGAAGTGAGGCCTTCTTGACTCCAAGGCCAGCACTCAGTCCACTGTGCATCTAGTAGCCTGTTATAAAAGTACAAACGGCAAAAATGACACTATTTAAGGTGAAGTGATATTCATTCACCTAGTAGAATGAGTCAAGGGAGGGAAACAATGGATGACTACTAAGTCCCAGTGAAGACAAAGTAACAAAACTCTGTCCTGACAGTTCACTCCTTAAGAACATCAGTAAAACAAGGCCCAAACATCCTGTTCAGTTAAATGCAGCCATATGCTGGCTGCTGGTACTGGTGTGCACCTGCACCCCATGGCTCCTCTCCTCTCCAAGGCACACCAGTGACCCCACCCACTCCTGCCACAGGTTCTACCTTCTATCATCCTTCAGTCTCTCCTTCAATCTGGAAAGAACAAAACAAAACATTTCTCATCAGCTCTCTTACCTATACAAGGGTAGCTTTTTTTTTCTTTCTGAATCATCTATGTAAGTGTTGAGAGCAGCCTTGGTGAGGATATTAGTTAGGAATAGGCAGACTTTCATAAGTCAAATTCCACATGAAACCATAGTTTCACTATCATAGGGTTGCTTGAAAAAAACCCAGAAAGAACAAAAGCCTATGACAGGCATGAACTACTTTTGAGAATCTGAAAAGCCTATTGATAATCATAAACTTCTCCCAGAAACAAAGGGAATCTTTTCATCCCATTCTGCTATGAGTGTTCTGTGTCTGGAGATCATAGGATAGGACAGTGCCTGGAGGATGAACGTGAGTATCTGTCTTGAGACATGGGGTTCATTCCCATGGTGAGTGTGAACAGGCTGCAGGAGCAAGGCTTATGTACTACATGGGACTCAGTTTAATAATAATCACGTAACAGGACCTTGGCATGGACACTGGCCCACACAAAGGGAGGCTAGAAGCATTCCTCATTTTCCCAGTCTCTACAGACATAGATTCATGAACACATGCTCACACATTCACACACACACACACACACACACACACACACACACACACACACACACACACACTTTGTGACTGACCTGAAATACCAGTGGCAGATGGCAGCCAGTTTATCAGCACAAGAAGGCATAGGCCGCCATCTGGTGGGACATCATGAGAACCACAGGCCAGGAGGCAGGACATGGCACATAATTCAGTCAGAAGACAATTGGAATGTCTCCATAGAAAGCAAGTATGGAGAAGCCCCATAAGAATGTTGTGATGAAGGAGAGTGACTAAGGTTATATTGGCCTCTTAACAAACAAGGCTATTCACTAGTGATTATTTCCCAGGGTCTCTGATATGAGTAAATAAATCTGCTCATAGTCGAACGTTCTGGGCCCATATACACATCTGGGTGACCACTACACACTTCTGATAATTCATATAAGCATAAATCATACTGCTGAAATGAACCTAGAGAGCATTGTCCCAGACTATGAAGCTGGCACTGACCTCTTTATTGTTCTTCAAACAAGACACACCATCTCTCTGCTAAGAGCATTTTCTCTGGCTCCCCCCCATGCCTGGATCTCTCTCCTTCCTCATCTCCTCCTCCTGACTGCCCAGGCTTCTTTCAAGTCCCAATTAAAATCCCACCTTTTAGAATGAAATATTCTTGGCCCTCCTTACTATTACTGCTTTCATTTCATGGCAATCTCCATTTTGCCCTGTATATCTTGCTCACACATAGTTGGTTACATACTGTATCCCCCATTAGACTGGGAGCTCCCTGAGAACAGGGATTGTCTTTTGCTCTTCTATGTATCCCCATCATTAAGCGCAACACCTGGGACAAATCAGGTGTTTGATAAAGGCCAGTTGACTTTAGATAGAAGACCATGATAGCACAGGTGGTTTTTATCATTGCTACCCATGGAAGGTGAAAGATTCATATGAGAATGGAAGAGAGAAAATAAAAAATTGGCCAAAAAGATGGCATGTCAACAAAGGACCTTGGTCTTTGGAGTATTTTAAAATACAAGTGCTACAGGGATGGAACCCACCTAACAAGGACTCATATGAATGTATTTGCCTGGAGTCTTGAAAACCTAATCAAAAAAGGCTTTAACTGAAAAGAAAGGGAGAGGAAGAAAACTTCTCATTATATATCAACCACAATAGATTCTTTATAAAGTAATGGCAATGTGGGAAGAAGAGGAACAGGTTCACAAGAGAAAAAATGCGAGAGAGGAGAACTATTTCCATGATGACCATAAAAATGTAAATGAAAACAACTTTGAAAGACTACAGAAGTGATTGATGCATTGAGCAACCATGACTTCAGAAGACTAATGGTAAGATGTGCTGTCCACTTCTGGGTATGTGACAGCCATCCATGTTTAAGTATGAATAACATGGAGAATGGTTTGGCTTGCCTGTGCTTACTTGACACAAGAGAAGATTTCTGTCAGGTGGGGCAGGGGAGGGGAAAAAAGAGGGGAGGGCAAGTTAGTGGGTAGAGATTGGGGAAAAGAAAGAAAGAAAGAAAAGAGAAGGAATGAAGTATTAAAATACACAGATGTAGGGGCAGCTGGGTGGGGCAGTGGAAAGAGCACCAGCCCTGAAGTCAGGAGTACCTGAGTTTAAATCTGTCCTCAGACCGAACACTTGACATTTACTAGCTGTGTAACCCTGAGTAAGTCACTTAACCCCAATTGCCAAAAAAAAAAAAAATACACAGATGAAAACAAAAAGTTCAAAGATGGACAAAGACAAACAGAATAATTTTGTCATTGCTGGGCTAAATTTAATATGAACTTTAAAACAAATCATATCGAATAGTTGAGAGTTTCACAGTCATACAGTCATGGATCAGCGATTCAGAACTGAAAAGGAAGTGGGAGGCTATTGGCCCAACCCCCTCCTTTTACAGATCCGCTTTCTGGTTCTTCACAACTGAAATGTTTGTGCTTATTGGTGATTATTGAGTTTATAGTGAAAGGGGAAATTTTAAAAAAATGTTTTAAATATAGATGCACACAGAGTGAAAACAAGGTAGTGAAACAAAATCTTAGGTTTAGGGTGAAGGAAAAGTCAGGAATTTCATCCTTTTATTGAGATACTGCAATAATATAAATAGGTCATGTCAAACACAAAAACGAGGCACTGCAGTATGCTTAAAGGCATTAGACAGTTTTCATTTCATTTCATTTCATTTGGAGGCAATCAGGGTTGAGTCATTTGCCCAGCATCACACAATGGCACAAGCAGGTGTCTGAGGCTTGATTTGAATTCAGGTCCTCCTGATTCCAGGGTCAATGTTTTATCCACTGTATCATTTAACTGCTCCAAGAAAAAATTTAGAAATTACTTAACATATATGCACCAGACAGGTATGGTAGCCCATGCCTATAATCCCTCCTATTGGGAGGTGGAGGCTTGTGGAAAATTTGGGTTCTGTTCTGAGTCTCAGTAGGGAGGCTAGGTGGCACAGTGGATAAAGCACTGGGCCTGGAGTCAAAAAGACTCTTCTTCCTGAGTTCAAACCTGGACTCAGACACTTATTAGCTGTATGACCCTAAGCAACTCACTTAACCCTATTTACCTCCATTTCCTCTTCTGTAAGATGAGCTAGAGAAGGAAATGGCAAACCACTCCAGTATTTTTGCCAAGAAAATCCCAAATTGGGTCATGAAGAGTCAGACATGACTGAAAAATGGCTAAACAAAAGGGCTAAAGCTTATTGGATGTCTGCAATGAATCCAGCATATGATATGACTCATAATTATGCCTAAGGAGGGGCAAGGTCAGAGAAATGGAAAGAGTTAAAGTTTTAGTGCCAAGCCATATTTCAGTTAGGCTCATGAGTGACCCAGTGTACTTTCTGCTTCGAGGAGTAAGATAGGGTGAACTAGTTGCAAAAGAGAGTAATAACAATAATAACAATGATAATGATAATGATAACAATAAATATATACATAAGTTCTAACTTCTCAAAAGCAAAGTTAAATGCTTTGCAAAACAGGCATTTATTGATAGTAACACAGTAATAGTAGGAGATTTTAATATTCCTCTCTAAGAGCTGAATAAATCCGGCAGACAGATAAGAAAGAAAATACCAGAGTTAAAGAAACTGTTGGGGGAAAAAATATTGTCTGACATGGAGTAGCCAATTAATAAATATTTGTTGATCAGTGGAGACAAATTTTAAATGGCGAAAGTAATAAACACATCCTTTATAGATAATAACGCAAACAAAATTGTAATGAAAGATGTATATATAATGAGATTATTATATATATATATATATATATATATATATATATAAATGAGTAAGTCAAAGAAGTCACAGGAACAATGAATATTTATATTAAAGAGAATAATAATAATGGGAAAACAACAATTGGCAGGTGGATAGAATTCTGGCCCTGGATTCAGAATGTATGAGTTCAAATCCTGCCCTAGATGCTTACTGGCTATGTGACCCTGGGCAAGTTACTCAACCTCTCTCTTACCAAATTTCCTCATCTGTAAAATGAGGATAACGGTACCTACTTCCCAGGGCTGTTGTGGGGAGAGAAATGAGATAATATTTGTGATGAAACTTTTGTAGCTAAATAATTATTATTGTATATAATTAATATATATTTAGACATGAAATAATTATATATGTAATATATTCTATGTAGTATATAATTATTAATAACAACATTGTTATTATTGTGCACAGCTAAAGCCATCTTCAGAGAAGATTCAGAACTAAAATATATTAACGAAATAGAAAAAAATCAACAAACTGAACACGAAATTTTCAAAAGACTAGAAAATGAAAAAATTAATACTTTAATCCAAAAAAATAAATCGTGAAAATCACAGAAGAAATAAAGAGACTTGAGAATAGAAAGACTGTAGAAAAGATAACAAATGATAACAAAGCCAAGAAGAGGTTTTATTTTCTAAAACACTAACAAAATCAATTAACAAAGGAAAATTAACAGGAAAGAGAAAAGAAAATCTAACTACCAAAATGAAAAAGCAAATTCATAATGGAGAGAAAATAGAATTGCCAGAAGCTCTCATACACAAATATATCCTCATTATAGCAATTGATTCACATTGACTTAACTTCCTTAGGAAATGATAATGAGCAGTGCCAATGTCTATTCCTTCAATTCTTTCCCACATTTCATTTCAACAGTTATATAATTAATCAAGGCTGAAGTTAATTTAATTACACACAATAAGTTTTCACATTTATTATTTCTTCTAGGCTTTTCTCCATTTTTACCTTTATTCTGACAAATCAATAATCTGACTATACATCAACAGCTGACTCGGGAATGATTCTCACATCAATAATGAGTCATTTCCTGCTTGTTAAAATTTATTATTATTGTGACTGGAGTATAAAGTTAATCAGACCATCCCTAATCAATGATTTCCTCCCAGACTAATTCATGGAATCACAGTGGGAAAAAACAGTAGGTAGTAGAGACAACAAGGTGTTAAGGTCTTGAACAAAATGCAAAGACGTGTCTAGACAGTTACTCCTTTATAAAGTATGCAAAACTTTTATGATCAAAAATGGATGGAATTAGAGGGCAGAAATCATTTAATAGCTAGTATCAGTCATGACCCTGATGACCTTTAAAAAAAATTGGACGCTTCTGTAGGAAAGTGGAGGCAAGTTGCAGCTTTGAGGAGTATGAACCTCTGGCAGCAGAGAAAAGAATCAACTCTTCAGAGAAATTATCTCTAGCCTTTGAGGGTAAGAGGATTTCTCTCTTCCCTCCCCCCTACTCATTTGTCACAGGTTTTAAAGCAAAGAAAATTTCTCACTAGGCAACACCATACCTACCAAGGAGTAAGCCCAATGAGTCAAGGTGGAAGACCATAAGAACTTTGTGAGTTGAGATTCCAGCTGAGTGACCTACAAGTAGCAACATTGCACCCAGTAAGAACAGCATAAGGATTCTACTGTAAGGGGAAATTGCATTTAGGCCATGCAGTGCCAGGGACATGAGCTGCTTAGGTCATATGTGTTCCTTATGTGTATACTTTTGTATTAACATACTCTACTTTTTGCTTACTCTTCTGACAGAAGCTATGTGTAGTTACGAGAGAATATACATTGGGGTACACTCTAGAGGGCCAGAGAGGAAATGGGGAGGGATACACAATCTTGAAGGCTGATTCTTGATTCTTGACTTTCATACCAACATTTCTATAATGGCTATGAAGACTTACACACTTGATGTGAAACAAGATTTCCTTCAGTGCTTCAAGGATTGTGATCTAATTGATATGGGTTCTTTTTGCCATGGCATAGAGGCTAATTCTACAATGCCTTGTCAGATTTCAGAGTTTGGTCAGTCAAAAAATTCAACTCCTTCACCCAACTTTGTGATGAACTTCTCTGAACATAGCTTGGCCAGCACCAGATATGCTCCAATTACTGGGCCAACCTGGCAGCCTCTACAATTTGTTTTTAGTTTTGTTTTAGGTAATTGGGGTTAAGTGAATTGTCCAGGGTCTCACAGCTATTAAGTGTCAAGTGTGTCTGAGGCCATATTTGAACTCAGGTCCTCCCGACTTCAGGCCCTGTGGATACTGCACCACCTAGCTGCCCCAGAGCCTCTACAGTTTGGAAGGACTTATATTTTAACCCTTAGCCTTCAAGATCCCAGTGGTACCACTATATAATAATGAAGCTCTGGAGCACTATATACTTGTGCAGGAAGAGTGTGACAAAATAGATAGGGAGTTATCCTAAGAGTTAAGAAGACCTGGTTCAAGTCTAGCCTCTAGAAAATATTGTTTACTATTCTTGGACAAGTCAATGAACTTTCACTGCTCTAAGTGAACTTTTCAAGACCAAACTGCCAAGCAGGTGCTGATATAGATTAGTAACAAAAATGACTTCTATTAATGAAATCACAAACAAGTTCAGTTCCCATTCCCACATACATTCAGTAGACATCACTGCCCCTTCTAATGTGGAATTCCAGAAATAGAATCAAATACACACAAAATATTAGTGTTTGATAAAAATGTAGGTAAGTGAAAACTAGGGGAAAGATTGCTGAGTTTGTTAATATTATTGGGAGAACATGATGAAACATAAATTTTGATCCTTGCACCATAAGCTCCAACACATTCCATCTGGATCTTGAATTAAAAATATGAGAATGAATTTTGAGCAGGTTAGAAGAAAAGAGAATAATATATTTATCTTAATTATACAAATCCAATTCCTTTGTAATTATTAAACAAAGACAACACATAAGAGCAGAGGAAGGCTGGTGAGTTTATTGCATAAAATTGCCAACTTTTTCAAAACGACAAATAATTATCAAGGTCAGATTTGGAAAATGTGAATCAAATATTAAAGATAAATCCTAACATACAAAATTTATGAGGAACATATAAGAATATTTGAGTGCGATGCCCCAGCACAACTGAAAAACCCTAGGTGAACAGTTTGCAAAAGGGGACTCAAAGAAAGCACAGCAGAGGACACTGATTACAACTATTCTTCCATAATTGAAGGGCTTGAGATTTGCTTGGGTGGGTGGGTGCTTACTTCCCCGACACAAACAATAAGTTCTCTATGAATGAATAGTTAATCTTCACCATTGCCTCGGGTAAAAATTTGCTTATTCCAGTGGACACTTCTTCCTGAATCTTTATGAATTCAGAGAGACTGGTGTTGGGACAATAGTCATCTGCTCCCACAAATGGAGCTTCTTGACCTAGGTAGGACCCTCCAGGGCTTGTGCTCCACAGGAAGAGCTTGCAGAAGCCTTGCTCACCAGTGCTATGATGAGGCATCAGCAGAGGACATCAGTGAAGGAGGACAACCTCACAAAAGGAAAACATGCAAACCTAGATGAAAAAAAGATGAAAAGACAAATACATTGTATGAATTTTTCATTTAATATTGCATGCATATTTTGTTTCTTGCCCCCTCCCTCCAATGGAAAGTAAGATTCTTGAGGGCAAGGAGTTTCCTTTTTTTTATTTATTTTCTAGACACCTAGTACATAGTAGACATGTAACAAATAAAAATTATGATAATAATAGCTAGCACTTATAAAATACTTTAAAGTTTTCAGAGTGCTTTACAAATATGACTTCATTTGATCCTCACAATAACCCAGGTGGTAGATTTGGAAAGTATGGATCATTTCTTTACAAAAATAGCCATGAAATTGAATACAGTAGTAACGACACTGCCATGCTCCCATTTCTGTGTTTTGAGCTGATTCTTCAGCACCCTGCTGTCTTGAGCACTGCCCCCCTTCCCATTCTTCCTACCCTGTTTCTTTGTTTTTTGTGAAGCAATTGGAGTGAAGTGACTTGCCCACAGTCACACAGATAGTAAGTGTCAAGTGTCTGAGATGGGATTTCAGCTCAGGTCCTCCTCACTCTAGGGCAATGATCTATCTATTATTATCTCCATTGTTATCTGCACTTCACAGTGAAAGAAACTGAGGCAGAAGTGTGAGAGGCTGGATCTGAACTCAATTATTCTTGACTCCAGGCCTAATGCTCTGTCAATAGTGCTACATAGGGTCCTTTAAAATATTTGTTGAATTGAAATGAATTAGCAATAAACCAATGCACTGTTATGAGTATATTATGCAATGAATTTGTTATCAAGTATAAATGGTTGTAAGTGCATGTATTTATTTAAAATGAAATTAAATTGCTATTTAACATGAAATGCATAATAGTGTTTCAAAATTAGATATTTATAACCTATTACTTTCAAAAGAATTCTGCCTTGGCCCCTGCATGAAAGGACAATTTTTTTTTTCTCGCAGAGAGAGATCATTCAGGGACAGCATTAAGACTAATGTTCAGGGAACCCCAAAGAAGACAGGATTGTCTTGCCTAGAGTCTTGTCCTTGATATATTCCATTCCTTTACTGTAGTGGAGGAGTAGGAGAAGGAGGAGAAGGAAAAGGTCCTTCTATCTGATTGAACTTGTAAACAAAGGTGTCTAAGTTGATCTTTCCTCAGAGTCCCATGCCAACCTCGCCATCCACCATGCTAATAGGAGAAGTGGAACAAGAGACCATAGTTCTCAAATTTCTCACTCTTAGGTAAAAACTTATGTTCTTGTTGCTTCCCAAAAGAGTTGATTTTCATTGATTTTCTTCTTTCCTATCCCACCCCATACCTTCTACCAGTATCCTTTGCATTCTCATTGGAGTTCACACATTCTTCCAACAAGTAGAGAACTTTTCATAGGATGCACACTCTGTTGAAGAACTTGAGGAGTCATTTCATTTGACGTCATGTCTCCAAGCAGGGACACTCCTGAAAGCTCCTAAATCTGACCAGGGCTCTTCAGTTTGAGAAACCTATTTGACCTACATGCTTTCCCTGTCACTATGGAAATGCCCAATAAACTCTCCCTTAAACACTTTCCTAAAAGTGCCCTTTGCCCCCATATTTCTCATAGTAATGATGACAATAAGTATGATAATAATGAGAACAACAACAACAATAATAATGGAAGGCAGCAGGATTGTGTCTTGTCTCAAGACCATTTCTACCTGAGCCCCAACAGAAAAGATGAGAATAACAAGAAAATTACAACACCAAGAGTGAGACCATCAGAAGCTCTCTATTTGTTGTGGACAAACCAATGATAAATCCACATACTGAAAATGCAGACCTCAAAATATCCTTGAGAACTCAACCAATAAATGGTGATAGAATAATCATAGCATGAACACAGATCAAATGATTGTCCATAATTGCCTGGAAATAACATTGATTCATAAAATATTTAAATAATATTTTAATAGGTGTCTTTATGCCACATCATAGCCTCTAATCTATATGGAATGAGAAGCTATGAAAATACAGAAACATAGCAGAGGAGATGCAAATTGTGTGGGACCAGGATGAGGTGCCTGTCATTTCTGTCATGTTGTTTGCTGTTGAAGTCACAAAAGTATTCACTCAGTGAACTTCCAGGAGATGAATTGACATCCTAATCCCTTTATTCAACTATAAAATGTAGTTATTTTAGTTGCTTGTGTAGTAGTCCACAGAGTGTTAATTATATAAGACTAATATATTCTTGCTAATTGTTCCCAAGAATATTTCTATATAATCTTCGTTGAAAAAGACAAGAAAAAATAACAATAACAATCCCTTAAATCAAAAGAGTACTCTCTACACTGATGATCTCGGCCTACCCATGAGCAACTGATATTTTTCCAATTATTTAGATTTGACTTTATTTGTGTGAAAAGTGTTTTGTAATTGTGTCCATATAATTCTTGAGTTTGTTTAGGCAGGTAGACTCCTAAATATTTTATAATGTCTACAGTAACTTTAAATAGAATCTCTATCTCTTGCTGTTTGGCTTTGTTGGTAATATATACAAATGCTGATGGTTTTGTGGGTTTATTTTATATCCTGCAACTTTGCTAAAATATGAATTCCAAATCTTATGAATGTCATATCACTGAGATTTGGAGTGATGTGTTATATATCTGCACTAGAAGCTAAATCTAATTTACAAAGAAAAAAATAAAATCTACAAGATGTAGTCTTGTGGTGAAATTCACAATTAGAAGCGAGCTTGGGAGCATCTGAAGACTAATGCTGGGAGAAATGCAGAGGATCATGCTAGGAGAATACTATAGACCATAGAGTCAGAAACAAGAAATGCATAATGTGCTTGAGAAATAGAATATAAATGTGGCACATTGTCATGAGATGCTACTGATGGGGGCCTTTCACAGGATAAGTGTTGGAGATCTTTCTGCTAAAACCATAACAGACGAGAAATTCTTGCCTTACTAACAACTTTTTTACTTTCTTACTTTTTTTTCTTGATTTTTCAATGTATTTGATATTCTCTGTATCCATAATCCCCAACTTGCTACACAGAAGAGGGAAATAGTTTTAATTATCTGTTCCCTGGGGCCAATTTTAGTCATATTTTCAGCTTAATACAAATCTTTTTTTGACAAAAACTTTTATGTCATCAACAGCTTTCTCATCTTTGCTGAATTATCATTATCATGATAAAAGACTTGAGGACCTTGAGACTATGGATGCTCTCTAAGCGAGAATGACTCAGGCATTTTAATCAAAAGAGCAATCACGTATTGAATAATGATGATATACTTCAATACTTTGAAGGAGCTGTGATCTCTTTGATTTCAATTATTCCTCTACTGATACCTCTTGCCACTCCTCTATGGATAACTTCTTTCAAAGGTCAAAGGAACCTCTTCTACCTCCCTGATTCTAACAAATAAATAAGAAGAAACTGATTGTTGAAATAAAATTGATGAAGATCTTGGGAGGCAGTGACAACACCTTCCTAGCATTCATGATAGAAAAAGAAATGAAAGTGAGAACATTTCTGATTGCATCATAGATTTTTAGCGAATGAATGTCAAAGATTTCACAGAAGCCATTGATAGCATCCCATGTTCCATAATTCTACTAGGAAAATTCAATCAAGGGAAATTGAATGCACTTTGAAAAAAAAACAAAATTATGATGAAGAAGAAAAGGAGGGAAGCTGTTTAAAAGATAAATATGGTGACACAGGGTACTCATTTCCCCATTTAGTTTTTCCATGGGTATTTATAAAAGATGGAAGAATCTGGTAAGTAAAAGTGAATACAAACAAAGGCCAACATCAAACCAGGATGATTTTAGTGTCACTGAGATGAAACTGATGATGAATCCTCAGCACAATCACAAAAAGTTTTCTACTTTTTAAAGCTACATTTGACACAAGAGAAAGCTCAAAGAAAGAAGGGGATTACTTCTCAGAATGAATGGAATGGAGGTAAGAGAAGGCAGAACTACAGCTAGGTCCCAATCAATGTGAATAAGGAATCCAGCAAAGTGTCACATTATTAAAATTTGTGTTGCATATTTCTATTAGGCCAGAACAAATGGCCATTAAAAAACATAATTATAACTTCAAATGATATGAAAATGTTTCTGTTGTGGTATTGGAATATGGACATAAGGCACAGAAATGGTTAACAAAGAATGGAAGCCCATGTAAGATGGTAATTAGAGAGTTTCTGAGTATCTTAATAAACATAAATGAGTTGACATGGATTAAAATCTCAAGGTACTAAAAACAAACAAAGAAACAAATGATGACTTTGATGACTTATTACCAAGCCACTGACTGATCTCTGAAAAATAGTGGTGAATGAGAACTGCTGGTCTGGAAATGGACATATGACCCCATATTTTGTAAGGGAAGGTCATGGACACTTCATAACCTTTAGCCAAGGAGGTATATATGCATCATACTACTGTGAGGTAAGTGGTTTTTTTATCCTCCTTTTACAAATGAGCATACTGTGGCTTGGAGAAGTTGGCTTGCCCAGTAAGTTATCAAAGAGACTTTTGACTAGGTGTAGTTTGGACAATATAGCTTCTGTGTCCCACTTCAACCCTGAGATTCTGGGATTCCCTTCTCAAAATATATTCCTATTACAAGTTATTGAGGTTGCTGTAATAGTAATATCTGCTGTCTCCTTGGGAGTTCCCCATCCAATACCTTTCTGTTACCTCTCTCTCATTACATGCATACCTGACTGCCTCTTCTTCCTTGCTATGAAGGCCCCAGCACAGCTCAGCAGAAGAATGACAGCCAACACAATGCCCAGTGTCAGGACCCAAGGCTTCTCCCTTGTGGGCTTTTCAGGGACTATATGGAGAAAAGATAGAATATAAATGTGGGTACATTAAAGGAAAGAAGAGGGAAGGGAATGGAACTCCACTCTGGGAACTGGTCTCATTGAGGATGTGATGAGAATACCTGTATGAAGCACTAACCTGGATACACAGCAGGGGTCTTCAGCTCAATATGTTCTACCACACAAGTGTAACCCATCCCTGAGTCTTCTGGTGGGAGCTCTAAGGTAACTCGGAGGTAGAAAGTGGAATCTGCATTGGGCAGGGTGCCAGTGGAAGTCTCCTTTCCCCATACACCAAGCTTCCCATCCTTTTCCCAATGCAGTAGAATGGAGCGAGGGTAGAAGCCTGTGGCTGTGCAGGAGAGAATGATGCTGCCTTCTCGGTTGACACGGCGAGATACGGTCACCTCAGGGGGCACTGGGAGCAGAGATCAAGAAAGAAGGCCTCATGTCACAATCTCAGTGAGTGTTTGGTGCTTCCATTGTGTCTACCTTTACTGATGTCCCCAATCTCCTTTATGCTGCATCTCTTATCCTGTTGGACCCACTGGACCCTTTAGACCCTTGAGAGAAGCATGATAGCTTATCTCCATTTGTATCTCCTTGGACCCCTAGAAGAGTATTATGTAAACACTAGTTATAGAGTCAACATCTGTTGGTGTTGATGACCACATCACCAGCAACTTTCTAAACCCTCTTCAAGTAGTTTGGTCAGCTATAATGGATTAAGAACAGAATCTTCTTCAACAGGCCAATATTCCATATGGTCCATGAGTTCATCAGTGTCTGTCCTTCTAAAAGTGAAGATTGAAGACAGTCTATGCTTACTAGACTTTCCTTTATGTGTTTCTTTCACTTCCCTCCCAAACCCCAACAAAAAAAATCAAACATTACCTGGTGTCTGACCTCCTGGTGATGATGTTTGACATTTGGCTAGATGGTCACTAGACAGCAGGCACAAAACGTATCATTCCTGAGGCTGTACATAAGGTTTTTCTGACTTGGTAGGACACAACAGAGTATTTTTAGCTTTCATAGCCTTTGAGCTCCTAGGGTCCTTCTCATGCCTTTATGAGGCAGGCAGGAGGAGATTAACTTAAACAAAAGAAATAAAGAAAGATGGAAGGAAAGACAGAAAAAAAGAAGGAAGGAAAGAGAAAAAAGAAAGGAGGGAAAGTAGGAAGGAGGGAAGAAAAATGACAGAGAGAAGTGAAAGAAGGAAAGAAATAAGAAAAAGTAGAAGAAAAGAAAGAGGGGGAAATGGACAAAAAGAAAGAAGGAAAGGAAGATAATTAGGAAAGAAAGAAGGAAGGATGGCAAGGGAAAAAGAAAAAGAAATAAGAAAAGAAAGGAAGAACAAAGAAAGAAGGAAAAAAGAAATACTCTCAACCTTTCTCACATTCTCTGATTCCCCCCATCATAAGTTGGAGTGATGGTTAGAAACTATGGATCCTGCCTGTTTCTCTAGGGCTCCAGTTACTACACAGAAAAATAGGGGTGACCTGGACCTCCTGGGAGGAGATGGGAAGACGCAAACACTCACCATTATCCCTTAAGCTTGAGAACCCAGCGATTTTCCTCAGCAGGTCAACACAATAATAATTCATGTAGCGTTTCCTTAGATCAGTCCAGAAGGGACTCTCTAGAATGAACTCATATTTCTTGAATTCAGGCTTTACATTCTCCCAGTACCCAACTTCTTCATCTATCCTGTAATATTCTTCTCCTTCCCAAATTAAATGGACAAGGCTCTTCACCTTGATGTCATTGTCTATTTCACAGTCTGCAAGGAGCTGCCCTGTGTAGTTTCCTGTGGAGGAACATTGGGGTGGCCTCTTCTGGGACTGGTGAAGAGACAGAGATCAGTAACTAGAATCAGCTGCAGCCCATCCCTAAACTGTGGGCATGAATGAGGGCATGGAGAGTACAGTTCTAATGATTAAGAAAGTTTGGAAAGTAGTGAAAGTTCTTGGGCTGAAGGCAGTGGTGTCTTAGAAGGAATATAGAAGTAGATGGTGACCCAGGATTGTGAACCAAGTGGATGAAGCCTAGGGTTCAGGGATGAATTCTTTTTTGTTTTTAATACTTTTTTTTTTTACAATTGGGGGAAGTGAATTGCCCAGTTTGACAACTTGGGTTAAGTGACAGCTAGTAAGTGTTAAGCGTTTGGTCTTAGGCCAGATTTGAACTCAGGTCCTCCTGACTTCAGGGCTTGTGCTCTATCCAGTGCACCACCTAGCTGCCCCTAGGTACAGATTCTTTAATGCTCATTCTCCAGGTTAGCAAATGACAATGGACTGGGACCCTTTCAGTGGTAAGATCTACTGGGGATGGATCTATTTTACTTGGAGAAGAAATAGACAAGGTATGATGAAAAGAGGGATAGGGGAGATGAGTGGATCTGACTTACTGTTGTCGTAAGTGTCATTCTTTGGAAAGTATTGGAAGATCCAGTTGATATCTTGCTCGTGGAACATGAATAAATTCTGTATCTCGGTGAGGGAATCGACTCCCAATGCTATAGAGAGCCAGGGTATCTTGATAGTAATTTGCTGGTCTATATTGTTGTAGGATGCCACTTGAATATCATCCATGAAGCTGATTTCCCTTAGTTCCAAGAGAGAGTGGGCCGAGCCCACTACAGTGAACTGAGCCACATGCTTGTGGTGTACTGAATTATTGGAGGGAAGAGAAGAAGAGAACGTGGTGATTCAGGTTCCCAGAGGACCAGTGTTTTCTCTAATTCATTCCTTTGCCCTTCCTCTGCCCTTCCCATCAGTAAGGGCAGCTATGCAAATGACTCCAACTCTCTCTCTCTCTGTCTGTCTCTCTGACTGTCTCTCTCTCTCCAAGCATCACCAGCTAGGTGGTGCAGCATATAGAATGCAGCGGATAAAGTGCTGTGATTGTAGTCAGGAACAGCAGAGTTTAAATCGAGCAAGCACCCAGGTATGCTGGGTAACCCTGGGCAAAACACTTAAGCTCTTCAGTTTTGTTATACAGAAAACAGGCATAGTAATGACACTTACCTCTCAGGATTCTTGTGATGATCAAGTGATCAAGTGAAACATTTGTAAAGCAGTTACCCTAGTGCCTGGCACAATGGAGGGGATTAGTAAATGCTTATTTGACAAAAAAAAAAAAGCCTATCTTTAGAATATTCCAAATTAGATTGTCTAGAGGTAGCTGAAACACAACATGTCAAAACCAGAATTCATCATCTTTCTTTCTAAACCCACTTGTTTTCCTAATTTTCTATTTCTGTCAAGAACACCACTAGTATTCCAGTGACTCAGGTTTGTAATTTCAGACTCATCCTCCAATCTTCCCTTTCCCCCTCTTCCTCTAATATACCACCAGTGGCCAAGTGCTATTGATTCCATCTCCACAACTTCTGTCACATCCATTTCTTTCTCTCCATTTACACACCCCCACCCTAGTTCACCCTCATCACCTTTCACCCAGGCTGTTGCAATTTCCTCCTCATTGGTTTCCTTCTTCAGACCTCTCCCCTCTCCAATCAGTCCTCCCCAATCTTCCCATTTTCTATTCCTAAGGACATCACTTCTTTTCTCTAAAGAGTTCTAGTGGACACCTAAGGCTTCTAGAATAAAATAGGAATTCTTCCAGCTAATGACACTCAGCACCATTCACAGCCTGCATCCAGCTTACCTTTGGAGGCTTATCTCATAGTCCTCCCATTCATGCATTCAGCAATCCAGCCAGGCTGTCCCACTTACCATCATCACACCCAACATTCCATCCTGCAGGTCTTTGCTGAGACTGTCTGCCCAGCCTGGAATGGGATCTCTCATCATTTCCAGCTTTGAGAATCCCCAAGTTTCTCTAAACTACAGCTCCAGGTCCACCTCCTACGATGTTTTCCCTAATTCCTATAGGTGCTAATTGCCTTACCGCAATGAGAATTTGATTTGTATTTACTTAAACCTACAATAATGATTTATTTCCAATCATCTGCACGTTTCTGTCACAGAGTAGGGAATTTATGTGGAATGATAGAAAGAGAATTGACTTTGGAATCAGAAGAACAAGGTTTGGATCCCATTTCTAATAATAATTGTGTGACTTTGGCAAAGTCACACAACTCCTTTGGGCATCAGTTTCCAAATTTGTAAAATGACAAGGTAAGACCATATGACCTTTCAGGAACCTCATTGTTGTCCTATACATGCCATCCTCTTCACTCACACAGCCCTGACTCTTGCTTGGGCCCTGTTATCTCTCACCTACAACAGCCTCCTCACTGATCTCCCTACCTCAAGCCTCCTCTCTTCCATCCATCCTTGCCTCAGCTACCAACATGATTTTTCTAAAGCACTACTCATGCTATCTCACTCTCCTCATTAATAAACTCCAACATCCCTCTTTTATCTCCATGATAAAGTTCTTTGCTCAGTATTTAAAATCTTTCAGAGAATGAATACTTCCAGTCATTCTAATTGAGAGTATTACATTTTACTCCCCTCCACTAATCCGACTTCCCAATAGCAGCTTACTGGCCATTCCCCACACTTGCCCTTTTCCACCCACCCCCCCGCCTTTGTCTTGACTGTTCCCTGTGCTGGAATGTTCTCCATTCGTACCTCCACTTCCTGGCCTCCCTGGACTCCTACAAGTCTCAGATAAAATGTCACCTTCAGGAAGCCTTTGCTGGTGCCCACAATTACCAGAGCTTTCCTCTCCAAAGCTTCCTTTCATCTATCTGTATGTATCTTATAGGCATCTTTTCATTTACTTGCTGTCTCCCCCAGTAGAGTGTGAGCTTCTTGGAGGCAGGGACCAGGTTTTATTTGATTTATTTTTTGGTATCCCTACCACTTAGAACACTAGTTAGCTGCACCATACAAATTGTTCAATAAAAGCTTGTTGACTGACCACCTGGGTGACCTGAAGCCCCCTGAGCACAGTGACTGAGTTTCCGCCACCAGACACAAATCTCCATGGTCTTTCCCCTATTTGCATAACTTCTTTGCCCCTAGACTTACCTGCCTGGGTGTCTCTCAAAGTAAATGCCCCAAGAATAAGAAGCCAGGCTGAAGAGAGCCATCTCGACCTCCTCTGATACTCCATGAAGATTTAGGCCCTATATTCTGTGTCCCAGACACTGCCTAAATGGGAACTGAGGCCTCCTATGTACATATCATGGCCCCCTACTTCTATCCCCACCCAGGCATGGATTGGTTCTGCTAAGGCCCTGCCCTCCTCTCATCATCACCAGTTATGCCTGTCATGAGGCAAAAACTTTTCCTGCCTAGCACATATGAGAGAGGAAGTGAAACCGAGTTCATAATGAAGTCAGTGCGCTCAGAGCACAGTCATCACCAAGTACTGTCTCAGAGGCCCAGAGATGGGCTGGTTCAACAATGACCACTCAGCTGTCTTCCTAATTTTCACTGAACCTAGAAATGCTTAGATCTGAAAGGATCACCAGGGAGCCTTCATTCTGGAGCAGAGATATAGGGAAGAGATCCCATTCCCCCTTTCCTCACACTGCCCTCAGGGAGCCCCTGGTAGAATGGGAAGGTAGAATCCCTGTCCTCAGGGAGTCCCTGAATTGATGGGGCAGATTTCAATGGGGCTAACAGTCTGAAAGTGTCACATTAACTATGACAATAATGAATATTGCCCTTTAAGGTTGGCAAGGGACTTCTTATGTTTTATTATCACATCGATCCTCATAAGCTGTGAGGTAGGCACAATTATTATTCTTGTTTTTCAGATAAGGAAACTGAGACTGAGAGGGATTAAATAACTTTCCCAGGGTGACCCCACTAGTGACAGTCTAAGGAATTGACAGAGAAGTCACCCTGCCTTTGTTGACATTCTTGACAGTGTTTCACACTGCTTTTCAATTCTGATTAGTTATATTTCCTCTCCATGTGGCCTGCAGACCCTGGGTTCTTTTCCAGAATCTTAGCTGGCAACTCCTAGTGTTTGTAGACTCACCATGTGGATGTCTGGCTTCCTCCACTGTGACTGTGGGGTGTTTCACCCTGGCTCATCCCTGACGCTGAGTCTGCATCACCAACATATAGCACATCACTTGTCACATAGCACGGACTTATTAAATTCTTGTTGATTGAGTGAGCATATACAGTGTAAAATCTGTGGGGTCATTGCAGATGGCTCATGGACATTCAGTCAAAAATCCACGTACTTACTGTCCAGAGTCCAAAGCAGACCTAATTATCTTTCTCCCAGAACCCTCCCCTGTTCCCACTCTCATTATTACTCCTGAAGGCACTTCTATCCTCCAAGTTCCCCAAGCTGGCAGCCTCAGGGTCATCCTTGACTCCTCCCTGGCATTCACTCTTCATCTCCAATGTGTTGTTGATACTGGCCATTTCTACCTTCTCTACATCTCCTATGAATCCTCCATATACCCACAACCCTTAAAAAGTCCCTTATCACCTCTCACCTAGATCACTGCAGTAGCCTACTCACCGAACTTTCTGCCTCAAGTCTCTCCCCACTACATTCTATCCTTCACACCAGTTCTACCCATTCACTTCTGAGTCTCTAGGAGTGAGGGGTGATGACCATTTGTCAGTGTGTTATATTTGGGATTCTTCTTTAAGTCTGGATTGGTCTAGGTGGTAATTGAGGCTCCTTCTAAATCTGAAAGTCGATGATTCTATAAACGGAGGAGTGAGCCTAGGGAGTCCTGTTTATAGCAGACTAGTGTACCTGTGGAGGGACTGGTGTCCTAGGATATTACTGGATGGTTTCCCCCTTGCATCTATGCTTGTGATCCTTCATTGTTTCTAGGTCCCTGTGAAAGCCTTCTGAGCCAGTACATGCTTTATGTTGCCTGGGTTCTTCATCAGAGGACACCAATTGGCCTAGAAAAAGAGAGAATGACTCTGGCAATGCTAGTTAGAATGAAGGTTTTAACAGATCCTTTGGAGTTCTCTTTATATTATCTGGGGCATGCCTTTATCAGACAATGATCACAGGACTTTTCCATTATGAGATCAGAGTAAGCAGACACTTTGTGTGCTGAAGAAACCGATCTGGGTTAATTCTTCTCATTTTTATAAGTAGTATCACAGTTTGCTATGGAGTTATTTTAACTATCTAAAAAATTGTGAATCTATGAACTATGTCCAGAGAGGTTCATCACAAAGTTGGGTAAAAGGGATAAATTTTTTGGCCAACCAAATTATAAAAGCCTATCTGATAAGGCATTGTAGGATTATACTCTATGCCACTGGAAAAAGAACCGTTATCAATTAGATCATAATTCTTGAAGCATTTAAGGAAATCTTGTTTCACATCAAGTGTGCAAGTCTTCATATGCTCTTTAGAAAACCTGGCACCAAAGCCAAGAATCAAGAATCATCCTTCTACATTGTGAGAAAACAAAGTGTACTAATGCATTGTTTTTGGAGCTATGAATTGGTCCAAACATTCTAGGAAGCAATTCGTAATTATGCAGATGAAGTGATGAAAATCTCCATGGTCTTTGACACAGAGATCCCCACTGCCAGGCATATATACTCCAAAGAGGTCAAAGACACAAGGAAAGTTTGCATATGGCAACTTTGTACCATCATTGTAACTGCAAAGAAATAGACATACCATAGATGCCCATGTATTCAGAATATGTTGCGGTATTATTGTGCTGTAATTAACAATGAGCATGACAAATACAGAGAAATCTCGGAAGACTTATATGAATTGATCTAAAATGAAGCAAATAGAACCTGGAAAAAATTAGACACAATGACTTTTGTTGTTGTTCAGTTGTTTTCCATTGTGTCCAGCCCTTCCTGACCCCATTTGCTATTTTCTTGACAAAGATACTGGAGTGCTTTGCCATTTCCTTCTCCAACTACTTTTATAGAAGAGGAAACTGAAGTACACAGCATTTAGTGACTCACCCAAGGTTACACAGCCAGTAAGTGCCTGAGGCAGGGTCTCCCTGACTCCCAAGCCCAAGTCCAGCACTCTGTCCTCTTCTCCACCTTGGAACAGAGCTGCTTTTATAGTTGGAGTCTTCTTACTCTGAAGCTGTTGTTTTGTTGTTTCAGTCATGTCTGACTTTGTGACCCCACTTGGAATTTTCTTGGCAAAGATACTTGGACTTTGCACCATTTCCTTCTCCAGTTCTTTTTACAGATGAAGAAACTGAGACAAACAGGGTTGAGTGACTTATGGTCACCCAGCTAGTAAGTGTCTGAGGCCAGATTTGAACTCAGATCTTCCAGACTCCAAGACTGGTGCTCTATCTACTGTGTCACTGCATCTGCTGTTCCTGCTTAAGGGAGAAAATATGTCCAGGAAAAAAGTCCCACACATCAGCCAGAGTGTTCTCTTCAGGGCCCTCTAACCTGATGAAGCCTTTCTCAGTGTTGATGAATGTGGAGGGGCAGGCGGCTCACTGTTAAGTATAGGGCTTTGTATGGGAATTCCCCTTTGGTTCACCCCACAGTGTGGTACAGTCATTTCTAGCAAATACATCCTCAGAATAAGATGCAAATCAACTTATCTTTACCCAGACAGAAAATGATAATAACCATAATAAATTTTTAAATAGTGATTTAAAATTTGCCAGAGCTTTACATGTGGCATCTCATTTAACACTCATAATAACCCTGAGATTAGGTGCTGTTATTATGTGCATTTTGCAGATGAGAAAACTGAGACATGGTTAAGTGACTTGCACAGGGTCAAACAGCGAGTGTAGGAGGCAGAATTTGAATTGAGGTCTTGCTGACTCCAAGGCCAGTGCTCAGTCTGCTGTGCACCTATCAGCCTGTTATAAAAGTACAAACAGCAAAAAGACATTATTTAGGGTTAAGTGATATTCATTCACCCAATAGAATGAGTCAAGGGAGGGAAACAATGGATTATCACTAAGTCCCAGTGGAGGCAAAGTAACGAACTCCGTCCTAACAGTTCACTCCTGAAGAACATCAGTAAAAGAAACTCCAAACAGCTCACGATTCTGTTCAGTTAGAGGCAGCCGTACTCTGGCTGCTGGCACTGGTGTGCACCTGCACCCCATGGTTCCTCTCCTCTCCAAGGCACACCAGTCACCCCACCCACCCTTGCCACAGATTCTACCTTCTATCATCCTTCAGTCTCTCCTTTGATCTGGAAAAACAAAAACAAAACATTTCTCATCAGCTCTCTTACCTATAAGACATCAGATTTTTTTTTCAGAATCATCTAGGTAAGTGTTGAGAGCAGCCTCGGTGAGGCTATTAGTTAGGAATAGGAAACTCTCCTAAGTCACATTTCAGGTGGGACCACAGTTTCGCTATCACAGGGTTGATTGAAAAAAAAAACAGAAAGAAGAAAAGCCTATGGCAGGGATGAACTACCTTTGAGAATGTGAAAAGCCCTACTGATAATCATAAACTTCTCATAGAAACAAAGGGAATCTTTTTCATTCCATTCTGCTACTAATGTTCTGTGGCTAGAGGTCGTGGGATAGGACACTCCCTGGAGGATGAAAATGAGTATCACTCATGAGATATTGAGTTCATTCCCATGGTGGGTATGAACAGGCTGCAATGGGTATTAAATAAGGAACCATGAAAATCTACAAAGAGGTAAAAATTTCATCAAGGAGTCGTCCACCGGTAAACATTTATTAAGCACCAGGTGCTACACTAAGGAAATGATCAAAAAAGAAATTAGGCTGCTCACACGATGAAAACTAAGAATACCATTGGGTAGCTTGTGTGCTCCACTCATGAACTCATTATCAGGAGAAATTGAGCATGTGAGGCTGCTGTGGCAAACTCGGAGGAGTACCTGGCCAAGAGTAAGTAGATGGACAAGATGGCTGGCTTACAATCCATGTTGCTAGAAGGAACATCCACATTACCAATAGCAGAACTCATTAACTTTATCTCCAAATCTACACTTGTTATGAATTTTCCTGTTACTGTCAAAGGCACCACCATCCTCCCACTCATCTAGGTGTTACCCGCATCTCTTCATTTGTACTTGCCCCACGTATATACAATCAGTTGCCAGATCTTGTCATTGAACCTTCACAACAGCTCTTATATATCCCCCATCTTCAATACTTACCCAGCCACTCCTATAATTCAGGCTTCCAGCACCCCAAATCCTGTACCCCTTATAATACCTAAATGAGAAGGTATATATACCTTAGAATATATATATATACACACACCCTGTATATACAATGGCTCCTTACCTTCTCATCATTGACATCTCTCACCAGTCAGAATTTATCTCCATCCTCACCAATGTGAGAAGAGAAATGAAATTTGGTCTTAATGTGAATAGGTAGGGAAAAAAAAAACAATTAACTACCAGTAATTGTCAGAAGACCCTGGGGGGGTGCAAGGGAGAGCAGACTGGTATAGTACCATGAATTCTTTGGTAAAAATAATTTTTGCCTCAAACTTTTGATTATGAGTGTTCAGTATGATAAAAGAGAGAGAAGTCCCTGGTGTGATCAGAAAGACAATGTTCTCACCATCGTTGAGGCCTTTTCTGAGGGTTCACAGAGTGCCCCCATTCTGCAGTCCTGGACACCTCTAGATGGAGCTGCTTTCCTCTGTCCAGTAGAATATGTCATCAAGGTGCTATTAAGTGTGTCCCTGTTTTAAAGGCTAATGCTGCAGTAATACTGTCTGGTGACTACGCTTAAGACACAAGGGCAGAAAGCAGTAGGCCAGCATCATCAAAGACAAAGATTCCCATTTAGCTGTTCCTTGCACTTATTCTCCCAACTCACATGCGCCCTAGCAGTCTCAGAATGTGGCTGGCTACATCTCATCTTGAGTGTTGCAGAGGTACTCCTGAGGGGCAGTGAAGTCATGCATTTAATGCTATCAGCTCACGTGTCCATTCCAGGGTGCCCCAGGTCAGTTACTTGTGAATATTTCCTAATATCATTGATCTTTGTGATTGCTCATGTTTTTGTTTAGTCATGCAGTCATGTTCAACTCTTCATGACCCTGTGAAACACATTACATCCACAGGGTTTTCTTGGCAAAGATATTGGAGTGGTTTCCCGTTTCCTTCTCCAGCGGATTAAGGCAAACAGGGTTAAGTGACTTGCTCAGGGTCGCACAGCTAATATCTAATTCTAGCTTTGAACTTGAAGCTTCCTGAGTCCAAGTGCAGCACCCAATCCACTGTGCCACTGAATCACACTATTTGGGGAATGTTTCAATAGGATAATAAAATAGTGCCCATACCTCTTTACCTCATACTCTAAGTTGAAACCCTTGCATAATGCTTTAAAAAAAAGGGGTTTATAATCTGAGTTTTGGTGAAAACTCCTCACACCTAGGAAAGTGATATATTGACTTCCTGGGCAACCCCAGCAGGCAATCTCTGAGCTAGGAAATTCTGAGTTAGGGAAGAGAAGCCTTAGTTGCAGCTTCTGAAGGACCAAGGTTTATGTACTGTATTGGAATTAATTTAATAATAATCATGTAACAGGATCTTGGGACGGACAGCGGCCCAGACAAAGGAAGGCTAGAAGCATTCTTCATTTTCCCAGTCTCTACACACGTGGATCCATGAATACTCACATATGTGCTCACACACTGACACACATACAGACATCTCACACACACACACACACACACACACACACACACACACACACACACACACACACACTTTGTGACTGACCTGAAACACCAGTAGCAGATGGCAGCCAGTTTATCAGCACAAGAAGGCATGAGCTGCCATCTGGTAGGAAATCATGAGAACCACAGGCCAGGAGGTGGGACATGGGACATAATTCAGTTGGAAGACAATTGGAATGTCTCTACAGGAAGCAAGCCCCATAAGAATGTTGTGATGAAGGAGAGTGACTGAGGTTGTACTGGCTCTTAACAAACAAGGTTATTCACAGGTGCTTATCATTCCCCAGGGTCTCTGATCTAAGTAAATAACTCTGCTCATAGTTGAACCTTCTACGCCCATATGCATAATTGGGCAACCACTACACACTTCTGATGATTCATACAGGCATAAATCATCCTGCTGACATGAACCTAGAAAGCACTGACACAGACCATGAAGCTGGAACTGACCTCTTTATTGTTCCTCAAACAAGACACACCATCTCTCTGCTAAGAGCATGTTCTCTGGATCTCCCTGTGCCTAGATGTCTCTCCTTCCTCATCTCCTCCTCCTGACTGTCCTGGCTTCCTTCAAGTCCCAGTGAAAATCCTACCTTATACATAGAGATTTTCCTGGTCCTCCCTACCATTAGCACCATCCCTTCATGGCAGTCTCCATTTTGTCCTGTATATATCTTGCTTAAGCATAGTTGTTCATGTGTTATATTCTCCATTAGACTGGGAGCTCCCTGACAACAGGGACTATTTTTTGCCCTTCTGTGTATCCCCAATGCTAAGCACAATGCCTGGGACAAAGTAGGTATTTCATAAAGGCGAGTCAACTTGAAATAGAAGACATTGGTAGCACAGGCGGTTTCTTTATCATTGCTATTCATGGAAGGCAAAAGATTCATATGAGAAAGGAAGAGATAGAATATAAACAATTGACTAAAAAGATGGTATATGAACAAAAGATCTTGGTCTTTGGACAATTTTATTTTATTTTATTTTGATGAGGCAACTGGGGTTAAGTGACTTGCCCAGAGTCACATAACTAGTTAGTGGTATGTGTCTGAGGCCAAATTTGAACTCAGGTCCTCCTGACTCCAGGGCTGGTGCTCTACACACTGTGCCACCTAGCTGCCCTGGACTATTTTGAAATACAAATATTACAGGGATGGAATTCACTTAACAAGGACTTGTATGAATATATTTGCCTGAAGTCTGGAACACCTAATTTTTTTAAAAAAGCTTTAACTGAAAACAAAGGGAGAGGAAGAAAACTTCTCATATCTATCAACCATACTAGATTCTTTATAAAGTAATTGCAATGTGGGAAGAAGAGGAATAGGTCCACAAGAGAAAAAAAAATGCAAGAGTGGAGAACTATTTCCATGATGACCACAATAATGTAAAGGAAAACAGCTTTGAAAGACTACAGAAGTGATTGATGCATTGAGCAACCATGATTTCAGAAGATGAATGTGGAGATCTGCTGTCCACTTCTGGCCATGTGATGGCCATCTGTGTTTAAGCATGATTAACGTGGAGAATGGTTTGGCTTGCCTGTGCTTACTTGACACAAGAGAAGACTTCTACTGAGTGGGACAGGGGAGGGGGAAGAAGAGAGGAGGGCAAGTCATGGGTAGAGATTGGGGAAAAGGAAGAAAGAAAAGAGCAGCAATAAGGCATTAATATACACAGATAAAAGCAAAAAGTTCAAAGGTAGACAAAGACAGAGTAATTTTATCATTGCTGGGCTAAATTTAACATGAATGGTAAAACAAATCCTATCTAATAGTTGAGAGTTTCACAGCCATATAGTTATGGATCAGAGATTCAGAACTGAAATGGAAGTGGGGGGCTGTTGGTCTAACCCCCTCCTTTTACAGATCCTCTTTCTGGTTCTTCACAACGGAAATGTTTGTGCTTATCAATGATGGTTGAGTTCACAGTGAAAGGGGAAATTAAAAAAAAGTTTCAAATATAGATGCACACAGAGTGAAAACAAGGAAGTGAAACAAAATCTTATGTTCAGGGTGAAGGAAAAATCAGGAATTTCATCCATTTATTGAGATACTGCAATAATATAAATAGCTCATGTCAAGCACAAAAACAAGGCACTGCACTGTGCTTAAAGGCATTAGACAATTCTCATTTTATTTAATTCGGAGGCAATTGGGGTTGAGTGATTTGCCCCATGTCACACAGCAAGCATCGGAGGCTTGATTTGAACTCGGGTCCTCCTGACTCCAGGGCCAGTGTGCTATCCACTCCACCACCTACCTGCTCCAAGAAAAATTTTAAAAATTACTTAACATATATTCACCAGCCAGGTATGGTAACCCATGCCTATAATCCCTGCTATTGGGATGTTGAGGCTTGTGGAAAATTTGGGTTCTGTTCTGAGTCTCAGTAGGGAGGCTAGGTGGCACAGTGGATAAAGCACTGGGCCTGGAGTCAAAAAGACTCTTCTTCCTCAGTTTAAACCTGGACTCAGATATTTAGTAGCTATGTGACCCTGAGCAAGTCACTTAACTCCATTTACCTCTATTTCCTCAACTGTAAGATGAGCTGGAGAAGGAAATGGCAAACCACTCCAGTATCTTTGCCAAGAAAATCCCAAATTAGGTCATGAGGAGTCAGACGTGACTGAAAAATGAGTGAATAAAAGGGCTAAAGTTTATTGGATATCTGCAGTGAATCCAGAATATAATATGAGTCTCCCAGAGTAGAGCACTGACAGGATGTCTAAGGAGGGACAAAGTCAGAAAAATGGAATGGGTTAAAGCTTCAGTGCCCATCAGTATTGGCATTAGGCCCATGAGTGACCAGTGCATTTCCTGTCTGGAGGAGTAAGATAGGGTGACCCAGTTTCAAAAAACAACAATGACTACAACAATAATAACAATAAATATATATGCACCAAATGGCATAGGTTTTAATTTCTCAAAAGCAAAGTTAAGTGATTTGCATAAAAGGCATTTATTGGTAGTAACACAGTAATAGTAGGAGATTGTAATATTCCTCTCTAAGAGCTGAATAAATCTAGCAGATAAGAAAGAAAACACAGAGTTAAAGAAACTGTTAGAAATATATATATACATATATATGCATATATATATATATATATCATATATATATTTGACTGACCTGTGATAATTTCTGTGTAGTAGGTTCAAAATTGTGTGTATTTCTAAGCATTCCAACAATGCCATTACAAAAGTCGATCACATACTAGGGTATAAGGAAATCATAAATGTTCCATGAGGCCTATCCTGAAATTTTCAACATTCTAATTTCTTCCTCCTGAAATCATCTCATATTTATTTAGTATATATCTATTGTAAATACTCTCATATGTCCATGTTGTCTTCATTAAGATATAAGTCCCTTAAGGACAGAGAATGTTTCATTTCTGTCTTTCTATCTTCAGTGTCCATCACATTGCCTGACATGGAGTAGATAATTAATAAATATTTGTTATTGATGGAGAAAAATTTTAAATGGCAAAAGTAATAAGCACATCTTTTAGAGATAATAATGCAATAAAATTATAATGAATGATGTGTGAAAAACAAAGACTTAAATTTAAACTAAGTAATGGTACCCTCAAATAATGAGGTCAAAGAAGTCATAGGAACAATGAATAATCATATTAAAGAAAATGATAATAATGGGAAAACAACAATTGGCAAGTGGATAGAACTCTGGCCGTGGAGTCAGAAGGTATGAGTTTAAATCCTGCCCCAGATGCCTACTGGCTGTGTGACCCGGGCAAATCACTTAACCTCTTTCTTCCCCAATTTCGTCATCTGCAAAATGAGGATAATAATGCTACCTCCTTCCCAGTGCTGTTATGGAGGAAAAACTTAAATAATTATATGTAATTAATATATACCTATACATGACATAATTCTATAATATGTAATATATTCTACATAGTATATAATTAGTAATAACATGGCTATTATTGCACACAGCTAAAGCCATCTTCAGAGGAAGATTCATAACTAAAACTTATATTAATGAAATAGAAAAAAATCAACAAACTGAACATGAAATTTTCAGAAGATGAGAAAATGAAAAAATTAATTAATACTTTAATCCAAAACATAAATCTTGAAAATTGTGGAAGAAATAAAGAGACTTAAGAATAAAAAGGTTGTAGAAATGATAACAAATTATAACAAAACCAGGAAGAGGTTTTATTTTCTAAAACACTAACAAAATCAATTAACCAATAGTTAGCCTGAACAGGAAAAAGAAGAGAAAATCTAACTACCAAAGTGAAAAGGTAAATTCATAACAGAGAGAAAATAGAACTATCAGAAACTATCATACACAAACATATCCTCATTGTGGCAATTGATTCACATTGACTAAACTTCTTTGGGAGATGACAATAAGCTGTGTCAATGTCCGTTCCTTCAATTATTTTCCATGTTTCATTTCAACAGTTATATAATTAATCAAGGCTGAAGTTAATTTAATTATACACAATACCTTTTTCATGCTTATTATTCTAGGCTTTTCTCCATTTTTATCTTTATTCTGAAAAATCAATAATCTGACTATACATCAACAGCTGACTTCAGCAATGACTCTCACATCAATAATGAGTCATTTCCTGCTTGTTAAAATATAATCAATTTCATTTTTTATTGTTGTGACTTGGGTATAAAGTTAATCAGACTATTCCTAATCAATTATATCCTCCCAGCCTAGTTGATGGAATCACAGGGGGTAAAATGGGTAGGTGGTAGAGACAACAATGTGTTCAGATTTTAAACAAAATGCAAAGGCATGTCTAGACAGCTACTCCTTTATAAAACATGCAAAACTTTTAAGGTCAAAAATGGATGGAATTAGAGGGCAGATAGTTGTTTAATAGTTAGTGTCAGTCATGACCCTGATGGCCTTTTAAAAAAATTGGACAATTCTGTAGGAAAGTGGAGGCAATATACAGCTTTGAGGAGTATGACCTCTGGCAGCAGAGAAAAGAAACAACTCTTCAGAGGAAATTATCCCTAGCCTTTGAGGGTAAGTGAATATCTCTCCTCACTCCCCCCTAGTCATCAGTCATGGTGTTTTACAACAAAGCAACTTTCCCACTAGGAGATACCACATCTATCAGGGAGTAAGTCCAACAAGTCAAGGTGGAAGACCATAAGAACTTTGTGAGTTGCGATTCCAGCTGAGTGACCTACAAGTAGCAACATGGCACCCACTAAGGACAGCATCAGGACTCTGCTATAAGGGGAAGTGACACTTGGGCCCTGCAGTGGCAGAGACATGAGCTGCCTAAGGCATATGCATTCCTTATGTATATGCTTTTGTATTAACATGCTCTACTTTTTGCCTACTCTTATGACAGAAGCTGCGTGTAGTTATGAGAGAGTATACCCTTGGGTATACTTTGGAGGGCTAGGGAGGAAATGGGGAGGGATATTTTGTAGATACTATTCCTGCAATACCATTTCAATAAATATCCATGTAGAGCTACTTTTGTCAACTGACTGCCTATTAAAGGTAAAATCACTGGTGAGGGGCTCATAAGGTATAGTTTTTCCATACTGAAGAAACACAGAGTACCCTAAACCTGGGAGCCTATTCCCCTACAAACCCAACCTGTGAATACAACGTATGATTAGCCCA
>NW_027555625.1:24033538-24343538 GCF_003287225.1 Phascolarctos cinereus | reverse complement strand
TGTTTCTTGGCAGAGACACTGGGAGTACAGCTCATTTTACAGATAAAGAAACTGAGGCAAACTGTGCTAAGTGACTTGTCCAGGGTCACACTGCTAGTAAGTAGCTGAGATCAGATTTGAACTCAGGACCATGCAACAACTCAAGTCTAATAGTTTGGTGGTTCCTTCCTGCTTTCTTCTGTTTGGTCCTGGCTTTTGATCCTCTAGGAAAGGCAATCCAGAGCTCATGTGTATGTTTAGAGCCTCAGAGCCCATTTATATACTATTTTCTTCATAGTGAAGAATGACTATTCAATACCCCATTTGGTGGTGGGGGTGGAGGGGGGCAGAGTTGTTGAGCTTGAGAGAAGAGAGAGATCCTGGTCTCCTGGCTTAGAGCTTTGAAAGAAAAAACTCAAAGTTCCAGGCTGTCTTCAGGTTACTGAAGGAAGATATATGCAGATGAGAATATATACCAGATAATCCACAGAGTAAATGAACTCTGCCTTTGGGAGTGAGAAATCTCAGCTCAACTGAGACAGAGGGTCCCAGATCCAACCCAAAGGGGAAGTTCTCCAAAGTCTCAAGTGCAGCAAGCTGGGGATAGGAACATGATGGAGACTATCAGCTCCTCTCCTGTCAGCTTCTTGCTAGTGTCTTTCCCTTTAAGGACCTCTACCTGAAGAGACTCTGGAACCTGTGTCTTCCCTATCCATGCTGGAAGATAGAAGACCCAGATCTCACTCTCTCTCTTCTTCCAAGCTCTTGATAACTTTGCCCCTCATACAGAAGTGGATCATTGAATGATCAGTCTCCCCCAGTGAGGAAAGTTCCACGCACTGGGCTTTGTGCCACAGGTTACATTCAGATTCCCCAGTATCTGCATTTGAATTTGCAGTCAGGTGATCTGCTGTCCTAAACTCCAGAAGCAGAGAAGAGCTTTGCAATGATATGTGCCTAGACCCTCCACAACTGAGCTCAGTCTTTTCATCCCTAAGAAAAATATGTCCAGCCATAGGCAATGAAATGTGACAACACAAAAACTGACTCAGCTAAAACAGTCATCTTTCACTTTCTATTCTCCACACATCCCATCCTGCCTTCCTAGAATGAACTCCTTCCTCATCTCTGCTCTTCAGAATCTTTGTCTTTCTTCAAGCTGAGATGGCCCCTTCTCTGTGAAGATTCTCCTAATGTGAAGATGTTTCCCTCCTCAAAAGTTCCGAAAGCACTTTGGCTTCTTCCTTGCTCCTGTCACATCTTTCATTACATTATACTTATTCATCTATATCTCTGTCTTATTTGTCTGCACCTCTGACCTTCCCAGGAAAATGTAAGGTCTTTGAAGGCAGACATCATGCCATGTTTATCTCTCTATGCCCAATGTAAGAAGGCTGGAAATATGCAAAGGTGTCTTAATGTGAAAATCTCCAAAGGCCAAACAAAAAATTTTCTATTGGTTGCTAGAAGTAATAGGAAAATGGCAGGTGTCCACTGATCTTTCAAAATGGCAGCCTTTCTTTTCATTTGCTCCCAGAGCCCCCTGAGGTGACCGTGTCTCGCCAAGATGCCCCAGATGGCAGGATCACCCTCTTCTGCACAGCCAGGGGTTTCTACCCCCGTCCCATCCTGCTACACTGGGAAAAGAATGGGCAAATGGGCATATGGGGAAAAGAGAGCTCCAGTGGTACCCTACCCAATGCTGATGCTACCTTCTACCTCCAAGTCATTGTGGAGCTCCAGCCCAGGGATCCTGGAGAGGGTTATGCCTGTGCTGTGGAGCACCATCAGCTAGGGACGCCTGCCATATACCCAGGTGAGTGGCTTCTTGGAGGTGTGCAGTGAGCCCAAAGGCTTATTATGAAAGGTCTGGAAAATGGGATGTGTGTGGGGGTGGGGAGGGGGCCCGTGTAGATTATGCATCTCCGCATAGGTTAGCCTAAAATCAGCTCATAGGAAATCATGAAGAGATACTTCTGAAATCTTGCCCACCCCTCTTCAAAGGAGCCTTTGATTCCTGCCTAGAGAGGTCCAAGAGAAGGGGACATGAGGCTGGCCACTCTGTTCTCCTCAGAAAGAGGGCACCAGAACTTTTATATCTACCTGCCTCCCTATATATCACTAGACTAGACGAAATGATTTTTAAGTTCCGGACATTTTCCTGATCACTATCCCTAAATTAGAAAAGAGTGTTAATTATATACAAAGGCTGATTCCTTCCAGGTAAATGCTAACTGCAAAAAAAAAAATCATCATAAATAGTGAGTGGTGAACAAACCCATTTAGTCAAGCCTACAAGCTCAGAGAGGTTATTCAGCTTAGAATATATCAGACAATACACAGAATGACTGAGTTCTCCTACTGTGAGCAAAATATTTCAGCTCAACCCATAATGCCTCCCATATCATGCAAGAGGAAATCCCCCCAAGTCTCTAGGGAAGCAAGCCAGAAAATCAGAGACAAGTTAAGGTCCTGACTTCTCTACTTGTCTGCTACTTCCCAAAGTCTTTTCCCCCAATCTCTGGGTTTTCTCCCCAAAGGTGGTCTGGAAACATGTGTATACTCTCTTGAAACAGGAAGCTAGAAGAGCTTTCCTTCCCCAAGCTCTGATGCCAGCTCCTCCCCACAAAAGTGGGCGGGGTGTCCTCCGTAGGACTATCTCCTTTGGGAACTCGCAGGCATTCTACCCTATGAGCCACTTCCCCTTCTGTAGCAAATCTGAGACCATTGAAAAGGCTTTTTCCCCCCCAACTATCCCATCATTTTCAAAAGGGAACAGGGGTTCACTTGCATGCTATTTGTGTAATTTGAAATTCAACCTTGGTGAATCGCATAAGACTCTTCTCATTGGCAGAGAAAAGAATTATTCAATGCTGCTGTGTTTATTGCCTCTGCCTTACCTGTAGCACCCAGGAAAGTCACCAGAGGAAAGTCCTGGGAACTGTCTCCAAGTATCTCAATCACTACCATTCTGGTCCTGATCTCAGCTGTGACCTTCATCATATGGCGGAAAAAAGATGCATGGGGTAGGAACAAGGAAGGGGAAGAGGGAGGGAAGAACAAAAGTAAAGAAGAAGTGTTGTTCCCAGCAGCAGTCCAAGGTCTGAGGACACTTCCAGGCCAATATTCCAGGCAAACTTTTTTGCTGGGGGGAAGGGAGCAGTCAGCCATATGGAACCCTCTGCCGGACACTGGGGGAAAAACCAAAAGCAGAGGACCACCAGTCACTGACCAGTCCTCATGTGCAATGGAAAAGAGACAGCCGCATGCTGGCTGGGGGTGAGGGAGAGACTGTTCTAGGTCTTGAGGAGCCCCTATTCTACACCCACAAGGAGATTCCAATATGATAATTGCTAGATTGGGGAATTGGCACCATGTGGCATGGTCCTCAATATGAAATGAAAGGCTAGCTCCCCACACAGAGGACAAAGGTCTTCATAATTTTTCTCCAGGTCTTTAATTCTCTCCATCTATCCCATAGGCCACAGGACCCAAGAGCGCAACACAGAAGAAGGTAAGAGACAAGGAGAGGGGAGGGCCAAGGGAAGAAAGCTACAACAGTAGTACTTCAGGAGGTCTATTGAGGAAAGGAAAATGTGGTAGGGATGTGAGGCAATGGAGAGGGAGGTGTGTATGTAGAAGGAATTCCACAGTCTTGGTCTCTTCCTTACTTTCAACTGCTAGACAACAGATACTGGGGAGATGAGAGGCTTCTAATCATCTAAACATTCTAAATATTTCAAACATCTCTTTCCACAGGGACATCATCTTGTTAGGAGCACTTTCTCCTCCTTCTTCCTTTTCTCCCTCTCCCAATTGCTCTTCTCCTTCTCTTCTTTCTTCTCTTCTATCATGCAGAAGTTAGGGAGTCCCCCAACCCCAAACTCCAGGGAAGGAACACTTCGATAAAATTCACTTATTTGCATACTTCACATTACAAAAAGTCATAAACTCTGGATGATCAAATCAACAAGAGTTTATTAAGCACCTACCACATGCCAGTCACTGGGACACAAAGAAAGGCAAAAGTAGTCCATGACCTCGATTAGCTTGCATTCTAATGGAGGAAACAACATGAAAACAACTACATAAAGCCAGATTTCAAACAGAGAGAGAGAGAAAAAAGACAGACAGATAAAGTGAGAGCAACAGAGATAGACAGAGAGAGTAAATTGGGGATAGTCTAAGAAGGAAGGCTCTAGGCTTTTTTACAAAAGGTGTGACTTGAGCTGAGACTTGAAGGAAGCCAGGAGGCAGAGATGAAAAGGACCAGGCTCCCTCTGCTGGGAGATACCCAGTGAGAATGCTTGGAGGCAAGAAATAGAGTGTCTTGGATGAAGAACTACAGGCAAGTAAGTCAGTGTCAGTTGGATAATGAGGTTGGAAGCTAGAGCAGAGATTTTAGAAAAGAATGAAAGGAAAAGAAGTTGAGGCACTGATTGTAGAAGGCCTTCACAAGGAACTTAGTCATAAAAAGAATGACAGCTAGAGGATGGTAGTTAGCAGGGATGAATAGAACCATTCAAGGGTTTTGAGCACGGAGGAGACATGGGCATGTTTGTAGACATCAAGGAAGCCACCAATAGACTGGGAGAGAGGGGCAAGGATCCCCACCGGAAAAGACAGGATGGAATGGAATCATTCATGCTTATGAAAGCGTTTACTTTGGTAAGAAGGGCTCCTATGAGATGGGGTAAAGGAGGAGATGGTAGGGGAAGGCATCTTAGCAATATGAAATTAGGAGGAAAGAATGAGCGTAGTTTTCAGTAAATGGCCTTAATTTTTTCAATGAAATGAGGCAAGGTTCTCCACTGAGGGAGCAGAAGAAAGAGGACTCATAGGAGGTCTAAGAATTAACTAAAAGGTTTGGAAAAGTAACTGTCTTGAGTAGTATAGGGACTCAGTTACAGATGTATTAAAGGAATGCCTTGTTTCAATGAGGCCCAGTTGGAATTGTGTAATATAAATTTGTAGTAGGCCAGTCAGCACAGTTTCTTGATTTTCTCCTGCTGCCCCAAAAAATGTTATTTAAAGAAAAACCTGGAATAAAACAGAGTAACTCATTTAAGAATGACTGGATGGTGAATGAATGACTGAAAAAGCATTTATTAACTTTGTCCCTAGCACTTAACATAGTGCTAGGTATAAAAGTAGAAAAGAGAGACAGTCCCTGCTCTCAAGACTACATTCTAATAGGGGGAGATAACCTATACAGGATTCCGCTGAAGAGTACATAATAAGACCCAGTATTCCTGAGGGTACAACAGCAAGGCAGATATAAAGTAAGTTTCTTGTTTTTGAGGAAATAGAGAAAATCACCAGGTATAAGATGTATATATCAGAAGATCAAAACAAAAATCTGAAAAGATTTTGCACAAGGAACCATTAAGAAATTAATCTCGAAAGAAAAATAGCAGAATGGGAAACAATGGATGTGACCAATATAACTGATGAAAGCTTACTGATCCAAGATTAGAAAGGCTTGATATAAATACTCCCCAGTCAGTTTTGAGGTACCTTTAAGAAGCAGTCAACAGAGATGAGCTGATAATTACAGACAATGGATGACCTTAGGGAAAAATGTACTCTAATAAAGAAAAAAAATTCAAATTACAACAATTTTAATATACCATTGTACACCTGTTAATCCAGCAAAATTAAATAGAATTATATTTATTCAGAGTGGCAATAAGGCACAATGGGTGCATAACTGGCTTCAGAAAGCCTCGGAAAGACCTGAGTTTAACCATAGTTCCAGTTGCCAAGTTCAAAATCTACTCCTCCTTCTCACTTACCCCTCATGTCCAATCAATGGCCAAACCTTGTCATCCCTACTTCCACAGTGTCTCTACAATACAGCCCCTTCTCTCTATTCAAATGGCCACTTCACTACTTCAGGCTCTCATTACCTCTCACCAGGATCTTTTGCGATCACCCCCTAATGACTCAGTCTACCTCAAGGCTCTCCCCACTCCAATCTATCCACCACTTAACTGCCAAAGTGATTCCCAAAGCACACATCCAACCATGTCCAACCTACTCAATCAACCCTAGTGGCTCCCTATTAACTCTAGGCTCAAATATAAACCCCTTTGGTGTAGCACTTAAAACTCTTCTTTCCAGTCTTTGTATACCTTACTCCTATTTCATACCCAGTCCTCTGTCTCTTATCTCTCTTTGCCTGTGTACTTGCTCATCCCTATGCCTAGAATTCTGTCCCTTCTTACTTCCACTGGTAAAATGGGTGCAGTAACTCCATAGGATTTTGTACAGATGTGAAAAGGGCAAGCCTGAAATCTGTAAGTATGCATGGAAATGCGATGAAATAAAGTCTCAAAATAACTGGACACAAAAAAATGCAAATGTACTGTATACAATTGGGGGGGGGGGGGAATCATGCTGTGGACACTGAATGGGGACTTGGGAGAGCTGGACCTGAATCCCATTTCAGCTACATATTAGCTGTGTAACCTCAGGGTCATCACTTCTCCTTCTGGACCTGTTTCCTGACCCGTAAAATTACAGAGTCGAACTAGGTGGCCTCAAAGGTGCCTTCCAATTCTGCAAGAGTCCATTGAAAAGGAAGAACAAGACATTCCATCTTGGAGCCATTTTGATAATTCAATGGATATGACAAGCACATTTTTATGAAATCACAAGAATGCTTACAAGGCAAAATATTTAAGAATATAAAACATGGATATCATGGTGTGAGAATACAAAACAAAAAAAAACACACACACAAAATATTTAATATTCTTGGAATTTTTTCCACTATTGCTTAATCATCCCTTCCTTCAAATGTAAAGTTGCTCCCTATGAAATTGAAGCAGTACTCAGAGCAATCTGACTCTGTTTCCCCTTCTTTAATCAAAAAAAATCTTTTGGCTTACATGACTGTGACTCATCCTGGTTTTTGACACGGAAAAGTATACAAGAAATTAGGGGGATACAAATAGTTAGAACTTAATATTCAATACATTCTTTTTCCTATAAAGTTACTTGGGTTTATAATTTTTAAATAATTAAACTATAGAAGAATTTGAGTTGTCCTGATTAAACCCAATGGAAAGTGGAGTGGGAGATGAATGGAAACCACAATTAGAACCAAGATGGTGTCGGCCTCTAGGCTGTGAGTGTGGGAATCTGGTGGCCACTTCAAGTGGGAGCCTATTTGTAGACTATTAAAGGGTGCCATGATTCTGGAAACCCTCTTGACAATGTTCTGAGAAAATCTGAGAAAAGAAGTGGCATGGTATATGGGGGAACGCCTTGAATTTGTTCTTAAGAGGATATGGATTCTAGTCCTGGCTCTCACTCTCAATGTCTCTGTGATGTTAGCTGAGCTACTTCTCCTCTCAAGACCTAACTTCTTTCATCTTTAAAATGAAGAAGCAGAACAAGATGACTTGGAAGGTCCCTTTGACCTTCATATCTTATGACTGACCAGGGCCATGCAATATAAGTGATTCCCCCAAAGATTTCCCGATTCCATGCATTTTCAGTGCTGTTCACTCATGCCTGCAATGTTCTCTCTCCTCATCTTCACCTCTTGAGTCCCATCTTCCTCCAGAAACCCTTCCCAATCCCCCTTATGCTGGTGCCTTCCCTCCATTGATTCTCCCATATTTTTCCTGTCTACAGCTTGTGCACACATAGCTATTTGCAAGATGTCTCTTCCTTTAGACTGTAAACTCTTTGAGGGCAGACACTGGTCTTTGCCCTTTTTTTTTATATATCCCCCATGCTTAGCATATTTAATAAATGCTTCTTGACTGACTGAGATCACTGGAGACATCTGGCCCCAGGTCATACTTTTGACAACGATGTTGGGGTTAAACTGGCAAGAGAGGACTAAGGTAAGACAACAGGATATAAAGCCTGAAAACACACCTTGGGGCATAGGGAATCCATGGGAGCAGCTCTCTCTCCTGGACCACCACCACTTTTCCCCAAGCCCAGCTAACATTTCAAGGACTACTGATTAGCTGGGACTAGGCCGGACTGGACTGGACACTTGGGGAGTAGTGGACAGGGCTAGAGAAGAAAAGAGAAAGATTTGCTAGGGAATGGAAGGGAAATAAGCCTATGCAAATTCATAACAATAGCTTACATTTGTATAGCACCTTAAGGATTTCAAAATGCTTAACATACATCATCTCACTGATGAAGAGATAGTAGCTACTTATATTTACAGAGCTCCCGGGTGGCAATGCATCATAGTGGATAGAAGGCTGGCCTTGGAGTTAGGAAGACCTGGCTTCTAGCCCTGCCTCTGGCACACTTAATCACAGAATTTTGTAATTGTAAGGGATGTTAGCAGACATATAGCCCAATCCATGCCTGAAAGGAGTCCCTAGCTGTGTGAACACGGAACAGCCAATGAACTCAATGCCCCAGACAACTCTCCAAAACAAGTAATAGAAGAGTTGCATCTGCAAAAGTGGAAAGAGATTCCATGCTGGCAACTCCCATGTGGATGAAATCCCAGAGCTTTAGACCAAAATCATATATAATTAATGCTTTAAAGTTGATAATATGTATTTGTCACAACAATCTGATCAGGTTAATAGGACTAGTATTATACAGATTTTATAGAAGAGGAAACTGAGTCCCAGAGACATGAAATTATCTGTAGTTAGTGTGTATCAGAGGAGGTGCTTGAAGCCAAATCTCCTGACACCACACTGAGTGCCTTTTCCATGATACCATCCTCCCTTTCTAAACTAAGGAAAGTTGGGTCACAAGGGGAGAAAGTCTGACTACAAAATGTATTGCTGGAAAAACATACCTTAGGGTTTGATGTGATGTATGGTGCTAGAGATGTCATGGTATTGTAGCAGGGATTAGTGGGCAAGGGACTTTTAGGGGTAGGAAAGAGGATTGTGTAGCAAGCAGCGATCTGGTATGAGAACTATGTGTATCATAGGGAAGGGGCAGGAAGAGAGAAAGGTTTCTGTTTTTGTAAAGACTGCTGATGTTCCTACGGCCTAGCCGTCATAATGGAGCCCTAAGATCATAGCTCCAGCTGTTAAGGATGCGGTGATCAAGTTTAATAGGCTGTCTTGGCCTCAAGGACTAGAGATGCTCTGGGCCGTTACTCAATAATTGCATTTTTGTGACTGTAATTCAATTCAAAAAGGCAGCACATCATAGTGGAAAGATTTCTGGATGTGGCAGACATGCCCAACAGACCTGGTAGGTTAAGATCCCGGCTTTTCCAATTACTCCCCAGTCCCCTCCCTTCTCTGAGGCTCCTTTCCGCCATCTGTAAAACAGGGTTAATGATTCTTGTATCCCTGCCTCAAAGAGTTGTTTGGAAGAAAGTGTGTTGTAAAGTTCTTAATTTGTCCAGAGAGTGGTGAGTTCATCACTGTGGAGCCCAGGGGATAACAAGGAAATTCACAAGCTACATGATTTCCAGATGAGATGGTAAGGACCAAAGGAGATGTGCCAGCTTGTGAATCATGTTCCTGGAAACTAGGGGATGCCCTTGGTGTTACCAGGGAAGGCTTTGGATCATGCCTTTGACCCTTATAAAGTTGGAAGCTAGGAAGTTCACTAGGTTCCCCAAATAGAACCACATGCTAGAGCCACCATACTGAAGGGGGAAAAGAGAAGACCTTGGGGAAGGAGAAACAGGATATAATCACTTGCTTGTGAGAGCCCTGCCAACTGTCAACAGAGTCTGTGGTCGCAGCTGCAAGGCTGAGAGGGAATCGGGGCTTTCTCTTAAGGTGGAAGAGCTTAGAGTCTATCTGCCCAGCCCTGCCCAGCCCCTCTGGATCTCAAGTATCCTCAAATTACTATGATCAAATTCCCCTAAGGGAACATCTTTTAGAATCTAGAACTAAAAGGGAAATCTAATTCAATGACTTATTTTATGGCTGAGGAACAGAGACTCAGAGAGATGAAAACTTAACAAACAAAATTATTGAACTAAAGAGTTCAGCAACCTGTAGCCCTAATTTGACCATGGAGACTGGCAGTCTCTCCTGGGTGAATTCACTCTACTCCCATCAACCTCACCCTTAGGACTGGCTTTGTCCCTTGTCTCTATCATTCTGCCCTCAGAAGACACATGGCTATTCTATCCTTATCACTTAAAACCTACTCTTTCTTCCAATTCTAAACTGGAAGAAAAATCAACATATTAGCGCAAGAAGTATAAAACAAGCCCAAACAACAGATTACCTGAAAATTTGGATGGAATAAACAGAAGCTAATTACTCCATGAGACAAAAAGAAATATTAAAGCAAACTCAAAAGATTTTTAAAAAATAGAAAAATTCAAAATAGCTGTGTATCAGAAATAACCTACCTGGAGAACAGATCAAGGAAAGATAATTTAAGAATTACAGGACTACCCAAAGGTCATGACCAAAGAAGAGCTTAAATATCATATTTCAAGAAATCATGAGAAAACTTAGATTATTTAGAACCAGATGGCAAAATGAAAAGGAAAGAATCCACTGGTCTCCTCCTGAAAAAAAAAAGGGGGGGGGAAATTCCCAGGACCATCAGAGCTGAAATCTAGAGCTTTCATATCAAAGAAAAAATATCGTAAGCAACTATAAATAAAGAATTCAAATACCAAGAAGACATCGCATCACACAATGTTTAGCAGCTACCACCATAAAGCAGTGGAGAATTTGGAATATGGTATCCTGAAAGGCAAAAGGTATGTATTTATAACTAAGAATAAACTTATTGAGCCAAACTGAGTATAATCCTATAGTAGGGTGAATGGGTCTTTCATAAAATAGAGCACTTCTAAGCATTCCTGATGAAAAGACCAAGCTGAGAAAAACTTGGAAATTGAAACACAGGAGTCAAGAGAACATGAAAAGGTACATATGCACAAGCAATCAAGAGGGACTCAACAAGGATGAAGTGTTTACATTCTAAAGACACAGGGATGCAAGTTCCCCCTCAGAAGCCAGTATCATCTGGTTCATAGAGGGAGTTAAATAAGACAGAAGGACTGGAAGTGGTTTTGTTATGTTTTGTGATATTAAAAGAAGAAAAGAAGGATAAAAGGAATACACTAGGGGGAAAGGAAAAATGAAAGGTGGGAAAAATTATCTCACATATTTAGAGCATACAACAAGAAACCTATGCAACTAGAGGGAATGAGTGTGGTGAATGGGAAACCTCTTTAATGGGCGTCACGAGCAAGTGCAGACTCTATCAGTTTGCTAAAATGGCATCATCCACAAGGAAAATGGTAGGGACCTGCTTTCAGGAGAATACTGGAGAATACAGGAGAAGTACTGGAGCAAGCGGCTATTCTGCATTGGTCTACCACATGGTTTGGAGTAGCCTTTTCCATTGGTTATGTGGCCAAAATTATAGATAACTTTTAAGTGGCCTGACAGCATCTGCTGGAGGCTTTTTAATGAATAAGCTTCTGAGGATGGCAGTGACTCCTTTACTCAAAGTTAGTGAAACTATGTGGTAAAGTGAGGACAGCCCTAGACTCTCCTCCCCCTACTCCAACTCTGAGGATATGTGGCCCCAAGAAAAAGTCTGAGTCTTTGGCCTCTTTGTTAATTCTTTTCTGTTCTAGGTACAGGGAGTGGAGTCTTCAATCTAGTCCAGGATCTCAAGCTATGGGGATCCAGAAGTTCAGAAATCCAGGCCAGGTGTTGCTGCCAGCTTATCACCAACACTGAGGAACAAGTGTCAGTCTAGAAAAAGGTACTATTGGCTTTGGACTTGAATTTGGTGGAACTAGTGCTATGTGGGGAACTTAGCTAGTATGTGAGCCTAATTCCCTCCCTACCCAGAGACTTAGTGGTATAGGTGGTATATGGTAATGCTTGATGTTGCTATAACTTTAAAGTCAATATCCCTTTGTAAAAGATAATCAGATGTTAAGTGGTTAAATGGAACTGGAATGCTAGTCAGTAATCTCTTTAAATGGGGGCAACACAGCCAGTGGGGACTTGAGATGTTGGCAGAGAAAAAAGACTCCCTAAGCCATGGTTCTAGAGAAACTTTAAGGGGATAAAATGTAACAGATCTATCTATGCCTGAGAGAGTGGATCAGAAGCAACCACATCACACTTCACTTTCATCTGATTTGGTCAAAGGTCAAAGAGGAAAATGCACACATAGAATTGGATGAATATATTTCACTCAACAGAAAAACAGGAAGGAATGAGGAAGTGGTAAGATAGAGGGTAGATTTCGATAGAGATTAATTGTAAGCACAAGTGCTAGGGAGATCAGATTTCTCAAATATTCCCCTACCACATGTCACTCTCTCTTGTCTTTTCACGATTCTCTGCTATGCCCTACACCATGTCCCAAGGACCAAGGTTGCTTACTTACTCTGTAAAATATTTATGGTTCCTCCTGTCCAAAAGACAATTGTTGAGAATCATGGAGAACCCTCTGTCTGGGAAGGACTTGGAGACCTTTGTGGTGTACCATGCCTATTCAGCTATATTGGGAACATAAATAAGGAGGAAATACGTCTCTTCCTTCAGATCAGGAGTTCTCAGGATATACGGACTATATCGTTTCTCTTAGATGAAGAAGAAACTAGTTGTCCTAGATCTTGTTTATTCTCAAAGTCCCCACAACAGAAAATGGCACACTAAAAACACTGTGGATAGAACTGACTAGTTCTAAATACACCTTCCTGGAACACTTTCCCAAAAGTTCACTAAAATTTTGAACCCCTGTCTGAATCAACAACATTTCTTTCCCAGTCACAATCTAGTCTCCTCTCCCTATTCTCATTCTACATACTTGTCTTCTATGATATACTGAAGGCCACAGCTGAGTTCTATGCCAGAATAACAGGTATCATTATGTCCAGTGCTAAAGCCCAGAATGTTACCCTTATGGGTTCTTGAGGGGCTGCAAGGATGAGAGGTACAGTTTAACTATACAGGGAATGAAGAACTCTAATAAATGCTTGTTAAATGAAAAAATGAAATTCTTAAAAAGAACTCAATGTTTCATTTTTAGGATTTCCAGTTTAGTTTTTAATTGGGAATTTCAGTTTGTTCTTTTTCTAGTTGTTTTTTGTTATTGTGTACCCAATTCATTAGTCTGCTCTTTCTCTATGTTATTGATGTAAACATTTAGAGACATAAATTTTCCTTTAATCACTGCTTTTTCTGTATCCCATAGGTTTTAATATGTTGTCTCATTGTCATCATTCTCTTTTATGAAATTATTGATTTCACAAAATAATGGAGTGAAATGAGCGAAGCCAAGAGAATATTGTATACAATAACAGCAATATTGTTTTAAGAACAACTTTGAGTGAATAAGCTATTTTGACTACTATAAGTATTCAAATTAATCATAAAGGACATGTGAAGAAAGATGCTATCTGCATCCAGAGAAAGAACTGATAAATATAAGTATGTATAGAATAATTTTACATATATGTATATAAATATGTATGTGTATGTATATTATATATATATGTATGTATATATACGTATGTATGTGTGTGTGTGTATATATATATATATATATATATATATATATATATATATATATATATATATATATATATATATATATAAACACACCTATTTGTATCTAATGGTAGCCATCTCTAGGATGGTGGAGGGGGGAGAAGAAAAAAAGAAATTTACATAATAACTTTATTATATGTTTAAAAGGAATAGCAAGTTGTACATAATAGATTTGCAGTTTCATGTGCAATCATCTTTGTTACACTATGTTATGGAAATGCTTGTTTTGTTTCATGAATTAAAAATTAAATATTTTTTAAAAGACTGAGTTGGGCCAGGAACTGTAAAATACTTTGACTTATCTTTAAGAATGAACTAATATTGAATGTATTTTTTTTAAAAAAACTCATCCTGAGATAATAGAGAGCACATCCCTTAGGAACCTGAAAGGTTGCAGGGATCAGGGCTGACACAAGTCCCTGAACACTTGATTTTCTGGCAACAGTTCTCAGCTCCCATCCCAGAAGAATGCAGTGGGAGTGGGTTGTTATATTTCAATGACCTTATCCCATCTTGGCTCTCATCCCAAAACTTTTTAAAAGAATAGGCCTTCCCTTGAATGACTATTGGGCATGAATCTTCCTCTATAAGCAGACATTGACCAAGACACTTAACTCACTATACCCTCATCACACCAATATAAGCTATACAAGTACACCCTGGCTGGAGCTCCACGGTGGTTCAGATTGACAACTGCCATTGATATTGGGCAGAGTGTCACTGGATTTCTCCTTCCACTATATTCTCTGCAATCCATCTTTCTCCCAATTCGTGAAGGTAAAATGGAAGCCTGCGGCAGTGCAGGAGAGAAGGGCCCTGCCAACAGAGTCATCATAGTGACACATGGTAACTTTGGGAGTTGATGGGACCAAAAAGATCAAGACTGAGCATTGTATCCCCTACCTAGGGGTGTTAGATCTTGTCCTTGTATTGATACCTTAGCTTACTCCCTTTACTTTGTTTTACTCCCCGACAGCACTCCATCTGAACTTTTTGGCCATAGGAGAGGGTAAATATTAATGTGTGTGAATCTGGGTCTTATTCAGTCCATATTCCATTGCTTCATGGGGAAATCAAGCCTACCTGTCTTTTTTCCCTCATTCGTCTTCTTCCATCTCATCCACCTCTTTATTCTATCATCTTTTTCCTTCTTCTCCTTCCATCTCTACTAATGAAGGAATCCCTAAGAGTCAATGAGCAAGCATTTGTTAAGCACTGATAATACAAAGAAAGACAAAAATAGCCCCTGTCCTCAAGGAGGTCACACTCTAAAAGGGGAAGATCACAAGCATATAAGTATATACATACAAGATATATGCAGTGTAAATGGAAAGTTATCTCTGAAGGAAGGTGGCGGTGGTGATAGTGATCCTTTCTTCTCAAAGAGGACCAATGACATCAGGAGGGTGGTGTCTTGACTTGCATGTGAATTGGATTTAAGTGAGGCAGAGCTTCACAAAGTCATCAGCCTCACTCCAAGTCCAGTGGCAAAACAAAAGCCAAAGTGACTGGCAATGGCCCTGAGAAGGAACGTAATAGTAGCAGGGAAGACCAGGAAAGGACTCCTACAAAAGGTAGGATTTAGGTAGAGTCTAGAAGGAAGCCGGAAGGCAAAGTTGAGGAAGGAGTTTTAACCAGCACAGAGTCATGGAGTCAAGAGGTAGATGAACAGCATGTGGTGTGTCTGTGAGAGATGATTCATTGAGGACCCTTACTCAAACCCTAATCAGTATTAGTCAGTTCATTATGATTCTATAAGAGATAATGATTGTTAGCAATTGTTTTACTATTTTTACTATACTCATCTAGTACTACATATTTAGTCAGCCATCTAATAATAGGCATAAGAGACAATGTATTAATCTATATTTTGTATAGATCACATAGGAATATAGGTTCTTATAGAAGGGGCCCTACACTAGGCCTCAAACTTTAATGCTATGTTCACTACTTGTTTACCAGCTATGAAGCTTACTTGCATAACCACAAGAATGCTGATACAAATATCTCCATCTTGTTGTGCTCAGATTCCATGACCAAACTAAGGATGGGTGGTATGGTATGGAAAGTCTGTCCAATCTGCTTTTGAAACACATGTAGGATTTATACCATCTCCTTTTGCCCAACATAAAGAGGAGTCCATCCATCTTATGACCTGCTTTGTCCAATCCGTCACCCGAATGACATACCAATTTTAGCTGATGCCTCATTTTTGGCCCACAAAGCAAGATCTATCAACCAATGGGATTCTGTATTTTGTATAGCCTCTCTAGAATGTTCAAGTATTAAATCTGGTATCAAGCCTTATAAAAATAAGGTGCTGGAAGGAAGGGTACCTCAGACCATGAGGAAGGTCTAGGATTCACTTCATTAGAGGGGCCCAGGTCACTTTATAAAGTACTTTTGGCTCATAACTCTACCTCAGTTTCTCTTCTAGTCATTCAAGGTGTTTTTGTCCCCACATTCCCAAGGTTGCACAGACAGCAAACATCAGAGGCAGCATTTGAATCTAGGTCTTCTGTCTCTAACACGTCCTAATCCTAGCACAAACTCTACTAACTGGAATGGATGTGGACATGGTCAGTAAAGCTGAGGACCAACTCCCAGATCTTGTTCCATGTAAGAGAGAAAATAACAGTAGTATGGAAATTCCCATGTGTTACCTTGAATCATGGGTTTTTTGTATAAACAGTGGTGGGAAAGAGCTAAATTGATGAGTACAAGCTAAGGGCTACATTTCCCCTCAAAAGTGACCAGAGAAGTACCTTTTCTTGTGAATGTAGACTCACACTACCCTATACTGAAGCTATCTGAGGGAAAAGTGGGGCATATAGACATAATTCAAGAATGATACCCCTCGGGGCAGCTAGGTGGCACAGTGGATAGAGCACCGGCCCTGAAGTCAGGAAGACCTGAGTTCAAATCCGGCCTCAGACCAAACACTTGACACTTACTAGCTGTGTGACCCTGGGCAAGTCACTTAACCCCAATTGCCTTAAAAAAACAAAAACAAAAACAAAAAAAAAGAATGATACCCCTCTTAGAGACTAAATAAAAGAGAACCCAGACTCAAGGTGTTCCAGGATTCCACCTGGACTGTCCCTGTCTATGTTCCCATCTAGCATAATGGCAGTGCAGGCATGGCCTCTGGTTCTCCTCTCCACAAAAGCAGGCCATGTCTCAGATTATATCTAACCATAACACTCACAAGCTACGTCTATATATTTAGAAAGTTCACATGAACATCGTATACAGAGGACAATCATCTGCAATCACAAAAAGAATTGTCAACATTTTTGTACATATAAGACTGTTTCCTCTTTCTTGGATCTCTTTTGGGCATAGGACTTGCAGTCATATCTATATGTCAAAAGGTATGCATTATTTGATAATTTTTTGTGTAAAATTCCAAATTGCTTTCTATAATGATTGTAGCCACTAACAGGTATACCACCAGGTGGAAGGGGAGATAATAAGCATTTATCTAGCATCTTCTCCATGCCAAGCACTGTGATACCCTTTACAAATACTTCATTTGATCCTCATAATAACTCCAGGAGATAGATGCTATAATATTCCCTATTTTACAGATGAGGAAACTGAGGCAGATAGAGTTTAAATGAGTTGCCCAGGGTCACATATCTAGTGTTTAAGGCCAGATTTGAACTCAAAACTTCCTGACTCCAGGTCTAGCAGTCAATCCATTTCACCACCAATACATCAATGTGCCTGTTTCTCCACAGCTTTTCCAATATTTATGGTTTTCTTTTTTGTCAGCTTTATCAACCTGACTAATGTGAGGTAGAGCCTCAAAAATTGCTTTAACTTTAAAAATTGCAATTTGGAGCATTTTCTCATATGGCTAGAAATAACATTGTTTTGTTTTTTCCCTTGAGAACTATGTGTTCTTATCCTGAGATCATTTTTCAATTGAGGAAGGACTCTTAGTATCATAAATTTGAATCAGTATCCTATATATTTTGGATCTGTTTACCTGTGTCATAGAATAATAGGAATTATAGATGGGGATTTAATGATTATTGAGTCTGACTGTCTCATTTTATATAGGAAGAAACTGAGATGCAGTGAACTGAATGAAATGACTTGTCTGAGATCATGAGTAGCATGAAATAGAGCAGAGATTCCAACCCAGGTTCTCTGTAGAATGCCATAGAATTGGTGAGCTTTTTCATCCCAGGGAACTATGGTGAGGTAGCATGAAGGCACTGCATACCACATGAGATAAGCCACCCAGCTGCACCCGTGAAAACAATTTTTAACATTTGTCTTTAAAACTTGGGGTTTCCTTATATATTTTGGAAAAGAAACTTTGTCAGAGAAATTACCTACAAAGATTTTTCTCAATAATTTCTCTTTTCATCTTAGATTTATTGGATTTGTGCAAACATTTCAAATTTTGTATAATCAAAATTATCCATTTTATCATCTGTGATCCTCACTATCTTTTTTTATTCATGAACTTTTCTTCCATCCACAGATCTGATAGATAAGTTCTTCCATGTTTTTCTAATTTATTCATGATATGAGCTTTTATATTTAGGTTATGTATCCATTTCAATCCTTATCATAGTATAAACTGTAAGAAAACAAAGGATGCCCATCAAACAGAGAACAGTTGAACAAACAGTAGTGTGTGAATATGATGGAATGTTACTATGTAGAAACAGAATATGAAATAGAAAGGAGTAAATAGACTATTTCAGAGAGACATGGAAAGGTTTGTATGAACTGATGCAAAGCAAAGTAAGCAGACTTCGAAGAATTATTTATACAATAATATCAAGAGCATATCTAACAATTTTAAAGGCTTTTATAAAGTTATGAAGAATGAAACGAGCCAGTATAAGTAATGTGTGACAACATTCAGCTCTGCTGGCTTTCTGCCACTTTGGGCAATTCACTAATACAATCTCCTGAGACCTAAAGTAGTAGAGAGGGAGTGATATACCTGAATGCCCCCCACCCTGATCTATTCTGCAGACTACCCACAAGATATAATTTAGTACAAACTGTGCTGGCATGACTCTAAGAGCAGCAATTACAATCCAATTTACTTCAAAACTTATCAAGCACCGATTCTGCTTCAAGCAGTGTGCTAGATGCAGAGGATAAAAAAAAATGTCCTCTAAAAGCTTGAATTCTACCAGATATCTGAGGCAAAAGGATAAGAAAAGGAAGCAGCACTAGAAGTTATCTCTCCTTTTCAGAGAAATGTACATCTTGAAGTTTTTAAAGTTCTTGAGGTTGGCCTAGGAGCTCACAAGAAATCCAAGAGAGAAAAGAAAAGAAAGAAATCCAAGAGAGAAAGTAGATAAGGGGCACTAAGAACCTAAAAGCTCCAAGCAGGAATAAAGCAGAAATGGGGCAAAACACCATCTGGAATCCCAGTAACAACAGAGACATCTTTTCTTGGAGATGCTTGAAACTTCTTTGAGGCTCTAATTTTCTCTTGTTTGTTTTCATACCTGTCCTCCTACCTTAGATAAACTCAAAGGGCATTGTTCTGCTTTTAATGAGAAAAGGATGAGATGTGATATGCAAAAAGTTATGTTCCTTTTCCTCAGTAATGCAGAGATGAAAGAAATTCTTGTCAGAAGTAAATAATGGTGGTGCTATTGCCTGGTGTGGGAGGCGGGGAAGAGAAGTCGGCAGCAAAGCTGAGAGAAACAATCTGTCAGCACTACAGCAATGGACAGCACCAAACCCAGAAGCATTCAGTTGCTTGTTCTACCATTTATGGGCTTTATGGGGCAACATATTAGAAGTGATATAAGAAGGAGGAAGAGTGGATTTTATGGCTGGTGGCAACAGACCAGCCACAATTATGGGGTGTGGCAGCAGCTTCCTTTCTTTTTCTGGGCAATGATTCAAATCTAGTAGTGATTTGTGGGCAGTACTTTTCAATCATAGTTATAGCTGGGAGGTACATCAAAGGTCACTTAGTTCAACTGAGAAAATTGAATCTCGGAGAAGAGAAGTGATTTACCCAAAGTCACACAGAAAATAGGTGACAATAGAGATTCTAATCCAACTCTTTCAGACTCTAAATATTGTATTAGAGTCACAATCTTCCCACATTCTTGTGGCATGATATGAAACTATACCGTCAAGTTTCCCAGTATATTTCTCTGCTGTGGGCATAGGGGAGGGGGGAGGAAAATAGGGAGGTGGGTCATTTCAGGCAGGTCAATTCAATAAATTACTTCTTTTTTTGAGACTTAGTATAGCTTCCGTCATGGTCAGCTACCCTGTCATTTCTTGAAATTGTTCCTTTCTTGTGCTTACATCTCCTATATTATCTATAAAAGGCCTCTACTCACCCCATCACAAGCCCAGATGTAATACCTACTCTGCCTTATGTGGTGCTCACCAAGTGGTGAGTTTGGACTCCTTCCTCAACTCCAATCCAAACTGGACTTTGAGTAAAAGTTCTACTGGGTGACATAAGTAACAGAGCACTATATCTCATAGCACATCTTTGTGTACCTCTCCTGGGGTGCTGACCCTTGATGAAATGAACAGGGAAAGTATATGTGTATATTTTCTTGTCCCTGGATCATTTTATATGCTGTAATTGTGCTTAATATCTCCCCAATGGATGGAGATCAATCTTCCCATATTAGGTGAGTCTTTGATGAGAAAGCCTTCCTAAGGCAGTCCAGATGATAACTCTAGTATGACACCCATCAAATTCAATGGTGGTTTTGAGAACCTAAAACATAGCAGGTAGCAGCCAAAGTGAATGAAGGTGTGCTACACTATGATGGGGAAATCCTTGTAAGTCTGGATTGGATTACATGACTTCTGAGATCCCATCCAGCTCTCAAATTCCATGGTTCTGTGATAAAATCTGGAAATCATCCAAAGGAGTAAAAGAAGATAGAATAAGAAGGAAAAAGGGACCAAATTATTTTGTGGGAACTTACAGATGGATGAAAGACTTGGTCTCTCTCTCTCTCTCTCTCTCTCTCTCTCTCTCTCTCTCTCTCTCTCTCTCTCTCTCTCTCAGAAGTGGAAGTGGATAGCTTCCTAAAACAGATGCCTGGATAGTAATTAAGTGGTCGATAAAACCTTGCTCTCTCATCATGGCATGTAAATGAAAATATACTAGTGATAGAATGTTCCGGCAGTTTCTATCAAAGTGGAAAGATTTTAATTGAGCCCAGTGATGAACTGTATCTGTATCTCAGAACCCACATTCCTAAGTTTGGAGATTTTTTTTTTGCTACAGCAATTCAAGAGGATAGCCTGTTAAGGCATATAAGGTTGTGACCCACAATGATAGAGGGAGCAGCCACACCCATGAAATCAGGGATCCTTGAAGTACTGTTGTTTGTTGTTTGGTTGGTTTTCAGTTGTGTCTGACTCTTCATGAGACCCTTCAGGGTTTTCTTGGCAAAGATACTGGAGTGGTTTGCCATCTCCTTCTCTAGCTCATTTTACAGATGTGGAAACTGAAGCAAACAGGGTTAAGTGACTTGACCAGAGTCATAGAGCCAGTCAGTGTCTGAGGCCAGACTTGAACTGAGAGAGATGAGTCTTCCTGATTCCATGCTCATCACCATATCCACTGCACCACCAAGCTGTCCCTTGAAGTACTGAAGCACAACCACATGTACTGTATGAGAGCCATAGCCCCACCAAGAGTATGTCAGGGGCAATGCAGTCAAGACAGGATGGAAAAAAAAACACAAACACACACTTGCGGAATAAAGAGGAGCAGAATTACATAGATGAAATTGACTCTCATCAGAGGCAGTGTGGTCCAGTAGAAAGAATACTGGCTGTGGAGTCAGGACCTAAATTCAAATCCTACCTCTAAAGCTTACTACCCGCAGGACCATGGGCAAATCCCCTTAACTTGCCTTAGTTTCTTCATCTGTAAAATGAGGGAGTTGTAGCATATGACCTCTGAGGTTCCTTCCAGATCCAGATCTATGATTATCAGTCAACTCTTCACACTCCTATAAGCCAATAATGATCATCAGCAGGCCCAGCTTACTCACTGTATTTGGTCTGGCCATTGGGCAGGGATATAGTTAAACAAATCTCACGTGTGAGCCATGGGGAGAATTTCCAAAGGACCATTTGAACAAGGAACCTCTTTACCCAAAGTGTTGGGATTCTGTCCCTTTTGGTATGACTGTATAACTGGGTAGGTCTTCCTTGGAATGTACCCATTCAGGTCAGTGCCCAGGGAGCTCTATTTAAATTATGTATCCCTTGACAATGAGGACCCCTTGGAAGGCAACTTATTGGTCTATGTCTATCTTTCAGCAGTAAGAGGGACTGAGAAAACTTGGGAAACTGATGCAATCCAGTTAGTTATACTAGAGAGACCCATTGTTTGTGAAATCTTGCTCCAGATATGACCTAGTCAGCTCTTCTCTGAATAAATAGATAACTCCAATCTTAGTTCTACCTTACATATGAAAGCAAAATTAAGTATGTTCACACTCATGCTGCTGATTAATTCACTTAATTATTAGTACATCAGAAATCCCAGAATATGTATCTTAAAAAATATTCACAGGGGCAGCTAGGTGGTGCAGTGGAAGGTGTACCAGCCCTGGAGTTAGGAGGACCTGAGTTCAAATCCAGCTTCAAACATATAATACTTACTAGCTGTGTGACTCTGGGCAAGTCACTTAACCCCAATTGCCTCGCTCAAATAAACAAACAAACAAACAAACAAACAAACAAATAAATAAATATTCGCTTGTATTCTGAGGTGGTCATACCAGATCAGAGATTCTTACCCTGATTCAGTAGGAAGCTCATATCCTGCCAACTATGCAAAAGATGCTATCTATACCTAAGAAGTGATGAAGGGAGGATTGTGCACACTGACAGAATCCTCTTCTGTTTATCCAGCTGGCACAGCCAAGAAGCAAATGTAACTTCCACCCTTGGCCCTCCTGGACCCATTCTCTTCCAGGGTTTCTAGACTTGATTTAAAGCATTAAGTTTTGAAAGGTCAATCTATTCACCTGGGGTCTACTGAAAAGCACATTCCCAAAAGGAAAGAAAGGTTTTCTCATTGTACCAAAAGTGTCTCCTGATCTATTATGAAGGAAGTGATGTTGATTGTCCCCCTTCATCAATCACCACTAGGCTTTTCCATACACCCTACAGGTGAACCTTCCCAAATATGTTGTCTCTCCCTATTCATATGTGAGCTCCTGAAGAACAAACAGGGATCTTTTTCCTTTTTCTATTTGTATCCTCACAGAGTTATATACTTTCTATGTGTGCCATACACACACACACACACACACACACACACACACACACTCACATTTGTACTGTGTTCTTGGCTTACCCATTAAAATGTAATCCCTGCAAGTAGGTATAATTTCAGTCTTTGTACTTATATTCCCAGTGCCAAAAGCATAGGATTTACTTAATAATAAAAGAGCCTTTATGAAGCACTTTAAACTTTGCAAAATGCTTTCTAAAGATTATCTCATTTTTTCTTTACAACAATCTTGGGAGGTAGATGCAATTATTATTTGTATTTTACAGATGAGAAAACTGAAGCAGAGAGAGACTATGATTTCTTCAGGTAATAATAATTGTCTAAAGCCAGATAAGTATCTGAGGCCAGATTTAAACTCATCTGTCCTGTCTCTAGGTCCAGTATTCGAAGTTCATGGCTCCAAAGAAGAGATACGAGAAGATAGCCTCATCCTACTCCATAGCATAAGTGAGAGGTCCATGAGCAGAGAACATTGCCTATATTTTCAGAATTTTTAGGTGCATTAATTGGTTTGGCTGATTTTTTCCTCTTCCTTTTTCCCCCTTTTTTCTTTTAAAAAAAATTATTTCAATTATTCAATAAGCATTAAGTGCCTACTATGTGCAAGTCACCGCACAAAGTGCTGGGGATACAAAAAGAGGCAAAAGAATTCACTATCTAATGGGGGAGACAACAGGCAAACAAATATATACAAACAAGCTTTATAAAAGACAAATAGGAAACAATTAACAGAGGGAAGGCACTAGAACTAAGAGGAATTAGAACAGCCTTCCTGTAGAAGACCTGATTTTAGCTGGAACTTGAAGGAAATCAGAAAAGCCAGGAGGCAGAGATGAGGAGGAAGAGCTTTCCAGGCATGGGGAACTGTCAGAGAAAATGGCTGGAGCCAAGAGATGGGGTGTCTTGGTCATGCAACAGCCAGGAGACCAGTGTCACTGGATCAAAGATATGTGGAAGGGCATATGGTGAAGAAGACTGGAAAGGAGAGGAGGTTGAGGGAGGGAGGTGGCACAGAAGAGTAGATTCTAAAGGGCTTTGAGCTTCAAACAGAGGGTTTGAGGGTTTTATATTTGATCCTGGAGGTCATAAGGAGCTATTGAAATTTATTGAGTGGGGAGGGGGTGACATGGATAGACCTGTGCTTTAAGAAAAATCACTTTGGCAGCTTAATGGAGGATAGAATGGAGTGAGGTGTGGTTCTATGTATATATCTAATTCTTATCAAGAAAAGCTTTGCAGACTACTCATTAGACATTCACAGCTTTGTGAAAAAAAGATTTCTTTGCATTTACCCCTCTCCCAAACAGCCTGCCTTGTATGCCAAAAAGCATAACCACCAGTTGTGAACTGATCCAACCATTCTGAAGAGCAAGTTGGAACTATTCCCAAAGGGCTATAAAGCTGGGCATACCCTTTGATCCAGCAACACCATTTCTAGGTCTATATCCCAAAGAGATCATAAAAAAGGGAAAAGGATCCATATGTGCAAAAATATTTCTAGCAGCTCTTTTTGTGGTGGCCAAGAATTGGAAATTGAGGGGATGCCCATCAACTGGGGAATAGCTGAGCAAATTGTAGTAAATGAGTGCAATGGAATACTCTTGTGCTATAAGAAACAATGAGCAGGAAAATTGCAGAAAAACCTGGAAAGACCTACATGAACTGATGTTAAGTGAAATCAGCAGAACCAGGAATACATTGTACACAGTAACAGCAACACTGTGTGATGATCAACATTGATAAACGTGACTCTTCACAGCAATACAATGATCTAAGATAATTCCAAAAGGCTCAGGATGGAAAATGCTATCCACATCCAGAGAAAGAACTATGGAGTCTGAGCACAAATCAAAGTCATTTTCTTTCTTGTGGTTTTTCCCTTTTGTTCTGATTCTTCTTTTACAACATGACTCATGTGGAAATATGTTTAATATGATTGTACATGTACATTGTACATCAGATTGCCATCCTGGGGAGGGGAAAGGGGAAGGAGGGAGGAACTCAAAATCTTATCAAAGTGAATGTTGAAAACTAAAATAATCAAATGATCAATTTTTAAATAGCAACAAAAAAGCATGACCACCAAGTAAAAAGTTCCTAATTTACTGTAACACTTGGAGTTGTATGTATCTATCACATAATAGCATCATACTGTCAACACAGCACAGACTACTATAAACCAGCTTCTCAATGCACCAGCCTGCTTCTCTTTCTTCATCTTCCTATTGGCCTGATGAATAGCTAATCTTGTTACATACTACAGCTATGTCTCATTCTCCTTGTTCTCAAAGGTTAGACAGTAATGGAAGACAGTCACAACGATTCAGTGATTCCATTCCATAATGGAAAGCTGCTTCATATCCTCGGCCCTCCTCCAGGTCCTCTTTCTCTCTAATTCTGCCACCTCTAGATTGGAATTAAATATTCTATTGCCCATGGAAGGTGAGATGCAAGTGTTATACACAGCTACAAATATTTGTCCAGTACTTAAAGGAGATGCTTTGTGTTCAGAGGATAGGATATGTCCCTCGGGTAAATGGATATCCTTCACAGACAGAGCCCCAGATTGGATTATGGTGAGGAGGATGGTGATGGTGAGGATGAAGGAGAGGGCTGTAACTTCTTTCTCTCTTCCCTAAGTCCTTCCCCACTACCAGGGGATGAGACAGGACTTGTTATGATGGGGGGAAATCACCAGACCTAGAACCAGAAGACCTAGGCCCAAGTTGTAATTCTAATTGCCTTTGGCAAGTCATTTCACCTTTCCGGCCTCAGTTTCCTCATCTGTAAAAGGAAGAGAATGCTTGTTGCACTGTGTGCCATGTGGGGAAATTGTTTTAAAAACCATAAAGCACCAGAGAGATGTGTGCTGTCATTGTTATCATTAGTACGTGGGAAGCATCTATCGGCAACCCATGCTTGGCTCAGAGCGTATGGTGAGGGCCTCCCTCAGTCTTCTCCTACAGAGCAGTAGATGAAGAAAGAGGTCAGAATGAACACTCCAGTTGACTTAGTGGGGTCCTCCCTGTGGGGAAAAAATGATATTTAGTTTAGCCAAAGCCTTCTCCCCACACCAATTTCCTAACATCTGAAAGGAGAAGTTGGAAGGAATGTGAGAGTAGGGTTTGAGAATTTCATAAAAACACATGCACACACCCCTGCCATCTGTTCTCCTCAGAGAGTGACCTCTCCTTCCCCATATTCACCAGCTCATATAACATTTAAGTCAAAAGGAGGAAAATAAGAAAAGACAATCAATTTGAGGAAAATGTTGAGAGGCCATCTCATCCAGCCTCCTGCCTTTAGCAATGATGTTTTTCTGTAATCTCTCTCCTCTCTGCCAGTAAAGATCACTCTGTACATAGCAAGTAGGTCAAGAGAACTCAGTTTCCAGAAAACTTCCCTGAGAACCCTCTCCAAAAGTTCCCTCAACTCTTTGACCCCTGTCAGGACCAATAACCTCTCCTTCCCATTCACCACCTGCCCTCCCTGTTCCCTGGCCACCCCACGCTGTCTTCTTTTTCCATGTGATAAAAGCTGCCAATGAGCTCAGCACAAGGATAGCAGCTGCTGTGGAAACCAGGGCTGTGGCCCAGAGACTTCCCCTGCTTGTCTCTCCAGGAACTATAGGGGGTAAAAGGTACTAGGTAAATGGTAGGAAGAGGAAATGGAAGGATGAAGGAGATCCTCCATGGAATTGATAGGTGACACCATGGGGAACTCTGTCCACTGACAGCTTACGGTCCAACATGTCCTCCCATTATCCCTTTCAGGAAAGTTGGAGGGAGGAGAACTGTGTCCTTAATCCCTCTACAGTGGTCTCATGGCCTGGATATAGTTCTGGATTGCTTTTGAGGGATTGTCCCATGTTGGATCTCAACCCCAGATTCAATACTAGAAGGACCAGAGTTTAAGAATACCGTGAAGGAGCAAACTGCATCAGTTGACAATGATTTTTACCATCCATAAGGCAAAGAAAATAGAGATACAGATAGTTCCTGATCCGCATGAGCAATGAATCCTCTGAGGTGACCCATGTATCCAAATTCAAACTATTGGAAGTTATAATTGTGAAAGATATGGTCATTGGTTCCAGCCCAATAGAAACATGTGGTACAAATTCAAATTATGCAACCACTTCGGGAGATTTCTTATTCACACTAATTGTAACCTACTTGTAGGATATTTTTTTTTATTTCAAAGGAAAATTATAATAAAATTTTGAGTCAGTTGCTGCACTTAATCCTTCTGGTGTTCAAAAGGAATAGGGTTGTCTGCATGGAATTCAAGGAATTCTGGGTGTTCCCCCACCCCTCCGGAGGAAAACTCACCAGGGTACACGGTTGGCTTCTCCAGCTCACTGTGCTCAACCAGGCAGGCATAACCTTTTCCTGTATCCCCTGGTGGCAGTTCCAAAGTAACATGGAGGTAGTAGGTGGCATCAGCATTGGGTAAGGTGCCACTGGAGCTCTCCTGCCCCCACACACCCAGCTGCCCATCCTTCTCCCAGCGCAGAAGGATGGAACGAGGGTAGAAACCCGTGGCCAAGCAGGAGAAGATGATGCTGCCATCGGAAGTGTGATGGCGGGATACAGACACTTCAGGGGGTGCTGGGAACAGAAATGCAAGAATGGTCTGCTATTCTCTTTGCTTCACTGCCTTCTCCTTCCCCACCATCCTTGCTCCTCATTCTCACTGCCATAGACAACTGGGACAGTCCGTAAGAATACCACAGGGCCTGGGCTATAGAAGTTCACCGTTTACCATCCACCCCACAGAAGGAGTTAACAGGGCAGCCATAGGGTCATGTTCAAGATCATATATCATTTCACCTAGATTTCATGGGCATTTCAAACATCTCCATTATGATTATCATACATTTATCCCACCTCTGGCAACTCATAAGAAGAACCTCAAACTTAGTCCATTCATGTACAGAATCTATTTCTCCCTCCCTCTCACTTCAAATTCAAATCTAATTTCTCCTAAAATGGCATCCAGATCTTCTTCCCTCAGAGTTTTCCCTAGGCTACACACCTAGCCTTCTGCTATTCCCCAGACATGTTCCTGTTTTCATATGTATTACTCTTACTCATATGACTCCAATGGGCCCTTCAATCCCCATGTCATCCCTAGGTTTATAGAAGAGGTATGATCAGAATGATTATTAGTATTACAATTATAGTATCTTTTATTTAGCAGTGCTTTATATGTATTATGTCATTTGATCCTCACAATAACCCTGTTAAGTGCTATTTTTATCCCCATTTTACAGATGAGTAAACTGACTCTTAAAGACTCATCCCTAGTAAGGGTCTGAGGCAGGATTCAGACTCAGGTCTTCCTGAATACATCACCTTGTTCAGCACTTTCTCCACTTCAGTACCTACAACAATTGTCCCATTTTTAAAATTTGGGTGCTAAGACTCAGTGACTTTCTGTAACTTGTTCAAAGGTACACAGCTAGCTGTCATCTGCAAGACCAGAACCCAGGACTCTTGACTCCCACCTTGGAGTTGTGATGGCTCCAAAGGAGAAATGTAAGAAGGTACCAAGGACTTACTTTTTTCCTTCAGGTGCACAATCTGCAAGAGAATCTTTAGGAAAAAGGGACAATCCACTTTCATTGCCTTGTCCCAGAAGGCATCTTTCCGATATGGACAGAAATCCTCAGCCTCTTTCTTTATGACTATCCATTGTCCTTGCTTCATATCCAGTTGGCAGATATCTTCACCATCAAAGGCAATACCCAATTGACCATTCACAAGGATGCCCCCGTCAGTCTCACAGCTCATAAGGGCCTGCCCTGTGTGGGACCCTGTTAGGGATAAGGGAAGGGAAGAGGGAAGAGACGGGACTGGGCTTCATGCATTCAGCCATTCAGCCATTCATTCAACAAGCATTTTTAAGCAGTTGCTGTGGGTAGAACCCTATTCTAGGTGCCAGGGGAAATACAGAGCACCATTCCTACCCTCTTAGAGCCCACTGTCTAAGAAGAGGATAATTATTATATACAACAATCAAAGATAATTATGAGAGAGAGATGATGATGATGATGTTTTATGTGAGATCAGAAAATAGAGGCTGCTACCAACTTACAGGATCAGGAAAGACTTCCTAGACATGGTGACATTTCATTTGGGCTTTAAAGGATGGGTAGGAATTCAACAAGAAAAGAAGGGGAAGTAGGACATTACAAGGTATAGAGATAAGAAAGCACAGTCTGTGTTCAGGGGACAAAGCCTAGTCCCATCAGGCTGGAGAACAGAGCTGAAAGAAGTAAAATGGGGCAGGATTGCAAAGGTAAGTGGCCACCAGAATGCGGAGGGCTCTGAATTCCAGGGGGGAAAGTTTAAACTTCACTCAATCAACAAGGTTAAGGGTAGGAGGAGGAGGGAACCAGTCTTGTTTCTTCTTTGCCAGGGTGGCAAGAGTAAATAACAGTGGCCTGATACAGTGGGCACTCAGTCCCATGGCCTGATCTCCTGGGAATGAATCTGGGAAGAGAAGAGCAAACAGGAGAAGGGACCAAGGCAACCAAAGGCAGAATGGCCAGCAGAGCTAACTCACCCTCGGTCCAGTTGTAATACTTCATCTTGTCCTTGAGCATCTGATGGACCTCTGCCTCTAATCGCATCAGTTCTTCTCGGTTCTGCTGAACCAGAAAGTTCTGCATGGGTGCACTGACTCTATCCAGCTTAAAGATCAGATCCTTACTAAGGCTGTCATAGGAGACTATCAGATGGTCATCCAAGCAGGCATTGAGTAAGATGTCTGGAGGGCTCCCAGGAGAGGCCATCACAGTTAACTGTATCTCCAGGCTGTGAAGCTCTGAAGGGGGAGGGGCAGAGGAGGGTGGTATTTGGTTAGGGCGAATATAAAAGTTCGTTTTAATTCAACCAACATTTATTAAAAATCTACTATGTGCCAGAATGTTAAAGAGATTTTTTTAAAAGGCAAAGTTAGAAGCAACATGTCATAATGATAACTAGCATGTATATAGCTCTTTAATGTTTTCAGTGTGATTTACAGAATCTCATTTGATCTTCACAACAACCCTGGGAGGTAGTTGCTATTATTATCCCCATTTTACAGATGACGAAACTTAAGCAAAGACAGGTTAAGTGCCTTGTTCAGAGTCACACAGCTAGAAAGTGTCCGAGGCTGGATTTGAACTCAGGATTTCCTGGTTTTGTTTTTTCTCCAATCCACCATGGCACCTAACATAGTGGAAAGAGAGCTAGCCTCAGAGTCAGAAACACCTGGATTCAAAATATGCACTAGCTCCATGAGCCTGAGCCTCATACAGTTAAACTTTCAGAGCCCCCAGGCTATTCTGAAGATTTATATTAAAGAGCAGGTGTTAGCAAAGGGAGTTTCTTCACTGGGAATTCAGACTAATGAAATCAGAGGTGCAGTTAAAAATAATATCTATGTGCCAGGCGCTTTGCTAGATGCTAAGAAAACAAGGACGAAAATAGCAGTCCCCAACTTCCAGGAGCCTGTATTCTTACTGAGAAATACAACAAGGAGAGAGAACTAACAAGGAAGGGGACAATGAAAGCTTCCTGCAGGTTGAGACATCTCCCTTCCACCCCACTTTTAATGAGGAAACTCATTGATAGAGACCAATGCGGGTTGGCACCTTCTCTGAAATGCTTGGTCTTCTTGAGCTGCTTAGAGCTGTAGGAAGTTATGTGACTTGCCCAGGGTCACGAAACTAGTACCAGGCACTGTGCTAAGCACTGGGGGTACAAAGAAAGGTAAAAGACAGTCCCTGCTCTCAAGGAGTTTACTAAGGCGGAAGACAATGTGCAAACAAGAAATATGCAGTATAAATTGGAGCTAATCAACAGAGATGGCACTAAGGAGGATGGGGCAAAGCTTCTGGCAGAATCACTGGGACTTCAAAAATGCAAAAGCGACACATGTCCTGCCCTCAAGAAGCTTACACTCTATTAACAACTCTCATTTCCATACCATTTTCGGGTTTACAAAACACTTTCCTCACAGGCACCCTGAGAAGTTGGTGGTGCCAATATCACTAACTCCATTCTCCACATGGGGAAAGTGGGGCTCGAAGAGGTTCAATGACTTGCCTCGGGTCACAGGACTATCAGGTATCTGAGGAAGGGTTTGGAGCCCAGACTTTGGTCTCCAGGTCTTGCTCTCTTTTCACCATACAGGCATATCTCATTTTATTGTGCCTAACTTTATTGCTGTTTACAGATATTGCATTTCTTACAAATGGAAAATTTGTGGCAACCCTTCACCAAGCAAGTCCATTGGCACCATTTTTCCAACAGCATATGCTCACATCATGTCTCTGTCACAAATTTTGGTAATTCTCACAATATTTCAAACTTTTTTGTTATCATCATATCTATTACGGTGATCTGTGATCAGTGAGTGATCTCTGGTGTTACAATCACAGTTATTTTGAGGCACTGCAAAATGCACCCTTATAAGACAGTGAACTTAAATGATGTTATGTATGTTCTGACTAATCCAACGACCAATCATATCCCCCATCTCCCTCCCTCTCTTCAAGCCTCCCTATTCCCTGCGACATGACAATATTGAAAAATATTTACATAAACTTAGTTAATAAAGAAGCAGCAGAGCTTGAGAGGATTGACCCCAATTTTGAAAGAAGTTCTCCTGTGGGTAAAATATCATCAAACAGCGTCAGATGCTACAGAAAAATCTTTTGTAAAAGGAAGAGTCAATGGATGTAGCAAATTTCATGTCATCTTATTTTAAGAAATTGCCACAGCTGCCCCAACCTTCAGCAACCATCACCCTGATCAGCCAGCAGCCATCAACACTAAGACAAGACCTTCACCAGAAAAAAAAAAAAAAAGATTATGACTTGCTGAAGGATCAGGTGATGGTTAACAATTTTTAGCAATAAAGTATTTTAATTAAGGTTTTATATATTTTTTATTTAATTATTTTTTAATTAATTTAATTTAACTAATAATAATTTAATTAAGGTTTTATATATATATAGATATATAGATATAGATATATATGTATTTAGGCATGATACTGTTGCACACTTAATAGATGACAGTGTACTGTAAACATAACTTTTATAGCACTGGGAAACCAAAAACCTAGTGTGATTCACTTTATTGTCATATTGGCTTTATTGAGATGGTCTGGAACAAAACTCGAAATCTCTCTGAGGTATGTCTGTACTATCCTATATCCCTAGTGTGTGTCCTAAAAGGCTTCAACCCAAAGGAACAGTTCAAAAGGGGACGCAACAATGCCTCTCTCTCTCTCTGAGGAATAGGATAATGTTATCTATTTTACTGAAGAGGAAAATAAAACTCAGAAGTTAAGTGACTTGCCCCTGGTCACACAGTTAGCAAATGTCAGAAATGGGATTTGAATTCCACTCTTTCCCTACTCCATCTGTGTGGCCCTTCTCTGGGGAGGAAGGCTGGAAGAAAGAAATGCCCTTTGGTTTGAACAAATTGTAGGCTTGAGATGAGACTTCTGACAGTACAAGGTGGAACACACCAAATCTGACCCCTGATACCTGCTTAGATGTTCACCACACTGGAAACGCATGTGCACGCACGCGCACACACACACACACACACATACTCCCATAGACATTACACATACATACACTCACTCACATATACACACACACTCTCATATACACACACATATATGAGCAAACATGTACACACACACACACACACACACACATACATATACACACACACACAGAAACAACTACTTACAGCAAGTGCTGCTGTGGAGGAAAAGTTTGGTTGAGAAGAGCCAGCCCCCCTCCTCTCTGAAAAAGGGAGGACCTGTTTCTTTCCAAACCACATCTATTTCTCTGTCACTACCATCAGCTCAGCCAGGGCATAACCTTCTTTTGGCTAAGGCCCTTTCCTCTCCCCAACCTCCTTCTCTACATCAGAGGATGGAGATTGCTTAAAGTGCCCATGTTTAACCAATCACACCTCATTAACCTCAGGTCCCATTCTTCTCCGTCTTTGATTTTTTCAGGACCTCATTAGCAGGTCTGGATAAAGTCACAAATACCCTGGGGCCAGTGTTAGGACAGGTTCCTAATTATGTCCACAGATTGAAATCTCTGACGTATTTAAAGAAAAAAAAACTCTGTGTACACAAGCTGGCCACTGGTTTCCCCTCTACATTGTCTCTCTCTAGACATGATTAAGACTTATGCTCAAAACCAATAAAAATTTTTTTAAAATTTTTAAAACCCAATAAAAATTGATCATATCTAGAGAAAGATGGCTTTTAAGTCTTATTATCCTCTCTCTTAGTTCCATCTCAGACTTCCCATTTGTTTTAGTGTTCACTTGTCTGTCCATCTCTACTTATGCTCTACTCATCTACCCTTGTGTCTCCCACTTTTGAGCACTTTAGAATCTCCAGCTTAGTTAAAGGGGTGGGAGTGAAAGCCCTGCCCTTCAGCTTAGAGTCTACATAGTTTGATCTCTTCCCAAAGCTATGAAAACTACAACTCCCAGGATTCTTAGCTAGACACTGGATACCTCCTCTTGTACTTACAGAATGGTGCATTATGAATAGAGGTAGTGTGATGAGGGGGCCAGCTAAGTGGTATAATGGATAGATAACCAGGCCTTGAGTCAGGATGACTCATTTTCCTGAATTCAAATCTAGCTTCAGACACTTATAAGCTGTGTGACCCTGAACAAATTTAACCCTGTTTGCCTTAGTTTCCTCATCTGTAAAGTGAGCTGGAGAAGGAAATGGCAAACCACTCCAGTATTTTTGCCAAGAAAACCCAAAATAGGATCAATGAAGAGTCAGGAATAACTGAAAAAAAAGACTAAACCACAAGTGTGATTAGGGGCTAGGAAAATCTCATACACAAGACTCAGGGTTATTTTTTACTCAACTGCAGCTATGCCTTTCTCCACCCATCGATTCATTGCCTCTCTCCTCTGTGCTCTAGGGTGGATAAAGGGTTTTTCCAACCACTAAACAGGAAGCTAGATTTGAACATCATTTTGATTAAAATCTGGACAAGTCTGAAACCCATATTCTGTAACTTTTCTCTGATTGGAAGACAGAGGGACCTTAGAAGTCATCTACTCCAATCACTCATTTTACAGTTGAAGAAACTGAGTCCCAAAGAGGTCAAGGGACCCGCCTAGATTTAAAGTGAGGTCTTCTGACTCCTCTCACTCTAAATCTTGTATTCCTTCCTCTTCATTAGGTTACCTCTCAAAGGGGGTCTCCGATAAGAGACGGGAGGACATTGAGGCAAAGGAAGGAATTTTGAAGAATAACAGGCTTTAGAAAATCTGTGCATTGGAGAAAGAAGAATGTTCATCACAGAGAGGGAGAAACTTAGCAGAACCACAGTCACTGTCTTCAAAAATGGGAAAGTCTGTTGCATGGAAAAGAACCGTACATTTTGAAGACAACACAGAGAAATGGAAAGGGCTCTAGATTTCAGGCAAGAGGACCTGGATTCCACAGACAGTGAGTTGTCCCTTCCCTGGGGACTCCAACAGAAGGTAGATGCCCATGTGTCCAGTGGGTTGTAGAGGAGAGCCTTTTCAAAATATAATTTGGACCAGATGGTTTCTTAATTCCCTCTCACTGAGAGATTCTAGGGTTCAGTTCCACAAGCACTCATTCAAACAAGCATTTAAGCCCTTGTGATAACACAGGTGCTGTAGATAATAAAGGGGAAGAACCAGTCCCTGCCTTCATAGAGTTTAGGAGGAATAAAATACACACAAGTAGGGATAGGGTCTGAGGTATAATTTCATTAGTATTGAGGAAAGTGCTTCTACTAATATAGGCTGGCATCTTCTCTGCAGCTTATAGAGCTAGAGACTGTTGAGAGCCTTGAAAGGTAAACTTGCCCAGGGATTCACAGTCAGTATGTAGCAGGGGTGAGATTCCAGCCCAGGATATGAACTGAGGTCTTCCTAGCTTCAAGGGCAACTCTGTATCCGTTAAGCCCTGCTGTCTCATTGGCATACAGCAGACAAGGAGATACAAAATATGTTGTTGCTACTGCTTCTGCTGTTCTTATGGGTCCTTCATTCTCTTTTTTTTTAACCTTGTTTTATTTTTTTTTTGGGGGGGGCTAGGCAATGGGGTTAAGTGACTTACCCAGGGTCAAACAACTAGTAAATGTTATGTGTCTGAAGTCACATTTGAACTCAAGTCGTCCTGAATCGAGGGCCGGTGCTCTATCCACTGCACCACCTAGCTGCCCCTAGGTCCTTCATTCTCAAAGAGGACCGAAGACATCACAAGGGTGAAGTCTTGAATTGTGGGTGAATTTGATTTAAGTGAGGCAGAGCTGTGATGCCTTGACTTATGTCTTACTGCTGGACTTCAATGGCTCTGGAGGAGAGAGTGAGGCTGATGACAATTTAGAAAGGCCAGGGTCACCCCCTGCATCCTGGGTCATTACCAGTCATCTTGAAAAAATATATACCAAGTCCATTAATGGCATTTGAGAAGGAGGGAAGTAGTGACAGGGAGGCTGCTGGAAGGCCTCAGGTAGAAAAGCCTTTGATCTGAAATTAGGAATTAGGGATTCCTATGGGAGGAGATGAGGAGTGGGAGCATGGGGGTACAGCCTGTGCTTTATGAAAATATTCCCATTATGAAAATTTGACTCCCCAGGAGGTACACAGGACCCCAAAGTCCTGAGCCAGATTGAAGAGGCTGGGGCAGGAGGGGAGGATAAGACCACAAAATGCCCCTCGAGGGGAGGAGACAGTCTTCAGAACAGTCTGTTAAGGGAGAACTAGCTGTATAGGGAACAGTAAATTCAATGAAAGGAGTAATGTGAAGCTCTATCACTTGCTGCCCATGTGACTTCGGGTAAGTCACATTCTAAGTTGCAGTCTTGATGAGGGGATAAGACCTGGACCCCAAAAGGAAAGAGATCATGTCTCTGGAAGCAACCCATAATTTCAGTATGCCCCTGTGAGAAAATTCTTTTCTTGTTACAGATATAGACCTGACCCTGTAATTCCTCAGATAAAAGCTTTCAGTGCAGGCCGCTGGACTGTCTCTGGTGCCTGCCCAAGGACTCTGTCTCTGACAACCTTTATATCTCATCCCTTCAAAGGAGCATCCCTGTTGACTCCCTGGATTTTCCCATCCCTCCCAGACTACTTGAATATACTGACCACTCCCTAATCCTGCCCCTGAATCACCTAATTAGCATACTTGTCTTTCCTTTCCCTGTCCTTTTTCCATGTGAGCTTTAGTATCATATTCATCAGGTTGCAAGTTCCCTAAGGAACTTCGCCTGCTTCTATTGGTGTCACAACAAACTTTGCCACTTGATTGGAAGGCCGCTTTAGTGCATGAATTCATTCCAGGTGACATCAGCTGCCCCATACTCTGACATTTTGGGGGTCCCAGCACCCCAGAACCATGTCAGCACTCCTAAACTGCTTGTCTCAATTTCCTCATCTGTAAAATGGGGATAATACTTTCCACTACTTTTCATGGCAGAAGATTATGGAGAAAGTACTTTCTAAACCATACTGTGCTATAGAAATGGGAATTACTAGCATCATTATTATTGTAGGTGGCTCCTGAAGGCAGCACTAAAACGAAATGAATAGAAGTTAAGAGAAGGCAGATTGTTGTGGTTATTGTTGTTCAGTTGCGTCCAACTCTTCATGACCCCATTTGGGGTTTTCTTGGCAAAGATACTGGGAATGGTTCACCATGAAGAAAATGAGGCAAATAGGATTAAGTGACTTGCCCAGGGTCACACAGCTAGTAAGTGTCAGAGGCCAGATTTACACTCAGAAAAAGGAGTCTTCCTGACTCCAAGCCACTCTGGCTCCACCTAGCAACTCACAAAGAGAAGGCCGATTGCAGCTCAAGAAAAGGAAGATTTTCTAGCAATTGGAGTTGTATAATAGTGAATCCTGTTGCTTTGAAAGGTAATGAGTTCTAATGGATACATAATGAAGTGAGCCGAATCAAACAATTTATGCAATAAAAACAATACTGTAAGAAAAAAACTTTGATAGATTTAGGAGCTCTGATGACCAACCAGAATTCTAGAGAATTGGAATTCAAGATGAAACATGCTGTCCACCACCAAATAGAATGACAAGGGACTCAGAGGGCAGATTAAAGCATATGTAGTTTGGGGATGTGGACAGTGTGGAAATTTAGTTTGTTTGATTATACCTATTTGGTGCAAGGCTTTTGTTTTTCTTTCATTTTCAGTTGTGGGGTGAGAGGAAGAAAAAGTGAATTTTGGTTCAGGGGGAAAGAATATTTTTTAAAGAAAGTTAGGCCAGAACCAGGCTGTAAAGGGTTTTAAAGATCAAACAAAGGAGACTATATGTTATTCTAGGAGGGAAGAAAGTCACTGAAGCTTCTGGAGGAGGGGAAGGACAGAGTTTGATCTGTGCTTTGGGAAGATCATGTTGGCAACTGTGTGGAGGATGATTCCTTGATGCTACAGGAGCATTTAGCTATAATACGTTAATAAATGTGTTGATTGTGGCCAATGGAGGGAAAAAAGGTAATGAGTTCACCGTCACTGGTGGTCTTCAAGTAGAGAGTGAATGGTTGGACACACTAGCGAAGGGATTTAGCCCTCAGGGAGCAGTTTGAACCAGATGATGTTTACAGGTCCTTCTACCAAAGAGACTCTATTCCTTTCTGTGCCTTTCTTATCTTCAGTCCAGTGGCTTTGTTTTAAATCTCAGTAAAAAATCCATGATTAGAGAATGAACAACTCCTTTAATTGTGCTTAGAAATAGGAAGACAAAGTTGATCCACTTTGGTGACCTCCTGGAGGAAGGATCACAGGATTTAGATCTGGAAGGAACCTGAGTGGTCAGCTAATCCAATCTGTCTGCTCTACATGTAAAAGGAGTTGGTCACAAAAAGTCTGGACCCATTTGAGGAATTTCCACAATTGATTTAGTGAGATTATGGCACTATAGGAGTATAGCGTAGGCACTGTCCCCTTGCCGAAAGAATATGAGGAAATCCTAATGACTGACTAAGCAGGATTTCAGAGGATGGACTGTTGCCAAAGGAGCTGCCCCACTTTTGTCATTTGCAAAAACAAGCTGGCAAATCAGCACATTCTCTCTCTCTCTCTCTCTCTCTCTCTCTCTCTCTCTCTCTCTCTCTCTCTCTCTCTCTCTCTCTCTCTCTCCTCTCTGTTTTTCTCTTCTCTCTCTCTCTCTCCGTTTCCCTTCTTCTCTCTCTCCCTCCTCCTTTCCTCTCTCCATCTCCCTCCTTGTACCTTCCCTCTCTTTCCCTCTCTCCCTCTCATCCTCTCCAGTTTCCCTTTTACCTTCAGAAGACAAACCAGGTTTCCCCATCCCAAGACCAGGATCACTGTACTATATATTGTTTTTTTCTTCTAAAGCCTTCCATTGTAAATAGGTATCACCTTTTCTAATCCTTAAAAATTCCAATTAAATGTTACATCCAAATGTCCAAATGATGATGAAATAACTTAAGACGCACTTCACCTATTCTCTGTGATGCTGGGAGTCATGGGTTCCTCATGTTACCATACTAATCTAGAGGGACTAGAGAGGAGGCAGGGCAGAGCTGGGGTTACAGGTGGAGAGAAACTAACAGTGCCTCTCTGTTCTCTGTCCAGGGGATATTACCAAATTCCTTCCTCCCATGCTACCATGTGTGGCATAGACTAAATAAAACAATTCCTATTGAATTATTGAATCAAAAGTATATGTATATTATCAAACTCAGTGTCAGTGGGACTGTGGGGTGGGGGAGCATATTCATGCTTTGCTGGGGCAACTCAAATTGCTGCAGTCTTTCCAGAAAAATCTGGCCACTAGCAAAAAGAGTAACAAAACTGGTTTATATAGAAACAATATCCCAAGAAATAGAAAATATATTAAAAGGATAATTTGCTCATAGACTGGAGCTGAAGCAACATAGAACATAGTATATGAGAACCAGGGGTGACCTTAGAATATTAGATGTGGGAGGGAACTTTATTAAAAAAAAAACTGTGGTATATCATTGTAATGGATTACTACTGTGCTATAAGAAATGATGGCCTCAATGATTTTAGAAAAACATGGAGGACTTGCACAAAATAATGAAGAGTACAAAACCAAGAAAACATTGTACACAGTAACAGCAGTATTATTTTAAGAACAACTTTGAGTGACTGTCATTTTGACTATTATAAATACCTAAATTAGCTACAAAGCACATATGAAGAAAGATGCTATCAATATCCAGAGAAAGAACTGATAAAACAGAAGTATGTATAGAATTATTTTACATATATATACCTATCTGTTTCTAATGATAGCCATTTGGGGAGAGAGAGAGAGAAAGGAGGGGGGAGAGAAGAAAAAAAGGAAAAAAGAAATTTATTATATATGTAAATGGTATCAAGTTGTACATAAAAGATTTTCAGTTTCATGTGCAATCTTTTTTTTTATTATGGACATATTTTCCATATGTCATGGAACTGCTTATTTTAACGCATAAATTAAAAAAATTTAAGACTGTCAAAGCTGTACAGACTAATAAAATATAAAATATTATAACTGGAAGGATGGCAAAACATAGAATGTCAGAGTAGAAAGTGACCTTGGGTACTGTCCAGCCCAATCCCTCACCTTGAAGATAAGAAAACTAAACTCAAAAGAGGGGACGGGACTTGCCCAAAATCACCTGACCCATTAATGGAAGAACCAATAAAGAACCCACATCTCCTACCTCCCATACCAACTTCCTTCCGTACCAACTGTATTGTAATAGTGAAAAACTGGAAACAACCTTGAAGGCCCAACAATCAGGGAATAGCCAGGCTGCAGAAAATCTATGGAAGCAGGCCACAAAGAATGATTAACAGGAAGAATGTAAAAAACATGGAAAAGTCCGTGTTGGTGGCTCCCAATCTGTGTGTCTCAGGACTCCCAGCTCTGACAGAATTGTTGCAAGGGTCCTTTTCATTGAAGAACTCTGTATGATAAATAAGCAAACATACTCTAGGTAGACTAATGATACAAATACATGCCACATGCTTTTCCCTATGTAGGTAGATGCTGTTGCAATTAATAGATTAAAGATTCACTTAGGATTGGTATTGAATTCATGGCCACTTTTGAAAAAAATAGATTTTCTCAATCAGTAAATACTAAAAGTACATCTACTATCATGATGTTTAGTAGAGAAGAAAGGGAATTTACCTTAAAAAATGAGTTCTAATACTCAAAAGCTTAGAGATTACTGGTCTATACGAAACAATCCAAAGCGAAAACAGAAAAATTAAGAGACTATAAATGCAAAGACCATGTGTGTGTAGATTTGAATGTACAATTTGAATGTACCTTAAGGATCACAAGCAGTTGAAAGATCATAGACTCAAAGGTGGAACTTACACATCACCTCTTCCAACTCTCATTTTACAGATAAGAAAATCAAGGCTCTAAAAGGTGAAATTACTCCCCTAAGATCACACATGTGGTAAGTTTCAGAGGCAGGATCCTTCTGCCAGTCAGTAGGTGAGTGACTTTGGGGAATTCCAAAACCTCCAAACTGCTTTCCTTATTCCAGACTTCCAAATTCAGTGCTCTTTACAGTCAGTCACTCAACAAACATTATTAAGCACCTACTATGTGCTCGGCATGCTATCTGTCCTCAGGTCCCATAGGCATCTCAAACTCAACTTTCAAAACAGAGCTCATTGTCATTCCCACAAAACCCACCCTTCTTCTGAACCTCTACTCCCATACAGGGCACCACCACCACCTAGGTCTGCAACTTCAGGAAAATGCTGACTCCTCATTCTCCGTTACCTCACATATCCCATCTCGTCAAGTCATGCTGCTTTCACCTCCACAACATCTCTAATACATACATACATACATACATACATACATACATACATACATACACACACATATATATAATATGTATATGTATATATGTGTGTGGTGCGTGCGTGTGTGTGTGTGTGTGTGTGTGTGTGTGTGTGTGTGTATCCTTCTCCCCACCCACACAGACACAATCCTAGTACAGGGCACCTCCTCAACACCTCTTATCTGGACTATTCCAATAGTCTTCTAACTGGCCACCTGTCCTTTAACCTCTCTCCACTCCAAATCTATCCCCCACATAGCTGCCAAAGTGATTTTCCCAAAATACAAGCCTCTCTCTCTCTCTCACACACACACACACACACACACTCCATAAACTCCAGTGGTCCCCTATTATCTTCAAGCTCAAATATGAAGTCTTCTGTTTGGCATTTAAAGATCTCCACAACTTAGCCCCTTCATGTCTTCCCAATCTTTTTTTTTTCTTCTTTTTGGAGGCAATCCAGTTAAGTGGCTTGTCCAGGGTTACATAGCTAGTAAGTATGTGAGGCCACATTTGAAGTCAAGTCCTCCTGATTCCAGGGTTGGTGCTTTTCTACTGTGCCACCTAGCTGCCCCCTTCCCAGCCTTCTTATCTGTTACTGTCTGTGGTCCACCCATACTTGCCAATTTGTTTTCACATAATGTTCTATCTCCTACCTCCATGTCTTTGCATTGGCTGTACCCCATGCCTACAAGTCATTTTCTCTGAGTTGAGCCCCCAGTCTCCATTAGTACATCTTTGACTTTCCCCAGCTCTTTGCTACCTCTCCTTTCTCTTTCTTCTGATTCCACTTCTCTCCTTTCTCATCTCCTCTTAAAATCTGTTTTCTAATTTTAAGTCCTTCTAGACTCAACTCAATCAGCCCCTTCTGGGGCTTCTCCCTTTTGGGAAAAGAGATATTTCTCAGTTCTCCTTTCTTTCCCCACACCCTAGCTCCTAATTCCTTCCTCTCTGAGATGATCTTGTATCTACTCTGCCATTGCATGGGACCTATATCTTTATACAGTTGATACCCCTTTAGAACATAAGTCCCTTGAGGTTAGGAACTATTTAAATTTTGTCCTTGTATACCCAGCATCTAGCACATAGTGGGTGCTTACTAAATGCTTATTGGTTGGTTGACTGATTGAAATTTATTCTTTATTATAAATTTTATTAAATTCAATTAAAAGAAAAAGGGGAAGCCAGTATAGTATCTAAGTAAGTTAATGCTGCCAAGTCATGATGTAGCATTTAACCACAACATTCAGCAAGTATGATGAGAATCAATCATTTATGAAGCTTCTACTCTGTGCTGGGCACTGTCCAATGGAGTTGAGATAGGGGCTAGAGCCTGGACCTATGATTTCATTGACCTGGATAACCCTCTACCAGTGCAAGTCAGCACCTTCTCTTCAACTCATATTCTTGGAGAGTTGTCCAGAGTACTGAAAAGTTAAATGAAATATATGCCCAACAGATAAGGGTTTGGGGAAACTTTACAAGAAGGAAATGGGGCCAGAGTGATTCCTGGTACGAAGTGGAAGCAGAAGAACAAAATAATTAAATTATGATGAAAAAGAAATTATTGTGGAATTATAAAACAGAGAGAAGAGAGATGGGAGAGCTGGGGAAAGCCAAGGAGGCACTGATGGAGACTGGAGGCTTAATTCAGGGGAAATGAGCTGGTGGTTACTGTATGCTGAGAAAAGAGAAGAGCCAGCTCAAGGAGTGTAAGGGGACAGGGTCTAAAGATATTTGTGACTCAAGTGGCTTCAAAAAGAGCTGTTTTGACCTGAAGCTAAGAGAGTGAATCTGGGCTCCAAACAGAAGGGAACATTGCTTCTCCAGGAACCTCAGAAGCTAAGAAAAGAACCTAGATGATGCAAACAGAGTAACCAGTAAAGAGAAGACTGTCACCTCAAGGCCTAGGGCTAGAAGAAAAGTCTGTTAGTGAGAATGGGAATTATATGATGATGCTGCCTTTACCTCATCTATATAAAGACTATAACTTTAGTTTCCCTCACCCCAGAATAGAGTTTGTGTCCTTGAATTAGATGCCCATGATGCATTTTCAGGAAGAGAATAGGTAAGAAAAAAGACCTGAGAACAGAGTGGAGAAAGGTCAGGAATCCAATGGAGGTAGACTTTGAAGAAGAATGGTGATCAGAATGTAAGCCCCTTGAAGGCAGGGACTATTTTTGAGTTTTTTGTCTTTGTTTGCAGGTCCAACACTAAGCACCAGGTCTGAAGGGCAAAGTAAATGCTTAATAAATGCTAGTTTACTGATTAGTTTGTAGTAAAGGAAAGTGAGCCAGAGAGAAGACAGCAGAAATCAGGCTAGACAGATCTCGCACTGGAGGATAGATCAGGGCATTAAAATAACAACTGATATTTATAGAGGGCTTTAAGGTTGGGAAAGAACTTTCCAAAAATTCTCTCATTTGGGCCTCCGAACAACTGTGTTAAGGTCTCCAGATATTATTTTCCCTATTGCTTTTTTTTTTTAATTTTTGTACCAGATCGTGAGTTCATGATTTCTTTGACATAGGGAACTCACAACTCCCTCTACTAATGTAGAGCAGCACATTCTCTACCTACCATTTGTAACCTGATCATTAAGAGGTTAACTGACTTGACCAGGATAATGCAGGCAGTATGTGTCAAAGGGACATATTTTCCTGACTTTGAAGCCAGCTTTCTATCATCTCCATTTTACAAATGAGCAAAGAGATTAAGGTGTTACATGACTTGTCCAGGGTCACACAGATAGTAGGGGTCTGCAGCAGAATTTGTACTCAGGACTTCCTATACTCTATCTTCTACCACGAGTTCTTAACCTGGGGTTTGTGAACCTGTTCTTTATATATTTTGATGACTAAATTTCAGTATAATGGGTTTCCTTTGTAGTTCTATACATTTTACTTTTTGCATTTAAAAGTATTCTTCTGAGAGAGGTCTATAGACTTCACTAGACCTTTCACCGAAAGGATCAAAGCCAGGGAAAAAAAAAGTTAAGAAGCCTAGAAAATGGGAGCTCCACATTCTCAACCCTCTTCTTACCCCTAATCCTTCAGACTCACCTGCCTGGGTCTTTGTCGGAACAAATATCCCCAGAATGAGCAGCCAGAATGAGAAGGACTGCCTCTTCCATTGAGTCTCCATCCTGAATGGTCGCCAGCCTCCGTCCAGGCTGCTGAACTTGCCCCCTGTCAAGAGATTTCCATTTCTGAGATTATGACCCCCTCCAGACCCAGGGCTCCATGGGAGCCAGAATCAGCAATGCCAATACCTACCTTGCAAGCAAAGGAGGGATCTAGTTATGTTTGAGAAAGAAAAATCAATGCGTGAGAGGTTCCAGGCTCTCCTCCAAAAAGTATACCTTGTATCCTACTCAAAGCCCTGATGGAAAACAGGTCCTTATATACACACATGAACTCCCATCACCTCCCCCACCCCAACTGACATTGGCTCATCCTGGTCTTTGCCATCAAATCATTAATGAACTAGGCCACTGTTGCCAAGCAGAACTGGTACCTCAGCGAGAGGACATGAAGGTGGAAGTGAAAGGAGTTCCATGGTAGGGATATTTAACTCCAAAATTCTATGCAACCACTGTTAGAGAGGCCCAGAGTGAAGAGTGGGCATTTTTAGAGTTGTTTCTAGGAACTATGATTCCCCTCAACTTATTCAGATTCACTCCAATGTATTGAGAAAGTATCAAGTATGGGAGAAGGAGTGGAGAGTGAAGGACTAGGTCAGGATGTAGGTGGAAATGGTCCTTGTGTGAAAGTCACATGAATTGGAAGTCAGGTAGCTTGGTTTTGCCAAGCTGATTAACCTTGACTATGTCACTTGAATTCTCTGGGTTTTTATTTCCCTGTCTTAAAAATGAAGGGCTGCATATCATGGTACATGGTTGTAATCCTCAATGAAGCTGGTGGATCACTTGAGCTCAGGAGTTCTGAGCTACAATAGGACTAAAGTCAATACGATGCTTGCAATAAGCCTGGTACCATTATAGTGACCCTCCTAGTAGTGGGCAGGGGGAGGGGAGCCACCTGGCTGCCTAAGAAGGGGCAAATCATTTCAGTATACAAACAGAGTAGGTCAATGTTTCTATGGGAGTCAACAGTGGCTTCAGGTCTATGAGTGGCAACTATACTTCCAGTGAGAAAAAAAGAAAGAGAAAGAAACAAAGAAGGGAGGAAGGAAGGAAGGAAAGGAGAAAGGAAAAGAAAGAGGGAGGGGAGGAGGGAGAGAAGGGCTAGACTAGGTCAGAGATCTTAAACCCAAGGTCTCACTCAGCTGCTTCCAGCCTTTAAAAGTGTACTGTTGTAATGGGATCTAGCCCATGGGGATGCCCATCCTTATAACATTTGCAGGTATTCTGTGACTATTAGCTGTCTGTTTGCTGCAAGGTGATGAAAAGCCTTTTAACTGGCTGCTCAGCCAGAACTAAGCATGCATTGGAAAAGAAGTTAAATTGCTCTCTCTTCCCTGGTAGCCAAAAACAGCTGTAAGCCTCCTGGCTAACAGAGAAGCAATGCCAGGGGCCTACTCTTTCCACCCAAGCCAGCAATTGGCATTGAGCATATGGAACTATTATTTCATCTGCTCCTGCTGTGTTTCTTCTTTCCTGGTCTTAGATGAATATGTATCTGAGATGGAGTAGGCCAGATTGTAATCTTGTGAGTTTTAAAAGATTGGAATAGCCACCAGAGGTCCAGTGGCCAAGAAAGAGTGACTCCCTTGACCAGGCCAACAGTGGACCAATCCAACAGCCAAGACCTGTGTCCTCAGGCATCAGTTACACTGCACCTGTGCAGGAACCTAATGGTGGAAATATTTGTAACAACTTTTTTAAGTGTGAGCAGAGACCAAGGTGGTAGAGGGGAGAAGGTGCCCTGGTTCAGAGGAATGTATTTGCACTTCTATTCTTGTTGTATCGTTTCAGTAAATATCCCAACATACACCAGTGTTGCACAAAGTTGTCAGGTTCATTCTCTCTTCTCAAGTCGTCAAAGTCCAGTGGCAAGACAAAAGTCAAAATGACTGGTGATGACACAGGATGCAGTAGATGACCTTGACATTTTTGATGTCTGACTAAGCCCTGAGCACTCCACAGAGCCTGCTTCAGCTGCCTTCACGGCCATTGGAACAAATTGCTCTTATCTGCCCATTTCATTGATGAAAGTCTACACATGTTTGAGGTAGACATCCTGCTAAATGGGTTTGAGGCCTATCTGTTACTCTCAACCTGGTTTAGCCCCTGTGCTGAGGTAGTTTACCAGGGTGTAGCTGCTGTGCATACTACAGCTTCTTGGAGCCCTAGGTGAGAGTTGGGTTAATTGGGTGGACATCAAAGATGGATGCACAGCCCTGAAAAGGGCTTTGCAAGCCCTCACCACAGCGATGCTAGTTCTCTGGAACGAACTGCCAGAAGAGAGAGTAGATTCCCCTTCCAATGGTGCTCTTCTAGCAGAGGCTGGCTAGATAACTACTTTTCAGATTCATCGTGGTGATGATTTCTTTGGAGGTCATGGCTGGGTGGCTACTGAAGACCTTTCCAGCTCAAATTGTTCTATGATTCTTTGATATGATGAGCTATTAACTCATATGTGCTTGAGAACCCCAACCTTCAACGATTAGTGGGTCCATATGTTCTTTTAAACTGAGCAAAAATAAACCTTGCATTTCAAAACAGCTGCTGTCCCCTTTCATGCCAATATTTTCGTTGTCAAACCTAAAGATAAAATTTCTTCACATTGCCTCAGAAAATGAAATTATTTGGGGCATCATTTAGTTCTGAGAAATAGAAATAGACTTGAGGTGCAGGAAATAGCTGTTCTGCTATGTTCCAGTCACCATCTTCTTTAAACCTAAAAACACACAGAGAGAACAGAGATAATTTTCAGAAATAGGCACATTTTTTCTATAGACATATGTTTTTGAAAGTCTGATGCAACTGTGAAGAGCTACCAACTTGGAATTTACATCTTTTCCTTTTATTCATATGAATAATACCAAGCATTCTCCCTAAAGAGATGGAGGTGTGAGCCTTCCAAGGATCAGAGCTTTTAGAGCTAGAAATTACCTCAAACAACATCCAGCCTGATCATTTCATTTCCTAGACAAGGAAACTGAGGCCCAGAGAGGGTAAGTGACTTGCCCAAGGTTACATAGTAGTAAATGTTAGAGCTGAATTTGAAATCAGGTCAACTAATTCGAAATTCAGTATTATTTGTTTTCTATGCTGCCAAAGTTAGGCAACCTGAGGAAACTATTTGATGTTTTGCCCTGTGTTACAATTTCACCTGAAGAGAAATAGTCAAAGCTGCTGGGCTGATGGAAGAGTTACAGAACCCCCATTCTTGGAGATCTCCAGGTATAATGATGAGGTCATGGTCCTCATCCTTAATGAGCTCCCAGTCTGATGAAGGAGGCATGAGCCAGCCCCTTAGTGCATGCCCTCCTTGAAAGCACACACATCTCTGGATGTCTGGGTTTGTCCCTGCTAAACCACTTCCTCTCATAAGCTATTGCCATTGCTTACTTGGAAGTTTTCTGTCAATTTCTGAATAGATCATTCTCCCCCACTGTGGTTCTCCTCCCGTCAGCCACCAACCAGCGGTCAGGTTGTGACCTTCATGCCTATGTCCTTGACTCATATCTCCCAGAAAGGATGGCTATCCTCACATCACTGGTCATTTGATAGCTCCTAGGAGAGCTCTCTAAGGAAGGACGTGGGTGTTACCAGAAACTACAAACTCTTAAAGTGTGACGCAAACCTCCCAGGCACCTTGTGAGAAATAATGCCTTCCATTTGTATAAAATGTAAGAGCTGTCTAAGACCTAGCTCATCTGTTACCTCATCTGATCCTCAAAAAATCCATATAAGGTAGATGAGGTGGGCATTATTGTCCCACTATTACAGAAAAAGAAACTGAGGCTCAAAAGTTAAAGGACTTATACAAGGTCACACAACTAGTAAGTGGTAAATCAAAGACCAGAACCTCCTCCAATCTATCGGTCCAGTTGATCATTAACATTGGTATTCCCTCCAGTGGTACAGATTGCAGCCAATGGTTGCCCATCACATGGGACTCATCTCATAAATCTATCATCAAAGTCCATCACTGTGCTGGAAGAGGGAAGGGGCAGCAGAGAGGTGCTTCTAATATTCTTCTTTTTGTTTGCATGTGTAGCACAGGGTCTGAGGCAACTATCCCAACTCACTTTCAACTCTAGTGTATCATCATTTCAAAATCCATACTTCTCATCTCAACCTCAAAATCAATACTTCTAAAAGATTCAGTAATACGATATAATATTAGTAACCTATTCATTCAAATAAGTAAAAGTTATGACAAAGAAACTGCTCTGACTTCTATAGAAATACACCAGAAAACAGACTGTTCAATTACATTCTACAACAAAAGAAAGCAAAATATGCTATTTTTATCTAATGAATCTCAAAATAAAGCTTTCCAAGCACAGAACCTCTCCAGTGGGTTTTCACAAGTGCAAAAGGTCCCACAGTTACCCTAGACAAGCTCCCATATGTGGCACATAATTGGGTGACTATTATAATCCCCACTATCACTGATTCAGGTCCCCAGAGCACCACCACTATGTCCTCTCAGGACCCTAAGAGCACCCTAAGAAGTGGGGAATTGTCTTGTTAATACTATGGCACATAGGCCCCCATGAGGGTACTTCTCCCAAGACTATCAGTTGACATCAATTAGTCAATCTTAATCACCTTTTCGGAAGGAGTATTTACTATAGTTTTGTAGTAAGAATGACTAGTACAAAACAACCCAACAGAAGTCCGTGATATGTTCTCCCACAAGTCCCAGAGAACACACGTGGCAAAGGATTAATTTATAGCACATGGAAGTCTTTTTGCTAAAGTACTCAAGATATTTCCCTTAAGTATGATGTAGCTTTTCTATTTGGCTCTTTGTAGAGCCTTGAATCTGAACCCATTCTGTCCTTAGCTCCTGAAATAGTCCTTGCAACTTCCGTTATCCTGGGCATGCTGTTGAAATGCCCAATTAAAAGTTCAAATCCTCCAACCAAGGGTAGGAGGGAAGGTCTTGGCCAAAGCTGAGTCATTGCTTTTAATCCTCTCCAAGAGATTCCTTCACATGGGGACACCTAGAGAGTTCTCCCCTGATGGTTTGGCACCCATTCTAATCCCCAAGGATCTTAGGGATCTGGTTTTATGAGGTTGCTATCAAGTCTGCCTTAGTTCAAATAGCTTTAATTAATTCAAGAAGATAGTCCAAGCCTTGTTCTGATTGGTTGGTTGGCGGATCAAGAAGTATTCTCACCTGACAAAGATAATTACTTTGAAGTGGGCTAGTGTAATTAATAGACTCCTACCTTTACCAAGTATACCAATGGAATTCATGGGTTGTCCATTGGCTAACCCTTCTTCTCTATTCATGGACAGTTCACCTTTTCAATTCCACCATACATTTCTCTGATGACATTCTCTACTTCACTTCCCCTGCCTAATTCCTCATATGTAATGTCAAGTCAAGCCAACGAGCATTAAATGTCTACTGTGTGCCAAGCATTAGGGAAACAAAGAAAGGACAAAGACAATCCCTCCTTTCAGGGAGGTCACAGTTTAAGTGGGGAGACAAAGTGCAAACAAAATCTATGCAGGATAAATTGGAGAGAACCAACAGAAAGAAGGCATGAGCATTGCGGGGGGGGTCAGGAAAGGGGTCTTGTAGAAGGTGGAATTTCATCTGGGACTTGAAGGAAACCAAGGAAACCGGGACACAAATCGGGAGTCATAGAGTTCCAGGCATGGGAGACAAGCCAGGAAAATATTTCAAGTCTGGAAGTGGAGTGTCCTGTAGGAGAACAGCAATGTAGCTTGTGTCAATGGATTGAAGGATGGGGAGTATAAAGTTTAAGAAGACTGAAAAAATTAGGAAGGATTTTAAAGACAAACAGAGGACTTTATAGTATTTGGTCCTAAAGGTAATAGGGAGCCACAACATTAACTGAATATTTGACCTGGTCACATGGGCCCTTACAGTTAGAGGAGACAAGTATAAAAACAAAAAGGGGCATATGAGAGTAATAAGAAGGTTCCAAACATCTCCCAGAAAAAATATCATTGTCATTTCTAAGATTCCAGATGGTATTTTACATTGCTTTTTTGTACAAGGGAGAGAGAGGGAGAGAGAGAGAGAGAGAGAGAGAGAGAGAGAGAGAGAGAGAGAGAGAGAGAGAGAGAGGTTTATTTATTTTTAATTTTTTAAACATTTTCATTTAAAGTTTTGAGTTCCAAATTCTATCCCTCCTTCCTCTCCTCCCTCCCTGAGACAGTAAGCAATCAGATAAAAGTTATACACGTGCATTTTCACATTAGTCATTTTGTACAAGGCTTAAATAAAAGAAAAAATTGGAAAAAAAGAAAGTGAAAAATAGCATGCTTTGGTCTGTATTCAATCAATATCAGTTCTTTCTCTGGAGGTTGATAGTATGCTTCATCATTAGTATTTTGGGGTTGTCTTGGATCATCGCATTGCTAAAAATAGCTGTCATTCACGTTTCTTCATTGATCAATATTGCTACTACAATGTACAACATTCTCCTGGTTCTGTTCACTTCACTATGCATCAGTTCATGTAAGGTTTTCCAGCTTTTTCTGAAATCACCCTGCCTGTCTTTTCTTACAGCATAATAATATTCCATCATAATCATATACCACAGCTTGTTTAGCCATTCCCCAATTGATGGGCATCCCTTTGTATTCCAGTTCTTAGCCACCACAAAAAAGAGGTGCTACAAATATTTTGTACATGTGGGTACTTTCCCCTTTCTTTGGATGTCTTTTATTTTAGCCTATTTTTACTTCTTTCCCATTTGGAGCTTCACGGTTCTCACTTCTCCTCACTTAACTTCTGTTTTTGATTTCTTGTGAATCAAAGCACCAACCACCTACAAGAACTCTTTCAAACTCTGTGGATGCATATTTAATTGCAAAGAAGGAGAAGCTTTCAGGGCTCCTTCTCTTTCATCTCTCTCCAGCCTCAAATATGCAGTAGAATGGGAACTCCTTAAAAACGGGGATTTTTTTTTTGTATTCTCTGCATAATATGTGCCTGGTAAGTGTTTAATAAGTGTTGAATTAAATTGAATCAGAGTACACCTGCCCCATTTGTACCAAATAAATGGATTATAGTATGGAGACAAGGCAGCATAAATCAGCATGCCACTCATGTATATCAGCCCTCTTTAGTACTTAGTAAATTGAAAGTTTAATATCTGGAAAATGGTGGAAAGGTTGCAGAACTGGGTGTCATCATATAATATTTGTAGTGATATGTGTATGTGCATGAAATGTAGGGGGTTTTTTATTAGTCCCTAACAGAAAATCATTCTAGATTTTTCCTGCCTCCCCTTCTCAGATTATGTCTACTCTAGAGGTACAGAAAGCAATCATATTGAAGGGGCACCCATACTTTTAGGCGACTCAGAAAATGCAGAAGATAATGGTACAGTCAGATAAATGAGGCAGCCACCCTGGGCCATAGTTTTCCTCTTGTGGACATTGAAAACTGTGCCAACTTGGAGGTTCTTGGTGTTGGTCAAGATAATAATATTAGAAATGAATTACTACTCCCTCCCTTCAGCTGAGTCCTCAGGAAAACATCTGGAATTTCCCAGTGGACTGGATGTGAGTACTCTTCTAATACGAAAGGGAAGAAAGGTATAGGATGATAGCAAATGAGAATGGACAGATCAAGTGGGGGTTTTTTGAAGATGGGAAAGATATGGGCTTCTGGGCAGGAGGGAAGCATCCAGCAGACAGGGAGAAATTGAAGAGAGTTCAGATGATAGAGGGGGAAATGTGCTGGAGAAGGTGAGACAGAATGGGGTCACTTGTGTATGGAGGGGTTTGTGTTGGCAAGGAGAAGGGCCACCTCTTCCAGTGAGACAGGGATGAAGGAGGAGATATAGGTGGAAGTCACCCAGAAGATGAGGAGGAAGGAAAAAAAGGGAGCTTGGACAAATAGTCTCAATTATTTTCTCTGTAAAATATGAGGCAAGGTTCTCTCTCAGCTGAGAGGATCAGAGGAGGGAGAGCCATGAAAGGTTTGAAGAAACATTAAAATTTGTGAAAAACTTGCTGTGGTGAGTGGGATACTGAGTCCATGAGGGAGTACTGCAACCAGATCCCAACCACTACCCACTGGGTGAGCTTCAATTTCAGTTCTTCAGAGAGTGGTATCCCATGGATCATTGCCATACAATATTACCCCTCCCAAAAAAATTAGTACTTAATGATGGGTTTTTGTCCTTCTCATTTGCAATTTATTATTTTCTTTTAATTCAGTGGATAAAGTGCCGAGCCTGGAGTCAGGAAGAACTGAGTTCCAATGTAGCCAAAGACACTAACTGTGTGATCCTGAACAAGACACTTAACTTCTGGTTTGTCTCAGTTTCCTCAAATGTAAGATGGGGATAATAATCATAGCACTTACCTCCCAAGGCTGTTGTGAGGATTAAATGGGATAATATTTATTTGTTTTGCTTTTTTATTTATTTTTTTTTTTTGGTGAGGCAATCAGAATTAAGTGACTTGCCCAGGGTCACACAGTAAGTATCAAGCGTCTGAGGACGGATTTGAACTCAAGTCCTCCTGACTCCAAGACTGGAGCTCTATCCACTCAACTACCTAGCTGCCCCTGGGATAATATTTGTAAAGCACTTAGCACGATGCCTGGCACATAACAGGTGCCATATAAATGCTTCTTTCCCTCCTTCCTTCCAAATATGTAATAATTCTTTGCCACTCTGTTTCATGGGTTGGGAGGAACAGATTGCAACACATTAGAAATGAAGGATTATGCAGGAGAAGCAACACAAGGAATGTCTTTAAGAACATATCTGACTGAAGATGTATGTGATTCAAAAAAATAATCCATCATATAACCCCCCTGGGCCTCAGTTTCCTCCTCTGTAAACTGAGGGGGTTGGACTCTGAGGTTACTTCCACCTCCAGATCCTTTGATATACAAACAGTTAGGAACATAAAATGGCTAACTATGTAATCCAATGGTGTCCGCTGTCAAGAGAAGTAAAGGAAGGTCCCCTTCGGCACATTCCTTGTAGGATTTATAGAAGGGCAAGGATAAGAGTTACATGGAATAGACATGGGTAGTTGGTTTGTGATCTGAAGCATTGGTCTCTACTACCACCCTTGAATTGCCATCCAGTAGCTCCTCTACTTGGGAGTATGTTCCAGGCATGAGGGACAGCCAGAGAAAATGGAATGTCTTGTTTTCAGACAGCCAGGAGGCCAGTGTCACTGAATCAAAGAATATATGTTGAGGAATAAGGTGTAAGAAGACTGGAAAGGTAGGAGGGGGCTGGGTTATTAAAGGTTTTGAATGCAAGCAAAGGAGTTTGTATTTGCTCTTGGGTACAATAGGAAGATGCTGGAGTTTATTAAGTGAAGTAGATGATATGATCAGATCTGCGTTAGTGGCTGAATGAAGTATGGATTGCAGTAGTGAGAAATCTGAGGTGGGCAGGTGGACACCAACACCTATTGAAATAATCCAGGAGTGGCCTGTACTCTAGTGAATGGTGGCAGTGCCAGAGGATAGAAGGGGACATATTCAAAAGATATTACAAAGGTAAAATCAGCAGGCTTCTGTTTGGGACATATTGAGTTGAAGATGTCTACTGGACATCCAATTTTAAATGTCTGAAAGACAGTTGGAGACGTGAGATTGGAGGTCAGTAGAGAGATTAGGGCAAGAAAGATAGATCTGACAATCATCAGCATAGAGATGGTAATTAAATCCAGGGGAGCTGCTGAGATCACCAAGGGAAGTAGCATAGAGGGAGAAGAGAAGAAGACCCAGGACAGACCCCTGTGGGATGCCTGATGTTAGATCACATAATCTGGAGAAGAATCCAGCAATCCAGAATCTGAGGTCAAATAGGCAGGAAGAGAACCAGGCAGAGTAGTGTCCTGAAAACCTAGAGAGGAGAAAGTATCAAGGAGGACTCAGAGATAGTAAGGGACTTACCAGGGCCATAAGTGTGGTAAGTGACATAGTCAGGACTCTGGCTCCATGACCAGTGTCCTTTTCTCTATGGCAATTGCCTCTCATCTTTCCTTGATCACAATTCCATAACCAGAAAGCATAAAGAAGGTATAGCTAAATGGAGAAACCTCTGAAAGATTCTTCTTGGAGAGGCAAATACAGGCACGATTACTTTAGTTTCATCACATTTTTCTCACATCAACCCTTGGAAGGTAGATAGCATAAGTATCAACATCTCTATTCCACAGACTGGCAAACTAAAGTTCAAAGAGGTCAAATCACCTGGTCAAGGTCACGTGGCACGGTCATATGGTGTTAGAACCAGGACTGGAACATGTTGGTTATGACCATCATTATTTCAGGATTCTTTCCACTACTTTCTCTCCCTTGACCTTCAACTAAGCTTGCCTTAGAATCCCCAAACTGGATAGCCCCTACTCTCTCTGTTCCTACTCTGGGACTATCCAGTGCCACTGGAGAAAGTCATGAAATGATGCTGATTGGGTCCTTGACCAAGTTGTGCTCTCGACTGACCTTTTAGCCAATGCCTTATTCAACTGCTATGATCCACAGCTCAGGGTTCAAGTTCACAGTTCAAGGTGCTATTGATGTGTAAATTTCTACCTGTAGAAGTGATGAACCAGACCCTTGATGGGATAGGATCCATGTATCACTTATTGCATGCTGAAATCCCCTTTTGGAGAGATTTCTTTCCAAAAAAGAAGAAACATTTCCATAAAGGATAGCTTGTTTTATGCCTTCTTAAGGATGAAAAGAATGTATAAGGATTTTAAAAGACATTAAAAATCAAAAGCAAATTAAATATAGTTTTCTTTTAAAGTATAGCTACCTATAACCACATACTTGCATGCTAACATTTCATGAATTTTTCCCCTTTATAATTTCAATAAGAAACTTTATTGAAACCACCTTCCCTTCATTCTTCATTATAGCTTCTTCTAAGGTCATTTTCAGGTTAATTATTAGTGAGCAAATTGAAAAGACTGCTCACTTTGAGAAAATAGCTGTAAATAGATATTTTAAATAACTCTGCATCATAAAAATTAATTGAACAAGCCATAAATGAACTCCCAAAAGGGAAAAAACTCTAGGATCAGATGTATCTCAAGTTGATTCTATCAAACACTCAAAGAACAATGAATTCCAGTAATAAATAGGCTGTTTGCAGTAATATTTTTAATCATTGTTCCAATCTCTTTTTATGGTTAACTGTGGTCCTGGTAGCTAAACCTGCTGTTGTTCAGTTGTTTCAGGAAGTGACAAACTACAAAAAGAAAATACAGACTAATCTCCTTAATGAACGGTGGTTGAAAATTGTAAACTAAAATATTAGCAAGTGAACTACAACAACATATTAAAAAGATCATACGCTATTACCGTGGTAGATTTATACTAGGAATCGAGGGTTAGTTCAATATATGGAAGAATACAAATAAAAGAAATTATGTCAATAATATAAATAATCAAAACATTACTATACCAATAGGTGCTGAAAAGGTTTTCGACAAAAACCGACACTCATTTTTATTTAAAATCCAGAAATCATAGGATTAAATGGACCTTTCCTTAATATAGTAAGTAGCAATTATCTAAATGCAAGGGCAAACTCATGTAATTGAAAAAAGTTAGGTGCTGGGGCAGCTAGATGGCACAGTGGATAGAGCACCAGCCCTATCAAGGGGACCTGAGTTCAAATGTGACCTCAGACACTTCCTAGCTATGTGACCCTGGGCAAGTCACTAAACCCTAATTGCCTAAAAAAAATAAAAATTAAAGTGAAATTAAAAGTTAGATGCCTTTCCAATAAGATGAGAGACAAATCAAGAATATTCACTATCATCATTACTATTTGAGAGTGCTAGGAATGTTAGCTTTAGCAAAAAGTCAAGAAAAGGAAATGGATGGAATAAGCAAAAGCAGAGACAAAACAAAGCTGTAGCTTTTTGCAGACAACATGCTGAGAACCTAATAAAAATTAATTGAAATAATTAAGAACTTTAGCAAAATTGTCAGATATCATGAAGATAAATCCATCAAAACCATTAAGATTTCTAAATATAACCAACAAAATCCAGCAAAAGGAACTAGAAGGAGAAATCCCATTCAAAACAATTACAGAAGCAATAAAATATTTGGGAGTGTAACTACCAAGATTCTCCAGGCACAATATGGATATAACTATAAAACACTCTGAAGAAATAAAGACATAGCTAAATAACTGGAAAAACATTAATTTTTCATGGACAAAATAGGCCAATGTGATAAAAAAAAAAGACAATACTACCTAAATTATTTACTTATTCAATCCTGTACCCAAAAAGAGAATATTTTATATAGCTAGAAAAAATGATGAAATTCATATAGAGGAACAAATTATCAAGCATCTCAAGGGTAATAACAAAAAAAGCGGGAGGAAGGGCAATCTACGAACAGTGGATCACAAACTCTAGTGTTACAGTAGTTGTTTAAAAAAAATTACTGGCGCTGATTTTTAAAAAAGGGAAGTCAATTAGTGAAACAGATTAGGTATACAATTTACAAAAACAAAGTAGCACAGTGCTTGATAAACCCAGAGATCTTTCATATTAGGGGAATGACTCACTATTTGATAAAATCCAGGCAGCAGTCTGGAAGAAATAAGGCTTAGACCAACACCTCACACCATACACCAAGGTAAACTCCAAATGGCTACATGACTTAGATATAAAAAGTCATATCACAAACAAATTAGAAAAACAAGGAAGAAATTACCTTTCAGATCTATAGATTTGATAGAGGCAGCTAGGTGGCAGAGCAGATAGAGCCCTGGGTCTGGAATCAGAAAGACCTGAGTTCCATTCCTGTCTTAAACATTTTCTGGCTGTGTGACCTTGGGTAAGTCACTTGACCTCTATTTGCCACAGGTTCCCCATAATAATAGGATGATAATAGCCCCTACTTCCCAGAATTGTTGTAAGGATCAAATGAAATAGCATTTGTAAAGTGCTTATCACAGAGTCTGGCATATAGTAGGTACTGTATAAATGCTAGCTTGTATTATTATTATTACTACTATTATCTATGGATAGGGAGAGAGTTCATGACTAAACAAGTGATAAAGGATGATAGAAAAAATGGGCAGTTGTGATTATATAAAATTAAAAATTTTCCACACAAATATAATGTAGCAAAAATTAAAAAGACAACATGTGACTGGGGGGGAGGAGATATCTTTATTTTTCTGATTAAGATGTCATTTCCATGATATGAAAGGGACTTATTCAAAGTTCTATGACAAAGAGCCATTCCACACTAGACAAATGGTCAAAAGATTTGAACCACCAGTTTTTAAAAAAAGAAACCCAGGCTATCTATAGCTATTTTTTTAAATATTCTAAAACACTAATAGAGAAAATCAAATCAAAGCAATTTCAAGATTCTATCTCACAAACTGGTAAACACGGCAAATGCTGGAGGAGCTGTGGGTAAATAGGCACATTAATACATTGTTGGTGTAAATTGGTCCAACCATTCTGGAAATCAGTTTGGAACTATGATCCTTAAGTTAACAAACTGTGCATATACCAAGCTATACCACCAGTAGGCGCAGACTCTGCCAAGGATATCAAAGAAAGAGGAGGAGGATCTAAAAAGAACATGTATGAAAATATTTATAACAGCTTTTTTCATGCTAGCCAAAAATGATTAACTAAATGCGTGTCCTCCTATTGGGTGATGGCTAAAGAAATTGTGGAATAGGAATGTCACAGAATATTGTCCTGCCATAAGAAATGATGAAACTCACAGTTTCAGAAGAAACTAGGAAGACTTTTACAAACTGATGTGAATAGAGCAATAAGAATAATTTATACAATGATAACAATATTATAGAGAAAAACAACTTGGAAAGCCTTTAGAACTCCAGGCAATGCAGTGATAAATAATGACTCTAAATGTGTCACCTCCTGACAAAAGAAGTGATAAACTTAAAAAACACTGAGATATGTTTTTCAGACATGGCTAATGGGAATTTGTTTTGCTGGACTTTGCTTTGAGCAATTTGATTTTCTCAGTGGGGCAAGGGTTTATGAGAGAATAGATTAATTTTTTAAATGTTAGTTACTTGAAAAATAATAAACAATAAAAAAAATTTATAGAGTTAATGGTTTTCTTTTAAAGAAGAGTCACTTGTAACTACATAATTTGCATGCTAAAAGTTCGACAATTTTTCCCCTTTTGCAACTTCTCTAAGAAACCTTATCAGGCATCTCCATCCAGTTCCCTTAATACTAAGTTAATTATAACTTCTTCCAAGGTCATTCTCAGGTTAATTATTAGTAAGAAAACTGGGAAGACTTCCCACTTCTAAATTAAAGCTGCCTCCTAAAGTTACCAAACACTTAGGCCTCACCCTTTTTTTTAATGCTCAATAAACATTTATAGAAATGAATTGTCATATGTATAATTTTTTAAATAATGGCATCTTCCTCAGTGGATGTGACAGTGCAGGTGGCTCAATGGAGTGCATCCATTATGTAAACATTCTGTGATGTCAACTAAGCTGACTGACAAGACATATACATGCACTTGTAAAGCCTGAGGTATTAGTGACTAAGTGAATGGGGAAAAGCAGCCCCTGCAAATCATCTAAAACATTTTATTAGTATATGTATTGCAATCTTGCTTTTTGTGTTTGAGGGTGGCTCTGTGCAGGTTGGAAACCTCTTCTCCAAACTGAGTATCAGTAGAATGCTACATATAACAAGCCCCAGCCAGTGAAGAAAGGTGGATTAGAACATGAATAGGCAGGGAACAGATGAGTTGAATGCTGCTACACTTTAGCTACACTGGCCAAGGAGAATCCATTTACTCTAGTAGGATGAAATTAGTTAGTGACAAGACAATGGAGCTGGTGTCTGACTGTGAGAAGGAAATCTGAGCCTTCTAGTAATGTGTACCCCAGTTAAAGGAAATGACAAACATTTAGCAGAATAAATAGTGATCCTGATTCCAGTGCAATATGAGTCAGTATCTCTAGATCAGGGGTTCTCACTGTAAAACCCAGCAACTTCTGTTACTCTTTAAAGTTCTCAATTTTGGTCACTCTTTTTTATCTCTTGTAGATGGTGTACCAAAAAACATTAAAATGCATCTCCTTTGCCTCTTACGAATACTGTTGCATTTTTTGATACACTGATTTTATAGTTTCTCTTTCCAGCACACATCTAGGTTCTCTCTCTTCTTGTATCCCTCGTTGCAAATTTTTATATGTTTCTTTAATGTCTCTGACTATGTCTCCATATCTATTTTGGTTCTCTCCTTGTGGGTCTTGAAGGTTTTGTACTTTTTGCTCAATCTGTGCATGTCTTGGCAGCTCCGGGGCATCGTATGTTGCTGCATTCCTCTCATGTTTTTCAGGCACCCCATGTTGCTTCCCCCTTGCACCTTCTGAGTCTTTGATTTCATTCCTGGTTGTTTCTCTTGTGTCCCTTGCAGCTCCTTCTGTCTCTCAAGCTGATATGAGACCCTGCCCATTATTGGCCTCCCCTCAAAATGACAGCTATCTGTTTCTGAAATTGCTGAGAGTGTTGAATGTTTGCCATGGCTGAAAAATCAATCACAATTTCAAAAAACATTGTATAAGAGTCAGTTAAGTGTATGCTGGCCAATTGGCATCTTCACACCTTGAAGGGAAATTATAAAATGAGATTTTGCCAATAAAGTGACGTGAGAAGTGGTGTTTTTTCTACATATATATATATATATATGTATGTATGTATGTATGTGTGTGTATGTATATATGTATAAGCAAGAACACTCCAACCTCAAATTACATTGCAACAGACCTCATTTGGATACCGATGCTTCTATATGCTGATTTCTGGCATGGAACCAAGAGTGATACAGGCCTGAGTTGCGTACCCCTCTCTTGGAATCACCCAAGAGTCCCTGGAAGCTTTCGCATTCAACCATCTGAGATTTTATTCATTTTTCAATATCCTTCAATAAATCATTCTTTAACATATATGAGTTCTGCATTGAATTTTTTGTTTTTACTTTTTTGTGCCTTAATGGTAGCATATGCCACATAATAACCCACTTAGAGATCATTTACTACTCAACATTAGGGAATGGATGAGAGATTGTCCTTCCAAATCTAGATCACTTTAGCTTTTTTGGCTGCTATAGCTACCTCACATTCACTAGTATCTTTTGCAGACAAACTGCAAAACTGGGTTTGCAGACAAACCTCCCTATGTCTTTTGCAGACAAATTGGGGTCTAACCATGTTCCCTATCTTGTATTGTAAGGATGATTTTTTGAACCCAGGTATAACACTTTGCATTTATGCTTCTTAAAGTTCAGCTTATTAGATTCAGCCCATTCTTCTAGCCTGCCTAGACCTTTTGATTTCCAATCCTGACACCCAAGGTGTTATTTATCCCTCCCATAGCTTTAGGTCTGGCAGAAACTTTAGAAGTCTCTAATACAACCTCTTCATTTTACATATGAGGAAACTAAGGCACAAGAGAGGTTAAATAATTTGCCTAAAATCACACAGGCTATATTAGCAGAGTTGGGATTTGAATGCAGGTCTTAGGACTCCAGATTTGGTGCCCTTTCTTCTGCATCACACTGACCACTCAAAACAAATGGAGATGCTAGAGATTAAACTCAGGATCTAAGACCTAAGATGGGCTCTACTCTTGGTCTACAACTCAAAGGTAAAGGAAAACAATGAGGGTTCCACAGAGGAATCCACAGCTTTATGTCATCTGCAAATCTGATAAATATCTTATCTCTGTCTTTACCTAAATAATTGACTTAAATGTTAAACAGCAGAAAGTCAAGGACAGTTTATTGGACACTCCAGTAGAAAACTCCTTCTAAGTAGATATCAGTACAATAATGATTGGGGTGTTCAGGGAAGACTAGCACCTTGGGTGTGAGGGCTGCTGAGCCCTTTCCACAGCTGCTCATCCACTGTTGGTATCCACCTGCTACCCAACTCTCACCTGTGCCTCCAAGAAGCCATAGCATATGCAGTGGCCACACCCTGGTAAAACCAACTCAAAGATGGGCTAACCAAGGGTTCTCAAAACCATAGATGAATTAGGGAGATGTCTACCCCAAGCAAACAAAGACCTTCCCCAATGGAATAGGCAGGTGAAAATGATTTGTTCCAATGACCATGAAGGTGGCTGAAGTTGTGGAGTTCTGAGAACTTAGACATCAAAGGAGCCTTTTTATCTACTGTATCCCAGTTGTCTTGCCTTTTGTCCTGCAACTGGACTTCAATGACTCAAGAAGAGAGAGTAAGACTGAAGACTTTGTGTAGCTCTGCCTCACTTAAATCTAAGTCACCCACAAGTCAAGATATCACCCTATGTCATTGGTCCTCTTCTTAAATGAAGGACAAATAATTATTCTCTTTTAGATCAAGTCATTCTGGACCTGGATTTCTAAATCCAACTCTATAATGAGTTAATTCAAAACTTTCCATCTTGGCACAGTGGATAGAGCACTGAGTCTACAGTAACTGAGTCTACAGTAAAGAGGATCTAAGTTCAAAGTCAGCCTCATATACTAGCTGTATGACTCTGGACAAGTCATGTAACCTATGTCTGCCCCAAGTTTCTCAATTATAAAATGAGGATCATAATAGCACCTACCTCCCAGGGCTGTTGTGAGGATCAAATTAGATGGTATTTGTAAAAGCTCTTGACATACTAAACATTGTATAAAGACAATTCCTTCCTTTCTCCACAAGATTAATACACAAGATTTAGTGGGGGGGGGGGAGAAAAGAAAAGAAAAAATGCTTTGCCATATCTAAGCAAACCACAGGAAATAGCCAACACATTACCGTTTTGCCTTTTGGTAACTACACACACACACACAAAAAAAGGAAAATAAGATGCAAGCTCATCTTAATGGAGCCATATTTGCTTTTTGTAATCACCAGTTACTTTTCTAAATGGTCGCTGGCTACTTCTAGAGAGTATGGTTCTTCAGTTGCTGGGGGAAGCAGGAGAAATGGTCATCAGCCCTGTTCAGTCTCTGTACCCAGTCCTTGCAATTTGTATCAACCACAATTGGCATCCTGAGAATTCTAAGGAAATCAAAAGAGCTGAAACATATTTAATTAAAAGAGAAAAATAGGGAAACTACACTGTGTGTCACCAATATTATTCAATATTGTTTTAAACCATTTAAAATAATTAGTATAAAATACCTGTCAAAACAGGCACCAGAACTACATGAATGTAAACATAAAATACTCTTTATACAAATAAAGTCAGATTTAAATAATTGGAGAAATACTCATTGTTTATGGGTAGGTAAAGCCAACATAATAAAAAAAATGACAATTTTACCTATTTATTTAATGCCATCCCAATTAAATTACTAAAAAAAATTTATTGAGTTAGAAAAATAATAACAAAATTAATTTGGAAGAACAAAATGTCAAGAATTTCAAAGAAACTAAGGGGAGAAAATGTAAAGGAAAAAGATTCAGCAGTACCTGACCTTAAACAATATGATAAGGCAAGAGCATTATTGAAGTGTAAAATGGATAATTTCAATTTTTTTAAATTTTAAATTTCTTGTATAAATAAAATCAATCTAGCCAAGATTAGAAGGAAGGCAGAAAATTGAGGGGAAACTTTCACAGACAGTCTCTCAGATAGGATATGATTATGGTGGAATATTGCTGTGGTATAAGAAAGGATGAGCTGGTTGATTTAGAAAAACATGGAAAAACTTGGACCTATGAAGGAAGATGCTGTCCACTTCCAGAGAAAGAGATGACAAAGAGAAATATGCATAGTTTGGTCATATATATGCATATAAATGTATGCATGCATGCATATGTGTGGGTATATGTACATATATGTTTATAGATATGTATGTAGATATATATTCACATTTAATTGTAGCCTGGGGGGTGAAGGAAGGGAGAATAATAAAATAAAATAAAATATAAAGTGCACAGCAGAGAACAAAAGAAAACCTAGAAGGAAGCACAGAAAAGTGAGGCTGCTTTGAAAACTATGTGTAGGATTTATTACATAGTTTTCACAAAATGGAAATTTATCATTTTATATTGAATCCTCTCATATTGTGTTGTGTACATGGAAATGTTCTTTCTTTTTTTCTTTTTTTCATTTTGTATTTAAGTTTAAAATGAATAAAAATGTTTCCAAAAAAAAGGAAAGGAAAGGTATTTTCTGGCTTTAAGTCAAATAAAACTTTAGTGTGAAAGAGTCCTGAAGACAATCCTAAAGGCCCCAGAGCTTCCATAGAGAAGCTGACTATATAGAGCTTACTGAAGTCTGATTTTTTTTAAGACCTAAGATAACACTTGAGTTATAGGCTAAAGAATTGGCAATGCTCATTCTGCCATGGCATGGATCCTTAAACTGGTGTCCATTAACTGCTTTAAAAAATAAAACTTTGAAAACCATATTTCAATATAATTGCTTTCCTTTATAATACTTTATAATCCTCGTCTTTAAAAACGAAGGATAAAGAACAATACTTATGTAATTTTATTTCATTATTTCATTGAGGAAACTGAGGCCCAGAGAGGCTATGTTATTTCCTCAAAGTCAAATAGGAAGTAAGTGAAATATCAAGAGGTCTGTAACACAAAACTGGCTAAGAACCCCCCACTTCTGGGGGAAGGCATCCTATAGCTGACCAGGAGTTGGAAGCTAACAGCACCAGCTGCTAAGCACAGATGGCCAGCAGAGGGAAGCAGAGAGCAGAGCCAGTACAGAGTGCCTACAGAGTAGGAGCTGAGAATTACCCACACTGTCTAGAGACACTTGCCCTGGCCATACACCTTTCCTTCAAGCCTCCCCTTCCTAGCTGGTGGTGTGATCAATTGTGGAAGAACACACCGCTGTGTATATGGGGGGATCTTTCTAGTTAAATAACTTGCTTTGCTATAAGAGTAAATGTTTTGCTTCAAATTTATGTGTCAAGCAAAAGAACCCCAAATGTGGAAGTTTTTGAGCCATGGTTTTAAGTAGATATTGACCTTCCCAGGGGTTCAAGCAGGGGGAGGCTTTCTAGGTTGGCAAGCCCCAGGGGCTGTATATGCCTTTAATAAGTATTCAAGAATCTAACAAGGAATCAAAGTCAAACATCTGGAGAATTCGTGGTCTTCCTTTTCTCGACAATCAGTATAGAATTTAACCAGGGAGGATTGGTGTAAGTGATTGCCAAGCTCTTTTCAGGGCTGCTCATCCACTTTTGGTGTCCACCTGAGCCACCCAACTCTCATCTGTGGTTCCAAGAAGCTGTAGCATGCACAGCAGTCACACATCCTGGTAAATCATCTCATCAGAGGGGCTAAACCAGGTTGAGGGTAACCAGCAGGACTCAATACCCATCAGAGAGTTAGGGGGATGTCTACCACAAGCATGTGAAGACTTACCCAGGAGAGTTTTCCAACAGCCATAGAGGTGGCTGAAGCAGGCACCGTAGAGAGCTTAGAACTTGGCTAAACATTGAAGACATAGAGGTCATCCACTGCATCCCAAGCCATCACCAGTCATCTTGAGTTTTGTCTTGCCACTGGACTTCGATGACTCTGGAAGAGAAAGTAAGGCTTTGTGCAACTCTGCCTCACTTACATCCAATTCACTCCAAAGTCAAGACAAGACCCTATGATGTCACTGGTCCTCTTCAAAAATGAAGGACAAACAACAATATTTAACCATCTCTAGTCCTGCCTTGGCCCTTCCTTCCTCTGCTGTCTTTCAAAGGTCACTGACATTGGCTCAGTAAACCCATCCATCAGTTGTTTTCATTAACCTGGATTTTAACTATTCTGATCCTGGTGTTCCCACATCTCATCTTATCACCCATCATTCAGTCTCTGGGAAATATTATAAGGAGGGCCACATGCGGGAGAAAATGGCAGGTTTCAAACTCCCTAAGAACAGTAGGTGCTCTCTCACTGTGTGATACCTTGAATGGCATAAAAAGAGACAGATTTGGATCAGTCAACCTGGGTTCAAATCTGCCTCTGCCACCTAGTTACATGGGACCCTGAGCAAGTTACTGAGCCTTTCTGGGCTTCAGTTTCCTGAGGGAAAAATGAGAATTTGGACTAGATAGTCCCAAAAGTTCCTATCTTCCTCTAAAAATCAAGTTGCTCAACTCAATTACAATTTCTTACATTCATTTAGGACTTTAAAGTTTATTTTTAAAAGTATATTTTCATAACTCAATGATTACCCACATTTTACTGGCAAAGGAATGGAGGGTCAGAAAATCAACTGACTTTCCTTGGGTCATAGAGCTGATAAATGCCAGAGATCTATTTTGAATTCAATTCCCTCCAATTTTAAATTCAGGGCTCTTTCCATTATATTGCCTCTAAATGAGCATTCTGGTACCTCTCAGCTCTAAAATGCTACAATACTGTCTTTCTTCTATTATTCTACTTCTGTATTTCTTTATCCCTTTGAGAGTAACCCTAAGATTAATATGTCTATTTTCTATAAGTTACCTTACGAGGCAGGTGCACTGGACATAGAGAAAGCCTGAAAGGAACTGTTGAAAGGAGCAAATCAGGAACCTGCAGTGAGCAAAAGCCTTGCTCACTCCCAGACACTTTTGCGGACCTTACCGAGCTGTGTGCCCCGAACTAGCCTAAAGCAGCCTTGCAGTTCTGACTGTTCCAATAAAACATCCTGCTTCTGTGTGCCACCTGTTCCTAGGAAAGGTTGTCCATTCTTTGGACCCCAACCTCTCCCTAAACCTTTCCTTTGTGGTTTTCAAGCATAAATCACCCCTGCCTATCCTAGGCTGTGAGCTCCTCAGCAGTAGTGGCTGATTTTCCTTTTTTGATGTTTTTTGTTTGTTTGTTTTTCCACTTACCAGCATTTCATTTTTTCCAATTGAATGTAAAGATAGTTTTCAACATTCACTTTTATAAGATTTTTAGTTCTAAATTTTTTTTGTTCCTCCATCCCTTCCCTCTCCCCTCCCCAAGATGGCAAGCCATCTGACATAAGTTATACACGTACAATCATATTAAAAGTATTTCCACATTAGTCACGTTGTGAAAGAATAATCTGATTTTCCTTGTAATAAAATTTTTCTGCTTCCAACTCAGCTTGGACTCCTCTGCATTTTGAGGGGTGGGCTTTGCCCAGTTGACATCCCACATCTCATCCTATCATTGATCATTCAGTCCCTGGAAAATGTCACAATAAGGGCTATGTGCAGGTTTTAAGGGCCCTATACATGAAAGACAGAGGTGATAAGGAAAAATAGAGTAAGAGAATAATAGACTTAGAGCCAAAAACATAGAGATCATCTAGTCCAATCTCCTCATTTTTACAATGAGGAAACTGAGGCCCTGAGAGGTGAATTTGCCCAAAGTCGCAAAGGTGATAAGTCACAGAGTCAGAATTTGAACCCAATTCTTCCACTGCACCTCGTCTTCTTAGCCACCCAAATTACACCTGACTCAAAGCCCAGCCCTAGACCTAGCCCTCATTTGAGGACAATAATCCTGGTTCCTCCTAATCCCTCCCTAAAATAAAGGCAGCAAGGGAGACTCAAACCTGATGGAGTTTTCTGTTGGTGAGGCGACTTGGCCAGCAGGTGGCAGCATAAGGCTGTGTCCCTGAGAGTGTGTCACTGGAGTGTTCCATTCCAGCCAAGGTCCAGACCCCCACTGGGCTTAGAAAGGGAGGGCCCCTGACTGGAGCAGTGTGCTATGGGAATTGATATCCCTGGATTAATCCACCGAACAAGACCAGAGTAATACTGATGCTAATTCTTTGTAAACAACCTGTGGTTTGTTTTTCCTCCAAGCCCTTTTCCAGCTTTCCTCTCCTCTCACTCTGGAAAGGTAGGAAAGCAGACTTTGGCTTATGATCCATTTGTGAGTTCTTCGGAGTGGGTACCGTGAGTGTAGATAACATACATAGTGGGTGTTCCCACATATCTTGGCAAAGCTCTGGTACCCAATCGCTAAAACGACAAGTCTTTGTTTAAGTACCAACTATGTTATATCATCAGCATCATCAAAAGTCATTTATTAAGTACCCTTAAGCTTTCTCTCCTCTCAAATCCCCTTGACTCGTAGGTTTAAATTAGCATGAATGTAATCGATCAAACAATGTAACAAACAATGCCAAGACACTTAAATATTGGCATCTAAGTGATGGAATAAGGTCAGGAAGACCTGAGTTTAGATCTTATTTTTGACACTGTCACTTAACCTCAATTTGCCTTGCTTCTTCATATGTAAAATGAAAATAATGATAGCACCTACTTCCCAGGGTTGCAAGGATCAAGTGAGATTTTGCAAAGTACTTTGCAAACCTTCAAACACAATATAAATACTAGCTATTATTAGTAGCTTTTATTATTATTAAATATTTCAATAACTTATCAGAGTGATAAAGCTTGAAGCAAAATTTGCTTCTAACCATTCCTTGCAACTACTGACACTCTCGATTCTAGAAACACAGTCCCACCGTTTAGCTCTTTCAAGATGACAACGTCTCCCAAAAATTCATTTTAAGATATCTTCTCCAGAGTGTATCTTTTCATGTGGTAAGAGTCAGATTCAGTTCTCTCATGAAATGTCTCTTTAGAGTCTTCCTCCTTGACGCTAAACTCATTGAGTATCTCAGGAAAGAACTGCTCCTTAGTCTTTTCTCTCTGTTTTCAAGCAGTCCATATCATAATAGCAAAGGGCAAATTGCCTCTCTCCCAAGATTCTTTTGTTGTTCATTTATGTCTGACTCTTCATGACACCATTTGGGGTTTTCTTGGCAGAGATACTGGCGTAGTTTGCCATTTCTTTCTCCAGCTCATTTTACAGATGAAGAAACTGAGGCAAACAGGGTCAAGTGACTTGCCCAGGGTCACACAGCTACTAAGTGTCTGAGGCCAGATTTGAACTCAAAGAGAAGAGTCTTCCTGATGCCAAACCCAGTGATCTACTCACTTTGCCACCTTGATGCCCATAAGAGTATTTATAGTAGCTCTTTTAATGATGGCAAAGAACTGGAAACTCAAGGAATGCCTACCAACTAGGAAAAGACTTAACAAATGTTACATGAATGCAATGGAATATTACTGTGCTCTAAGAAATGATGGAAATGATGCATTCAGAGCAATCTGGGAAAACCTGTGAAGTTAACAAAACCACGAAAACAACGTGTACAGTAACGCCACCATTGTAAAGGCAAAAACTTCGAAAGACTTAAGAACTCTGAGCATTGAAATGATGAACCACAGTTCCAAAGAATCCATGATGAAGTAAGCTCTCCACTTCCTGATAGAGATCCAGGAATGAATTAAAAATGTAGAGTAAGGCATATATATTCCAACATGGCCAATGTAGGAAATTTATTTTGCTGGACTGTGCATATTTATTTTAAGAATTTTTTTCTTTTAGATTGATTGGAGATGAGTGAAAGGGGAGAAAAATAACTCAAAAGTAAAAGAAAAATAAAACTCAAAAGTAAAAGAAAAAATAAGTAAGGACTATTTCATCTTTGTCTATATATCCCCAGCACCTCCTACAATGCCTGACATATTGTGGTGCTTACTTAATAAATACTTCTTAAATGATTGATTGATCGAACATAGACTATAAGAAGGTTAATAGTATGAGGAAAGCAGTGCCAGGCAGACTGGAGGCAAGATGGTGGATAACCTAGAAATCCAGGGTCAAGAGTTTAAATCTTATTCCATAAGCCAGGGGGAGCCACTGAAGCTTTTGGGGAGTAGAGGGATTGATCATAGCAGTGCATTAAAATAATTCAAGGAACAATGTGGAGAATAGATTATAAAAAGGGAAGATCAGAAATAAGATGCTACTATATTGGCCTAGGTGAGAAGTGAGGGTCTGAATTAGGGTGATTGCACTGGGAGTGGAGAGGAGAGACAGTTCGAGAGAAGCTAAAGAGGTAGAAACAATAGGACTTGGTAACTGGAGGGGAAGAATTCAGGGAAGAGTTATGGGTTATTACTTCTAATTATGTGATTTTGTGCACATATCTGTATCTATGTGTATATGTGCAATGTTTAATAGTTGTGTAGTTGTGGCCATGTTACAAATTGTCTGAGTCTCAGTTACCTAATGTATATGTACCACCCCCAACTCCAATGCTCCATCCAGGGCTTCAGGACCCAGTTTGGGGTTCATATTAATGTTCCTAGTCCCTATTATTTCCATCTCTGAGTCTCTTCCCTATGAAAAGCTGATATTAATCATTATTTATATGTGTATATAATATAATACATAATACGTATATCATTGCAACATAAAGTGATGATGTCCTTAAATATTTAAAAAGCCGGATGCGTAACAGGAAAATGAGAATAATTGCAAACTCTTCTAGTTCTCCCAGAATACTCCTCCCAACCTCTAGGTTGTTAATTCCATCCATCTCCTCTTCTCTACCGCCATTTTCAGCCCATGAAAAGGACCCAGGCAGTCTCTCCACCTCTCCTGTCTACCCCCAACAAGGTTAAAAAAGGAACAGCTTAGTTACCAAGAGGAGGAGCCAGAAACCTCAATTACTGCTCTTGGCCTGATCTAGTTTTCTGCATACCCACTGTGGACAATCACAGAAAACTAGGATGTGCCATGCTTCGGGTGCTACCACCTATGCTTTCTGCCCCAAGGCAGTCCCGTCTTTTCCCCCATGCCTTTTTTGCCATTCAACCACTTCAAAAAAATGGGGATGATTGTACTAGTAATATGCACTTCACAGATATCATGGCATAGTGGATAGAGAGCCCATCTCAGAGGCAGGAAGACGTAGGTTCCTGCCCTGACTCTCACATCTACTGGCTGTGGGACTGTGAGTAATTCTTTTACCTAGCAGTGCCCCAGGTGACTTTCCAAGACTGTAACAGACAACACGCCAATGTACAGTGACAAAGGGAGTTTCCTCGGTGAGAAGTCCCTGTGCCAATGAAAGCATGGTCATTGTCTAGCCCTGTGTATCTCACATGGTGTAAGCCTTTGATGAGATGATGGTGTCAATAAATCTCTTTGTAAATCTAAAAGAGCTACATAAATATCATCCATTTATATCATTATTGAGTGCATTGAGCAGTGTGTTCTACATACCCATCTATGTTCTTAAATCCTTCATTCAGAAAGATGGCACAGCAGGCCCATTGGCCATCAGATATCAGTCCTTCAGCTTCACCCTCTGGAGTGGCCCCTTCTGTCAGGCAGACGGTTCTGACAGGACTGAAATGAATGAAGGGTGGGAGGGAAGAAATAAGCATTTCTTAAATACTAATATGTGTCAGATATTGTGCTAAGCACATTATAAATATCTCATTTGACCCTCACAACTACCCCGGAAGGTAGGTATTATCATTATCCCCATTTTACAGATGAGGAAACTGGGGCACATAGCCATTAAGTGACTTGCCCAGGGTCACACAGCTAGTAGGTGTCTGAGGCCAGATTTGAACTCAGGAAGACAAGTCTTCCTAGCTTCAGGCCAGGTGCTCTATCCACATCAGCACCTAGCTGCCCTATATGGATAATAACCTCCAAGCACTTCCTAATGGGCAGTAGTTGCTGCTGCTGCTGCTGCTATTTGTCCTTCGTTCTCAAAGAGGACCATGACATCAGGGAGGTGATGCCATGACATGCAAGTGAATTGGATTTGAGTGAGGGAGGGCTGTGCAAAGTCACCAGCCTTGATTTCTTCTCCAGGGCCCTCTAGGTCCAATGGCCAGACATAGATCAGGATGACTGGAGATGGGCCAGGATGAAGTGGGAGACCTTGGCCTTTCAAGCTAAGGTCTTTAACAGGTCTCAGTCTGACTGAAGCAGTGCCCATTCAGTAAGCAAGGCTTGATAAGAAATTAGGCAATTCCAACAGGAATGTACATTTTAATCTCTGAAACATTTTTGTTTTGGTTTGTTTTTTTTCTATTAAAGACCAGCCTTAACCCCAAATCACTCTGCAGTAGCTATATTATGCACTGACAGCTAAACTAACCGTCAGTCAGCTCAAAGTGCTACTGGTTTATTTCTTTATTGATTCTTTATCCAGTCTCTAAGACAATCGAGAGGTATGTCTTGGTATTTTCTTATCAATTAATTGAATTGCATAATCTTTCTTATTAATTAATTAGCTCTGAGCCTTCTCTCTAGTTTATAAATAAATCAGAGAAACCTCTTTTCCCATAAGCTTTCACCTTTCTCTCTCTCTCTCTCTCTCTCTCTCTCTCTCTCTCTCTCTCTCTCTCTCTCTCTCTGTCTTTCTCTCTTCCTCTCTCTCTGTCTCTCCCTCACTTTCTCTCTGTCTGTCTCTGTGTTTCTCTCTTTCACACACACACACACACACACACACACACACACACACACACACACACACACATACACCCACACCCCTCTGGTATCATAGGTTTGTACAACAGCATGCTATTACTCATATAATTTATTAGAGTAGTAAATGACAACACAAATAGAAATAATTATTTACAACCTAACAGCAAAGAGCAAAGTTCAAAGCCTGAGTCGTCTCCGTGTGCCTCAAATGCAGAGGAAAGAGGTATGAAATGGAACATTCTCACCAGCTGAATCCCCTTAACCCTACAAATACAGTTCAAGCGGGATGGTAATTCAAGTCTCTCGGGAATTCTCTGCAGAATATTCCTTCAAGGGACAGCTAGGTGGTACAGTGGATAGAGCTCCAGCCTTGGAGTCAGGAGGACCTGAGTTCAAATCTGACCTCAGACACTTGACACTTACTAGCTGTGTGACCCTGGGCAAGTCACTTAACCCCAACTACCTCACAAAAAAAGTCAGAATATCTCTTCAATTTCTCTCAAATAGCTAGCTTTCAGAGTCCTCACAGATAATGGTCAAATCAGTATTTTCCTCAGGAAATTACAGTTTAAACATAATTCTCTCATTGCTCCTCTCATGGGCTCCTTCTGCATCACAGTTAACTATCATTTCTCCTGAGATTTTTCCCTCTTAGAGACACAGGAACAGTAACCATAGGGTCAGAACTAGATACTATTAAAGTTGGTGCTGCACCTACGTGTACACATGGTGTCTCCCCAGTAAATTCCTTGAAGGCAAGGAATCTTTGCTTTTTTTCTTTGTATACCCATCACCTAGCACAAAACTTGACACACTTTAGGTGCTTTATAAATTCTTATTGGTTTCTTACTGTCTTATGCAAAGCAAACAGCATCAATTAAATGCATGTAAAAATGAAAATAAAAGTTTTAGCTAGAGGAACCTCATTAGTCCAACCCCCCTTCATTTTACATATTAGGAAACTGAGGCTCAAAGAGATAAAGCAGTTTTAACTTGAAACTGTACTTGCAGGAATGTAGCAAATTCCTATTTATGTATATAATGATTTTCCTGTCAGGGATCCTTGTACTGGGCCACATGGGTACTAAGTAGCAGAGCTGGGATTTGAAACTATCTATTGATTTGAAATTTGGCTCTCTTTTCATTATACAACATTTATCTTTCTATAGCATGGTTTAGATTTAATATATTAATATATATTCCTGAGTTACAATCTGGCTTCAAACACTTACTAGCTGTGTGACCCTGGCCAAGTCATTTCACCCTGTTTACCTCAGTTTCCTCAACTATAAAATGAGGAATATATATAATATATAATATGAAGGGTTTTTTTTCTCTAAACCATAGTCTTGGGCAAGATCAAAAGCCAGTGATAGAGGAGGCAGTTCACTGAACGTGCTTTCGTGAAGATGCATTTGAAGCAGCTATTATGAGAATTAGGGCACTAGGTGGCGCCATAGTACACAGAGCTCTGGGCCTAGAAGTCAGGAAGACTCATCTTCCTGAGTTCCAATCCAGCCTCAGATATTTAACTAGCTGTGTGACCCTGAGCAGGTAATTTAACCCTGTTTGCCTCAGTTTCCTCATCTGTAAAATGAGCTGGAGAAAGAAATGGCAAAACCACTCCAGTATCTCTGCCAAGAAAACCCCAAATGGGGTCATGAAGAGTCAGACACAACTGAAAATGACTGAACCACAATAACAAATTACTGTCCAACAGATTATATGAAGATATATGGTTCGCTTGAAACTATTTCTTTAATTCTTAAAAAAAAAAGTTAAATTGGTTAGTCCAAAAGGCTGTCATTTCTACTGAGGATAAATGTCAGGGATTCTAAAAATCTTTTAGCTCTTACAGGTATTCTCCTGCCTCTCCTTCTTCCCCTCTCCCACACAGTTTTGGTAACTGGGTATTCAGCCAGTTGGCCAACATATTTCTGATGGCTGTTTCCTCAGAGGACTCCCTGAGGACAGAGGAAGCACTTTAGAGGTTTTCCTTCTGTCCTGCCCTGGACTGGAAGGTCCAGTCTATTCTAAGCCTGGTCTTCTGAGGACCGTCCACCTCCCAGGTGGATCCCTTTCTTCCTTCTAAAGCCAGAAATGTTTCTCAAACCAGCTCACTGGGCTCTGTTCTTCCTCTCAATTGCCTCTGAGTGACTGATCATAAAGGCCACTCAGTCTCTGCTGCCCAAATACAACTGGGAAATTGTTACATAAATTACAGTTACAGGTCTAAAGCTGCTTTACCTTGAAGAGAAAGTATAGTATAGTGAGTGTACATATGTATTTGTATATGTTTATATGTACCATGTGCATATGTATACAATAAGTATATGTAAGTATGCATGTGTGTATGTGTAGATACATGTGTGTATATGTGAATTGTGTATTGTATATACGTGTATTGTGTGTCTTCTTACATATATGTGTATATACATATGTGTGTGTGTATACAGGTATGTTGTTCTTTAGTCTTTTTCAGTCATATCCAACTCTTCATGACCCCATTTGGGGTTTTCTTGGCAGAGATACAGGAGAGGTTTGCCGTTTCCTTCTCCAGTTTATTTTACAGATGAGGAAACTGAGGTAAACAGGACAAAGTAACTTGCCCAGGATCACACAGCTAGTAAGTGTTTGAGGCTAGATGGGAACTCAGGAAGGGGAGTCTTTCTAACTTCAGGCCTGGCACTCTATCCACTGTGCCAACTAGCTGTCCCATCTATGTTTGTATATATGTATGTATGCATGTGTATCTATATATGTATATTTATTGTGTATTTATGTGTGTACAGTCAGCTCTCACTTAACGTAAGTGGACCATTCTGCAGACCTCTTCTTCACCTCTCCCTCCACACTGTGCCCCACCCCCTGGAGTGAAGGACCTGATATTAGTACCCCTGCCACTGCCTGCCAAGGACTGGAACCCAGACCTGCCACCAGCCCACCAAGGAGTCGAATCTCTGAAATGTAAATTTACATAAAGCAAAAATTGTATATGTGTGTATGTATCTATGTGTGTACATGTATGTGTGTATTGTGTATGTGTGTGTGCTGTTGTGGAAGGAGTTAGCAGTTTTGATTTAGGATAAAGTCACCTGTTCTCCAGCTCCTGCCCTGGCCCTTATTAGTCACTGTGGCCTTGTGCAAGTCATTCCAGCCTCGCTGAACCTCAGTTTCTTCACCAATACAATGGGAGTAAATAACTGCACTATTAACCTCACAGGCTGTCATGAGGAAGGTGCTGTACAAAATAGTCTTGAACAAGTACTTAATCATTTGTTCAATCAACTAACACCTATTGGGCAGCTATTTATGAGGCAGCTCAGTGGTTAGGTGCACAGAGCACTGGATCTGGAGTCAAATCCAGCCTCAGGTACTTTCTAGCTGTGTGACCCTGGACAAGTCACTCCACCTCTGCCTCCATTTCCTTAATTGTAAAATGGGGTGATAATTATAGCACCCAGCTCACAAGGGCTGTGGTGAGAATAACATGAGCTAATATTTGCAAAGTGCTTTAAAATCCCTAAAGCATTACATCAATGCTAGTCACTGTTATTATTGCTGCTGCTACTGTTATTATAGCACTGTGCCTAAGGCCACCGAGTTTAAAGAGGATACAACCTCTCCCTGCCTGGAGCTCATAATCTAAAGGAGTGATTAGGCAGAGCACTGTAGAATGGGATGGAACTAGACCTGTATGTCTACCAGTTTAGGGAACTCCAATTAGGAAATGACCCCTACCAATTCAGAAAGGAGCCTTCTCTGAATATTTTGCTTTGAGAGAAGTACCTGTGGAATTTAATGGTTGAAGGACTCACCCAGGGGCATATAGACAGTATGAGCAGGCCTTGAACTCAGATCTTTCCTACTGCAAGGCAGGCTCTTTTTCTACTATACCACATGCCTCTCTACAGATAACTAGACTGCACAATATGACATGTATATAACTTTGGTAGAATAAACAATTTTGGTTCTGGAGAACAGAAGATATAACACATACCTCCTCTTGGTAGAGAAATGGAGGTCTATAGGTGTGGGATGTAGCATGCATTGCCAGATGTGGTTTCTTAGGCAACTGTCCTTAATTAATTTCCTTTGTTACAAAGGAGGGTTCATTTGGGACAGGGCACAGAATAATTGGAAATGAATGGAAAAGACTGCTGTGGGTTTTCTTTTAATATATCAATTTTAAAATATTTTAAAGTACATTAAAGAGAGTATATTACAATGTGAAATTCAGCTATTAGTCACTGTGGCCTTGTGCAAGTCATTCCAGCCTCTCTGAACCTCAGTTTCTTCACCAATACAATGGGAGTAAATAACTGCACTGTTAACCTCACAGGCTGTCATGAGCAAAGTGCTGTACAAAATAGTCTTGAACAAGTACTTAATCATTTGTTCAATCAACTAACATTTATTGGGCAGCTATTTATGAGGCAGCTCAGTGGTTAGGTGGGTCATCAGGGTCATAGCCCTAGAGCTGGAAGGCACCTCAGAGGCAATCTGGTGCAGCCTCACATTTTACAGATGAAAGAAGCAATTAGATGTTGCATTGGATTAGGAGTCTGGAATTCTTCCTTACACCCTTACTACTGTGTGACCCAAGGCAAATCACTGAACCTGTCTGAACATCAGTTTCTTCATCTATAAAATGGTGATAAGAGCATCTATCTCGCAGAGTTATTGGGAGTTTCAAATGAGATAATATATGTATAGTGCTTTGCAAACCTAAAGTTTCTGTATAAATGTAAGCTGTTTATGAAGAAACTGAGGCCCCTAGGAGGTTATGATTTGTCTAAAGACACACAGGTGATAGTGAGTATCAGAGATAGAATTTGAATCCAAATCTGCTGACTTTTTCTTGGGGGAGGGAGAAGAGTAAGAGGCACCTTCCTCGTGGCACTTTTGTGTAGGGAAAACTCTGTCCCTTGACCCGCTGAGGGGCAAAGGAAGTCGTGTCAAGATCCCAGCATCCCCTGCTATGGCACAACTTATCCATTCCAACCCTTCCTTTTAATGGAATGATAGCTAACTAACCCAGGCTGCTCATTCCTTCTCTGGATTCAAGAGATTAGAATGTAGGCGACTGCTCCCATTGGCACTACCGCCCACCTCCAGCCTGTGATGGGCATTAGGAGGGTAAGGGAGGGGAGGGAAGGCAATGTATTTATTTACTGGAGGACATAGGAAGATTTTCCTCAACAATTGCCATCCCCAAATTGCTGAGGGTAGAGCCAGTTTCCTAGATCAATCCTGTTTCTCTGCTAGACCTCCAGCCACAGTCCCAGAATTGCCCTCCCCCTTACCCCCTTGGCTCAGCCTGGCAGAGACAGGATTAGAGGAAATAGTCTCCCATCACACCAGAAGGTCTGGTTCTGCTTTGTCTAAGGTCACTGAATCCTTCTTGATTTCCTAAGAGACTTTCATCTCAGGTCCCTTCCCTTCCCCATCTTCTTTCCTTCTTAATGTCACTCCTTCCCTTCCCTTCTCCTTCTCCCCTTCCTCAAAATATTGTCTTCTTCTCTCTCCTTATTTTGCCTTTTTCCCATTGCCTTTTTTGTCTTATTCCTCCCCCCCCTTCTCTGCCCCCATTCCATCTCATTTCCTCACTCTCTTCCTGGACATCTCTATCTCTATGTGTCCCCCTTCTTTTCCTCCCTTCTTTCCTCCCTTCCTTCCCCCTTTCTTTCCTCCCCACCACATGCCCTTTCTCTCTGTTTATCAGGTGTGTCTTTTTCTCCCTTTTGTCGCAGAATGTCTTTCAGTGTCCTTTCTCTGTTTCTTTTTGGGTCTTTTTTCCTATTCCTATCTTCCCTGTCTTTGTCTGTTTTTGTGCCTTTCCCTCCGTGTCTGTCTCTGTTTTCAATTTCTTTCTCCTGGTCTGTGTCTTTCATTCCTCTCTTTCTCCTTGTCAAAGTATATGTGTCAATATCTCCCTCTCAGACTCTGTATGTCTTTCAGTCTCCTTTTCTCCATTGCTTTCTAATCAGAGATTTCTAACCTGAATTCTCTGAACTTTTTAAAAAATATTTTTATGACTCCACATGATTTCCTCTGCAATCCTTTGTATTTCATGCATTTCAGTGACATTCTGAGAATGTATTTCATCTTCACACTGCCTATAGGGGTCGAGGGCACACATTAAAAAAAAAATATTTAAAATCCCTACTTAACTCTATCCGCTCACCCTCTGTCTCCGTGTACTTAAGCCTTTTTCTCTGCCTCCTCTCAGCCTCTCATTGCTCCTTTCTCTCCCTTCTCTCTCTCCTCCTGTGCTCTGTCTCCATCTGTATCTTTCCTTTCTCTCTGTCTGTTTGTGGTTTTTCTCTTTTTTATCAGTGTGTCTTTCAGTCTTCCTCCTCCCCCTTTATCTGTTTCTTGAGACGTCTGTTTCCCATCGTCTTTGTCTCTTATTCTCAATTCCAACCTCCTTCCTGCCTTCTCACCTCTCTCTTCTCATAGCCTGACACCCTTCTCTCCCTCTATTCCCTTGTTTCTCTTCCCACTCCTTTCTCTCCCAATCCCCTCCTCCACCTACACTTTTCAATTTCCCAAGTGTTTGCAAACACCATTATCATAAGAGGGCTACAGCCAAGCCTACATTTTAACTCCTCTTGATCTCTTGGGAGAAAAATAACCTAACAACTTTCCGGGCCTTGTCACAGTTTTCCGGAGCATCTCACCACCACCACCCCTCGCACCAGCTGTCCCCCCCCCCCCCCCGCCTCCTAGGGACTTAACTGATTCCGTGTGTGTCTCCTCTTTGGCCTGCAGCCACCATCTATCTCCTGCGCAGCCGCCTGCAAATGCTGGGAGGATGGCGGAGAGAGAGCAAAGCTGGGGACCGCGCTGATCTGACTCAACTCCTTTCTCAATCATTGACCTCGGAAAAAAAAAAAAGTTGGAAAAGAGGCTCTGCAGCCCTGAAGAGACTTTAGGGCCAGCAAAGAATGTGAGGTTCTCTCGTGGTTGGTTTGGGGGTTTTTCCCCCTCCCAATTACTTTTCAATCACCTTTCGATTGAAACAATGTTTCGGGGTTTTTTTTTTCTTTCTGACTCTCTAAAGAATTCTTGGAGAGAATCTTTCCCACGTAGCTCCGGGCAGATGTCTAACATGTCAGTCTGAAAGGCACTAAAACTTCATTTGGAACCTTCAGATCAGATCCAGTCTAAAATGATAATCGATTCTATTTGGGTTGAAGCGTCAAGTTCTTTCTGACAGCGAATCTAAATGCGTAGAAATCTCTGAAAAGGCAGACATTTTGAACCCCAGCACGCAGTTTAGAATTCTGGTGCTCTTCTACGAACTCTCGGACCCATTAGAACTTTTAAATTCCGCTTAGAATTCTGAAATTCCTTTTCAAACTCTTGGGCCCAGTTAGAATTCTGAGACTCCTTTGGAAATTCTCGGGCCCATTTAGAACTTTTGAGCTCCGTTTCGATTTCTGAAATTCCTTTTAGAATTCTCTTGTTGTTCAGAAGCCTCTTGACCCAATTTAGAACGCTTGATCCCCGTTAAAAATTTCGGGGCTGCTTTTGAACGCTAGGCCCCCGCTATATCTTCTTTGACCCATTTAGAACTCTGATTCCCCGTTTTGAAGTTTCTGATTTTATTTAGAACCCTGACCCCGTCTAGACCTCAACGACTTGCTTTAGCTCTCCCTGACCTGTTTTTGAACTCTCTAATCCCGTTTCGAACCCTAACCCTCGCTCCGATCCCTCTAACCCGGTTTCAAGCTCTCTTAATTCCTTCTGACCCGACAGCGCCAAAACTGCCTTTCTCCGTCAGATCGGCTTTGAAAAGGTGGCGGGTGATTCCTGCGTTTAGAGTAGAAGTGTGAAACGCGAAGTCCCAAGACACGGCCCCCAGCACACTCTCCTAGTCCAGCACACACGGAAAGCTGACAAGCAGCTTCTTTTCCAAATTTTTTCTCTTCCATTCTTCTTCTTCCCCTTTTTTTCTGCTCTTCTCGGTGTTTTGGTTAATATCTTTGCTTAAATACACAAGTAAGCACACGCACGCGAGTATATCTTTTTACACAAAGGAAAAGATAGGAGTATATGCCCCCATACTATGCACATACTGAATATATATATACATTCGCTTAACGAATGCGTACTTACACAGGTAATCATACTTACATGCATAGTACACACTCATAGCCACACACCACGTACAAGGTGCAGGAATGAATGAAACCGTCATTGTAAGCAAACAGACCGGCATTTATCCATCCAACCCGGCTTTATCCGTCCTTGAAGCCCGGGCCTCGACCCTGTGTCTGTATATTAAAACATTGCCAAGGCTCCTCCAGGAGGTCAACTTACAAAACCACAAGAAAAAGTCACCTCGCTACTCCGCAGCCCTGTCTCTGTTCTGGAACTTCTTCAGAGCTCGCAGCCCGAAGCTCACCCAATTTACAAGGCTTGACCCCATCCACTTTGGCCTCTTTCCAAAAATTAAATCCTTCCTCTGTCTTTGGAGCTCTGAACCCCTTTGGACACTCAAAAAGAAAGTTTCACCGGTTCTGAAGCCCATTTCCCGCTTGCTAGAAATATTTCTGGGTAAAGCATATGGGGAGTACTCTGCTATGAGACAGCCTTTGTTTGGGTTCAAAGTCATTAGGGTTGTCCCTCCCTTGGTATAAGTATGTTCATATACACACACAATACACACAGATATATGTGCATATGTATACATGGTGTTTGCAAACACTTGGGATATACATATGGTATATACACACATACACATATGTGCATATACATACACACGTATGTACATATATACACACACATACACGTGCACTCTCAGGATCCTAGATTAGAGCCGAAAGACACTTCAGAGACCTAATTCAACTCTTGATTTTACAGATGAAGAAACTGAGGTCCAGAAAGGCTTGGGGTCACATAGGCATTGCCTAGAACTGAACGTAAGCTTCCTGACCCCGATACCAATGCTCTTTTCCTTACACCTGCCCCTCCAATATACAGCCCCCTTTAACGTTCATTTGGGCCAACTCACATTCAGTCCGTTTCCCTATATGTGTCTTCTACTATCTCTCTGAGTCGGCAATCGGAAAAATCTTTAAGCGCCAAGTGAAGCTGCCTGAGCCTCCTCTGTTGTGCCGAAACCAGGAACTGGGAGGCCCTGAGACATCTACCTAGAACTACCTTCCCGGAGTTAGGGAGGAAAAAAATTAAGAGAAGGAAATCTGGGGGCTAGGGATCCCTCCTGCCTCGGGCTGGCTGAGGGAGACCTTTCTGGTAGACCAGGCCGTCCCGGGAACTGTAGCGAGGAGAGTCTCACTGGCCCGAGTGTCAGACAACAAAGCCCAGGGAGGACCCAGGGAGAATTGTCCTCTGGGTGTGTCCTCTCACCTCTGGCCCTGAGCCCCAACTCTTCTCCCCTATCCTCACCAGCCCCAGCTCTGGTGATGTTAACCACAGATGATTTTATTTTCGGACTAATGAATAAAAGGTGACCATTCTGATCTTGATGGTCTTTTTCCCCCAGATTCCCCGTCCCTGGGGATCTTAGATTGCGGGAATAAATCTGGTGTGATTTCCCTCCAAGACCAGACCTTGGGGACTAACGTGCCTAAACGCAGTCTGGGCAGACTGAGGTTGGCGTCTCACCCGAGGAGCGCCACCTTTTCCTCAACCTGTTTAAGGTCTGGGGTCTTAGGCCCAGAGCATCCGCTGTGGTCTAGAGAAAACTCGTGGAAATCGAGCTGTCAGAGAAGAAACATTGTATCCGCAAGAGTAACTTCTGTAACCGCTTTCAGACAAAAAGGAAACGTGACCCCTTCTAGGCTGTTCTGTCTGCAAAGAACTAGCGCGGTAAACAATCGTTAGGGGAAACATTATTACAAAGCATACGAGTTTTCAGCCTTCATAAAAATCCAAATAGGAAAGAAATCATATGCTTCTTGGACTACGCAGCGAGACAGCTCGGAGAGCAGGGCGCCCTGGCCCTCCATTCTGGCACGCTGCGAGTGGGAGAAGGGCCCAGAACAAGTTCGGCACCTCCGAGCGTGTTTCCGGCTCTCCACTCTCCTTTCTTGGGGTGTGGACTTTGGGTGCTTCCTTCGGTCTCTTTTTATCTCTCAGCCTCTGGCTTTCTGTTGCCCTTTTTCTCCTTGCTTTGTGAGTGCTCGTCTGTCTCCATTTCTGTTGGTCTTTTTTTTTCCCTCGGGCCTTCTGTCTTCCTTTATTTGTCACTTATTATGTGTTTGTCCTTTACTCTATCTCTATCTCTGTTCCCGCGTCTCTTCTCATTCCTACAGCTGTGGAAGAGGATACCTTTGGGTCTTTAGAAGGGTACAGAGTTAGGAGGGGGACAGGTCCACGGGAGTCAGCTTGATAAGGGTTTTTTCAAGTGTTTAGGCTTTTCCGGAGGGGAAAAGAAGAGAGCAAGAATAGTGAAGGTCGAGAAGGACGCCTGCGATTGGAATAAGTGGGTTGACTTTTTTGTTTTTAATTATTCTACCGAGAATAACTAAAGGGGGGGGGCAGAAAATGACTCTGGGTCATTGTGACACTTCAGGTCTTTTTTCTCCAGAACGTTAAACAGGCATCCCCACTCCCCACAGGCTAGGGTCAGATTTTGTCTCCTCTGTAGGACAGGAGACTCTAGAGAAGGGAGTGACTCGAGACAAATTGTTGGACTCAAGGGGCCCGTATTCGAATCTCGGCTCCGAAGTTACCTAGCTTACTGGACAAGTCATTTTTTTCACTCACTCTCTCTCTGAACCTTCCTCCTCCTTCAAATGGGAATGATGCATGCCCTCCAGTCTTCCTAGATTTGTGAAGAAAGGGCTTGTGAGACTCACAACGTTATCATTTTTGGTATTTTTTTTGATAAATTTATTTATTTTTAGTTTTCAACATTCACTTCCACAAGTTTTTGAGTTCCAAATTTTCACCCTATCTCACCCTTCCCCCCACCCCAAGATGGCATACATTCTGAATATCCCTTCCCCTAGTCTGTCCTCTCTTTCTATTTCTCCCCCCTTCTCTTATCCCCTTCCCCTTCTATTTTCCTGTAGGGCAGGATAGACTTCTGTACCCCATTTCCTGTATTTCTTATTTCCCAGTAGCGTATCATTTTTGGTATTAACGAGCCAGAGTGCGTTGCTGTAAAATTGATCGAAGTTGGGGAGCTAGGCGGATGGGGGAGGAAATCCTAGTGTCTGCTTGCTTATATCACAGAGCAGTCCTTTTCCCCTTCAGAAGCTCTGCTCTCCGGGACCTTCATGGATTAAAATGGATGCGCACAACGGACAGCGGACCAAACAGGCTGCACCAAATGGCCAGGGGACCCCTTTGGCCCATGCCGCCCTCCACACCCTAGCTGGACTTGGGCAAGGCGCCCCTCCTTAACGCAGAAAAGCCCGCGCCCCCTCCTCGCTCTCTACCTTCCTTCTGCCACCTCTGTTGGGCCTTGTAGCCTCTGCTTCCAGGCCGAAAGAGGTGAGAAAACAAGACCCAGGGGAACTTTGGCTGGCCCTCTAGTTCGAAAGGTTCGCAAACCAATTCTATGTCAAAAGATAAAAGTCAGTCTGGAATATCAGACTGGGAGCGGCACCTAAGGGCTATCTCTTTCGACCTCCCTCATTTTATGAATCCGAAAAATTCGATTTTTAAAAATATGACACCGGTTTTGGCCTTTCTCTGACCGTCTACGAATGAGTGTGATTTCGGGCACTGAAGGGATCTGTCCTTTTCTCCCTTTGGAGCATGGACACAGTTACTAACGCCGCAAGATTTGGGGGAGGCATGAGCCTGGGTCTCTGTGGGTCCAGGGTTTTTTCCTCGCACCCATGAACAGCTCAACCACGAAAGTTTAGGAAAAGTAATCCATTGGCCGAGGTCTGGGGCCCACAATGTCTTCTGAGAGGAACAAGGGGAAGTTTGAACGAGCTTAGCCCTTACCAGCGGTACTTCGAGTTCCTGGGAGTGAAGCCTTATCACGGTGTCGTTGCGTCCTCACCTGGGGCCCCCAGTCCTGGGAGGTGATGGAAGGAGAGGAAGGCTCATTCTTCCACGGGACAAGTGGGGTAGGGGAGTAGAGGTGCAGAATAGAATGGCGCTCTAAGAAGAAGACAGGCCCCTTCTTCATTCTTCCCTTGAGAGAATCTCATCATCAGAACCCCGACATGTCAGCTTGGAGTTCACGTACTCCAGTTCCCTCGTTTTAGAAATCAGGAGACAGAAGCCCAGAGATAAAGACTGACTTGCCCCACTCTTGACTAGACACTTCACTACTCAATTCACTTTCTTCCACTAAAGCTCCAGGCAAATTTTGAGTTTTCACTTTCTTCTTTTTCCTGACTAAGCGGCAGTGTGTGACGAATAGAGGGTACTCTAAGAGGGTACTCTTAAAGTGAGGAAAACCTGGGTTCGAATCCTGTCTCCAGCACTGTGTGAAGGGGGAGCAAGAGATTTACCTTAATGGAGCCTTAGTTTCCTCATCTGTAAAATGAGAGATTTGGACTCCATGACCTTTAAGGTCCCTTCGAGTTCTAAGTCTCATGCGCCTAGTCATTCTTTGGTCCGTCTTTCTTGGGCAGGTCTGCCTCTATCTTATCTTGTCCTCTGCTGTGTCTTCCTCTCCCTTGTGCCTTTCTGTTCCCTTCCTCACTCTTGTCCTTCTGCCTTGTCTACCTGTCCCTCCTCAACTGCCCTGGCCTCCTTTCTGTCTGCTCCTCCTCCCTCTCTGTTTCCTTCGTCTCTACTATCTGGCTTCTTCTCTTTGTCTTGTCTCTGGTCCCTTATGTTATTCCCTCGATCCATTCCTTCATCTTCCTTCATTTCTTCGGTCCTTCCTTCCTTTCTCTTAGTCTCTTCCACACTTAATTGGGCCCTGTCTATGGATAGAGGGAAATTCTCGGCTCCAGATTAGCAGCGTCCGACCTTGATTCCTTGATTTGCTCCTGCCGACGCTCCCAGCTCTTGGCCTGGGGCTGGCTCACTGCCAGCCCTCCCCGCCTCCGCCCCCAGCTTCACTTCCCTCTCATCCATCGCTGATTTCGTTTCTCTTAGCTCCGGACTTACTCTGTAGTAGCAGCGGGAAGCTGGAAGCGTGTACTGGAGGGGGAAGAACCGGAAAGGACTGACAGATAGGAGAGTGAGTATTTTTAGTGACTTAAATTGAGTGTTTCTCCACCCTATCCCAAAGCAGTAGGGAAAGCGGAAAGGCAGGAGGATGGTGCCCACTGGTTATACCGGACTTCGTCTTTAGTGCGGTCGCAGCTGGTAACTAGCCTTGGTATGGCTGAGTCTTCGCTGCCCACAATAAACCGATGGTTCTGAATTAGCAGATTCCTGCTGATTCCATTAAGGGGTATCCTATGCTCTCTGCCAAGATCGCCGCCATTCGGGTCAAAGGGACTCAGACATTTCACCACCGCCGCCACCACCCCGCCCCCAGCCACAGCCTTACACTCCATGGCGAGTGGAGAGGGGAGCTGAATTATCCGGGCAATTCAGTTATCGATTCTCCCCTCTACGCTTCCCCTCATCAGTTCAATTCAAATGAATTTATTTCCACAAACACTTTTGAAGTGAAAGCACGATGCTAGGCACCAGAGAAGATATAATTCTTAGATAAGATGATTTCTGTCTGCATATACCATCAGTGTAATAAAGGAATAGGACACGCGGATGGTTGGTTTTGCTAAAAATGCCCCCCCCTTTCTTTTAAATATTTGTTCCAAGTGTAGCAACAGCTTCAATTGCCCCCATCTTAAAGATATGGTGAAAACAAGTAAGCAGGGGTTATTCTGAGAATAACTGGCTAGCTGGATGGCAGAGGTGGGAGACATTCAGAAATGAAAATGATGCAAGACCAAAAAATAGCAAATATATACATGTATTTAAAAGACATGTAGGCATGGCTTTAATACACATTATTGCATGGGAGATGCATTAGAGAAGTGTGCATAGTGTTAAGTGAACTAGAGGAGAGAGAAGCCCTGAGTTCAAATCCTGACACAGACTCTTATATGTGACCCTCGGTGAGTCATTTAACCTCTTTGGGCCATAGGTTCCTCAACTACAAAATGAGGGATTTGGCCTTGACAGCACCTGAGTTCCCCTCCAGCCGTAAATCCTGATATCACATCCTATGGGTTGCTACCAAGAGTGGAGAAGGCTTCCCAGAGAAAGTGGTGTTTGAATGGAGATTGAAAGGTCAGGTAGAAATTCATCACAGCAAGAAAAAAAAAGGTGGATACTCCAGGCACAGGGTTGACAGGAACACACTGAACAGTCCCTACCTTCAAGGAATTTATATTCTAGTTGGGGGAAAGTTAGGGAATTCAGAGTTTGGCCCAGAGGAAAATTTCACTTTTCCTTTTTAAACTTTTCTCTGGAGCTCCATAGCTGACAAAAAATATTGGAGTCAGATAGACCTAGATTCAACCTGCCTTGAAAACTGGCCAGCTGTGTGATCCTAGACAAACCATAATCTGCTAAATCTTTAGATAGGCTCTCATCTGCCCCCATATAAGGAATTCCCACGAACATAAGTGAAAATCATTACATTTGGGGGGAGGGATAATATCTCTGATTGGAACTTTGAAGCTAAAGAAGAGTCTAGTCCACCTCTAGAGAGAAAAGGAGAATTGATACCATCATTCAGGTTTCAAGAGAAATTGTTTTGGTGGATGGGTTGGGTTTTTTTTGGGGGGGGTTTGGTTGGTTTGTTTGTTTGTTTGTTATTTGTAGCATGAGGATCACAGATTAAGAGTTCAAAAGGGCTTCAGAGGACATCTAGCCCAACTCTCTCTTTTTTTACAGATGGAGAAACTGAAGCCCAGAAAGGTTAAGTGACTTTCCCAAAGTCACACAACTAGTAAGTGGCAGGGATAAGACTCTACCCCAGGTCCTCTGACTTTCCACTGCACCAAGAGAGACAAACTGCTCAGATAATTTCTCTGATTCTACGTTTCCCAAAACCCAGTCTCAAATACTCAAACTTCAGCCCAGACCCAAAGTTTGACTAAAGGGGAGATACACTTCAAATAAGAATCCCAAAATGGAGATACTTCAAAAGCACCTGTTGACAAAGCCTACCAATTTCACCTCTGTAACATCTCTCCAGAGAAGCCTCCTTCTCTCCTCTGACACAGTCACTACTTTAGGGCAGGTCCTCAGCATCTCATGCTTGGACTATTGTAATGGCTTGCTGGGGATCTCCCTGCCTCGAGTCTCTCCCCACTAAAATCTATCCTCCATTCTGTCACCAAAATGCAGGCTTAACCATGTCACTCCTCTACTCAGTAAGTTCCAGTGGGTCCCTATCACCTCCAGGACCAAATACAAAATCTTCTGTTGTTCAAAGCTTTTCATAACATTTTTTGTTCAGTCATTTTTCAGTTATGTCCAACTCCTTGTGACCCCATTTTGAGGGTTTTCTTAGCCATGATACTGAAGTGGTTTGCCATTTCCTTCGCCACCTTATTCACAGATGACAAAACTGAAGTAAACACACAGCCCCCTTCTATCTTTCCAGTCTTCTTATACCTTACTCTCTGCCATGCACGAATTGATGTAGTAACACCGGCCCACTTAGTGTTTGATGAACAAGACATTTTTTCTTTCTGATTGCCTCCCATGCCTGGAATGTCTACTGACTTCCCTGGCTTCCTTTAAGTCCTACTTAAAATCCCAGAGCAGGTAGGGGGGTGCTGCAGTGGATAGACTGCCCAGGTTGGAAACAGGAAGATTCATCTTCCTGAGTTCAAATCTGGCCTCAGACACTTACTAGCTGTGTAGCCTTGGGGAAATCATTTAACCCTGCTTGCCTCAATTCCTCATCTGTTAAATGAGGTAAGATATGTAAGGAAAAGAGTAAAAGAGGGAAAATGAAAAAAGGAGAATAGAAAATAGGATAATACAATAGGAGAGATAATTAATATAAAAATTAACAGGACAAAAATGAAATAAAAATGAGAATTAATAAATACAGAATTTTAATAGATAAATAGAAAGAAATATAAATGCAAAATAGAAAAGATATAAGATTGGGAGAGGAAAAAGGGAACAAAAGAATAAAACCAAAATTAATAGAAGAAAAAGAATGCTGGAATGGAGGCAAGATGTAGAATAGAGAAAGATGGAGACTTGGGCTCCATTTTGCCCCACCCACAATAAAAAGAGGTTCCATCCTTTCATCTCTACCCCTCCCTTCCATGTCAACTACCATCAGGTTTCCTACTGGGTAGCTCCATCATACTCTCTTGGTGGAGACTGTTATTTCATAATTCATTTGTGGCTACTCACATTTCAAGATGTTATAATCAAACACCAGGCAATGAACCACTGGTGTCCCTACACATGGCTCCGTGATGGCCCTGACTTTCATGAGCTCCTCAGGCCTCCCTTTGCTTCCTTTCCTTCCTAGGCTAAGGCCAGCTGCCCAATCAACTCCTTTTTCTATTCTTTAAGCACCAGGTTACCCCAGGCCTCCCGAAGGCTGAGAGAATAGAGCCAGCAGAAAGGCAGATCTCATGAGAGGCCTGCATGAATGTCTGTGTGATTCAGTGTGTTAGTGTGTTTGGATTTATACTGTGTGTATGTATCTGTGAAATGGGTATGTATGAAAGCTCTGCTGTATGGATATGAATTCATCAACCTATGTGGGGTGTTTGTGTTATATGGGCATGTGTATGCTTCTGTCTGCTTATCTGTGAATGTCAGTGTTTTTCTGTCTATGATTGTGTCCTTGTGGGATGAAATCTGCCCACAAGCATTTATTAAGTTCTAGCTATGTTTCAGGCACTTTTCTAAGTGCTGATGTTGCAAAGAAAGCCACCTTCTCCCCTCCCCCATACCCCCCCCAAAAAAAAAGCAATCCCTGCTTTCAACAACTATGTATTCTAACTGGAAGACAACATGTCCTGGTATATACCTGGACAACCCAGGTATTCACAAGATATATAGAGAGTATTTCTCTGTGTATGTGTGTCCTTGCTTCTATACCTCCTAGGATCATAGATATAGAGGTGGAAGAGACCTCAGAGGTCTCCTAGTTCAACCTTCTTTATTTTGTAGATGAGAAGGCCTCATGACTGACCCAAGGTCACTCAGATCATAACTGATGGATTGAGGATTCAAGCCCAGGTCCTCTGATTCCAAAACTAATGTTCTTTCCACCCTTTCATACTGCCTCCATCATCCAACCCCAATCACCACGTCTGGTCTGTTGCCCTAACCAAAACCCAACCACCACACAGAGAAACCCCTCTGGATCTGTTTCCTGATTTGAAAAGAGAGGGTTTTGGACTAGAAAGCCTCAATCTGCCTGGTTTGGGAGTGAAGCCAGAGAGCAAGAGGGTCTGAGGACTCCAGCAGTCAGGGAGGGAGGATGATGGAGATATCCTTTACCACTTGCCAGCCAGATTTCCCTGAAATGAGGAAAGAGCAGCTTTTTAGCTCAGGATAGAAACCTCAGGTTTCATCCTGGCGTGGGGAGCTGGTAGGATTCCAAAAAGAGTCTAGAACACAAGATTGTTCAAAAAGTATTTATTGAGCACCTACTGGGAGCCTGACTCAGCCCTGTGTCTTTCTGTTGAGAAGCTCACTGTCACCTTAGAGAGACAAAATATGAAACAGCCAGAGAACCATACAAGTCAGTGTTGCTAAATGTCAAATGAGTGAATCAGACAGTGAGTGAGGCAGCTGTTTAGAGCAGGGGAGGTAGAGGAAAGGAAAGAGAGATAGAGAGAGACAGAGACAGAGAGAGAGGTGAAGGAAAGGAGGCAGGGAGAGTTCTGTGAGCTGGGGTGGTTGGAGAATCCTTCCTGAAGGAGACAAGAATTAAACTGGACTGGAAAAATGGTTTGAATCCCCATGGGTAGTAGGAGTATAATATATGGAAAATAACTCTGGATTCAGAGTTAGAGGACCTGGCTAAAATCTCACTCATTCCCTTACCACCCATATGACCTTGGAGAGCTCACTGAAGTCCTCTGGGCCTTACTTTTCTCATCTTTAAAATGAAAGGATCCCACTTTCTGACCTCTTTGTTCTCTTCCAACTCTACATTTATAATCCCCTGAGTAGAGCACTCTGGCTCCTGGAGCAAAATAGTGAGATAGGGGATCAGGGGAATGTGTAGAGTCCATGGAATGTCACAAAGTCACTAAGCATTTATTAAGTGCCAGCTGTTTGCCCAAACTGTGCTAAGCAATAGAGATGCAAAGCCAAAAATGCAACAGTCCTACCCTCAAAGAGTTTACATTCTAACAGGAAAGGCAACTTGTTCATAGGAATAGGAACTGGAAATGTGGAAACACTTCCATTTCAGTGGAAACACTTTAGGAGGATCCCTTTACTGGTGTAGATCAGCACATTCTGTGCAATGTATAGCCTTGTCTAGAGCAAGTACAGCCCTTGGAGTGAATACAAATTTCACAGAACAAATTCCATAAAATTTGGATTCAGTCAAAGGGTTGAATGCGAGGGCCTAGAAGGCCACATGTGGTCTCAAGGCCACAGGTTCCCCATACCTGCTCTAGAGCAGTGAGAGATCAAGTGACTCCCTCCCAGGTCCTACAGTCAGTACATTTCAGGTGTTCTAGTCAAACCTGTGCTTTAGGAAAATCATTTTGTTAGCTGTTTGGAAGAACTGGAGTGGGGAAAGACCTAAGGCAGAGAGGCCTAAAGGGAGGCTACTAAAATAGTCCAGGCAAGAAGTGAAGAAACCTGAAATAGGAGGGTGTCTGAGTGGAGAGATGGGGAAGTATTCAAGAGGTGGCCTGGAAGTAGAAAGGACAAGATTTGGAGAAAATGAGTCTGCATTTGGTAAGCATTTGGGAATAGACTGTTGAATATCTGTGCATCTATAGGGGACCAACCTGTGCTGGAAGAATATATGAGTGAAATGTGAAGGTACCCCTATCTGAAATGGGCTCCTTCTGGTCAATCACTCTGCCTGAAATTCCACCATTAGCCTTTTACTCCTTTGGGTTAAACACTGCCCTCTTTCCATTAAAATGGCAAACCCCAGAACAGGGGAAGACCCCTTCATATGAGTAATTTTTGTCACACACTTTCATAAGAAAAAAAATTATTTGAGAATTAGAAAGGACTTTAGAGGTTATCTGGCCCAACTTACTCCCTTTAGAGATTCAAATCAATTCAACAAGCATTTGTTAAGTTACTACTGTGTGCCAGGTATTGAGCTACATGCTGAGAATACAAAGACTAAATTGAAATATTTCCTGACCTCAAACAACTTACATTCTACAGAAGGAAAGCAACATGTACAGATGAGGGAATACAAAACAAAGCAAAACTGATTGGAGAAACTGAGACCCAGAGAGACTGTATCCTGATCAAGGTCAAAGAGAGGAATAAGCATTTATATAGCACTACCATGTGCCTAGCAGCATGCTAAGTACTTTCCTTGGTTTTTTTTTTTTACCATTAACTCATTTGATCCTCACAATAACCCTGGGAAGCATCTAGGTTGGCAGTGGATAGAAGAGCCAAGTCTGAAATCAGGAAGATCTAAGTTCAAATCTGGCCTGAGACACTTACTAGCTATGTGACCCTGGCCAAGTCATTTAACTACTGTTTACCTCAGTTTCCTCAACTGTAAAAAGGAGCTTATAGGGGCAGCTAGGTAGTACAGTGGCACTTGGAGTATGGCCTGGAGTCAGGAGGACCTGAGTTCAAATCCAGCCTCAGACACTTGACACTTACTAGCTGTGTGACCCTGGGCAAGTCACTTAACCCCAATTTGCCTCACAATAAACAAACACATAAATAAATAAGTAAATAAATAGATAAATAAATAAATAGACAAATAAATAAAAATAAATGAGTGAATGAATGGAGCTTATAAGAGCACCTAACTGCCAGGGTTGTTTTGAGCATCAAATGAGAAAATAATTGTAAAGCACTCAGCACAGTGCCTGGCACATAGTAAGCACCACATAATGTTAGCTATCATCATCACTATCATCAGCCCTATTCTACAGTTGAAAAAACTGAGGTTAAGTGACTTGCTTGGGGCTATATAGCTCGTGTTTGTGGTCATATTTGAGCTCATGTCTTCCTGACTGCAGGCCCAGTCCTCTAATTGCCTAGCCAGAAGCTGTCTCTATATAGTAGAAGCTACAGGATTTGGACCTGGGTCCTCTGTCTCTTGTAATCCTTTTTCAATATTCTCTGAAAGAAGGGCCCAGGGTACCATGAGTGTTCTAGTTTGGGGCAGGGGTCAGAAAAAGGAAGTAGAATCTCAAGACAATCTTCATTGACTTTCCACTGTTCCCAACAGCTGATACTGAGCAAACCAATGCATGTGGGTGTTTCCCCAAGGCTGTGCATCTCTCCACAAGGCCAATCCCCACCCTGACCAATTGCCAGTCTGTCTCTGGGCAAGGCTGACAAAGTGAGGGCCCCTTCCAAAAAGCTCTCATTGTGCTGTGGAATCATGTTGAGAAAAGGAATTGAAGGCTTAGGCTCTTCGGGGAGCAGGGCAATGAATGGTAGAGTAGGGATGAGGTAGAGGTGGGAGGGGAGAATAGGGCAGCAAGTGAGGGAGGAGAGAGAACTCAGTCCAAGCCAGCATGAAGACTGGAGAACAAAGAGGATGGAACAGACTGAAAGGTGATGTGGAGGGAGAAATGGAGGGCCAGGCTGGACAGAAAAAGCACAGAGATTTAGAGTACAGGGACAGAAATAGATTTGTAGAGACATGGCGGCCTCACCTCAAGAAACAGCTGTTATATCGCACTTAGTATAATACTTTGACAATTCTGATTTCATTTCTGTGGGAGCTTCAAGGAAGATATAGACCCCTTTGCCACTTAGGAGATGGTCCTTGAATGTTGCAATAGCTGAACAGACCATATGCCCTTCTCCTGTTGAAGAGACCCTTCATAGGATCATAGATTCAGAGATGGGAAGGACATTCAAGGCCATTAAGTCCAACATCCCCCTCCCATTTTAAAGATGAGTCAGCTGCACCACAGATCAGCAAAGGGTCGAATAAGTTTAAAAGCAGCAGGACAGGGGTTCCAACCCACGTTCTTCCTGACTCCATATCAAGTGGTTTATCCACTATTAGTCTGTTACTAGGGGGACCATGTTGGTCATCTGTCCCAGCTGGAAGGATATGGCCAAGCCTCAGCAAACCTACCATCACCCTCAGGCCAAAATGGGCATCTGAGAACTTTCGAGGGACACTCTGGTCTTAGGCTGAATTAATGGAGGCATGGTGCCCAGAACTAGGCAGGTGAGAGTTATGCTGAACTAGCCTTTTAGGAAAGTCACAAGCAAGCTGGAATCTGTTGGGAAAACTAGGGTAGGGGTCAGAATGAGAAGAGGACTACAGGTGATGCCATACTAGAATGAAGGAATAGAGGGTGGGCATCCATAAAGAAGGGGAATGTAGGTGGCACCATAGTGCAGAGAGCTCCAGGCCTGGAGTCAAGAAGACTTATTTTCCTGAGTTCCAATCCGGCCTCAGACACTTACGAGCTATGTGATCCTGGGCAAGTCATTTAAAGTCATCTATGACATGAACTGGAAAAGGAAATGGGAAACCACTCCAAAACTTTGCCAAGAAAAACCCAAATGGGGACACAGAGTCAGATGTGACTGAAATGATTGAAGGACAACAACCCATAGAAGAGAGAAGGGGAAGAAGCCTTCATTAAGTGCCTACTGTTTGCCAGCACTAACTAAGCATTTGACAAATATTATCTCATTTTGATCCTCACAACTACCCTCGGAGGTAGGTGCTACTATTATCCTTATTTTACAGCTGAGGAAAGTGAGCCAGACAGAGTTAAGTGACTTGCCTAAGATCACACAGTTGGTAAATATTTGAGGCCACATTTTAACTCAGGTCTTCTTGACTCTAGGCCCAGTACTGTAGCCACTGAACTACCTAGCTGTCTCTAAGAGACAATGAGGTTATCCTAACTGTCTTCTTGAAGGGATTGGATTTGTTCTGCCAAGGCCCAGAAAGCAGAACAAAGAAGCTGAAAAAAGTGAAAGCTGGGGGGAGGATTCAGGATTCCTATTTCCTATCCCTGATCCACTCCAAAGTGGAATTCAGTGCCTTGATTTACTGAGTTCCACATAACTGGAAGTGTTCAGGTGGCAACTGGGTGCCAGTTGGGAGGATGTAGAGGATATTCCTGTGCAGTCAGTGAGCATTTATTAAGCTCCTACTGTGTCCTAGGTACTGTACTAAGCACTGTTCAAGTCTGAGGTTAGACTGCATGGTCTCAGAGTTCCCTTGCTTCCCCACAGGAGATAGCTGAGGCTAGGCAGAGAGGAAAGCACCATGTGAAGAAAAGGGAAGGGAAGACTTCAGAAAGGGAGAGGGAAATGAGGACAGACTATGGATAATAAGAAAATCTTAGAAACCCAGGCTAACAGAGCTGTATGGGCCCTTTGGGACTCTCTAACCTATTGCACAACTATGGCCCTTGAGGAAAGCATTCAGGATCGATGTGTGAATGTAAATGAACTCTGGGAAGATGGCAGACACTGGAAGATGCTAAGCTACTGGGGAAAGATGAGGCCACTTCTGGAGGCCAAATGATCCTGAAAAGGGAGCTGAAAAGAGGAAAACATTTCCTGGTCTGGAGCAGCAGACAGGCAGAGGCAAGATAAAATAAATGACAGATAGAGACAACCAGATAGAGGTGTGTGTGATGGATGGGAAAAAAGTGGATCCCATGAAGGGGAAGAAGAAGAAAAGACCTGGATAGACTCAGAAATCCTAAAGACAGAGAGCCAGATAACAGATGGCCAGTTAAATGCATAGCTAACTGTCTAGCTAGCTGGGGAATAGATAAATAGTAAACCGAGGGATGCCCAGGCATTGGAAGCTGGCACTTGAAGTGGAGTTAGGGGGGAAGGCTAAAAGGCAGTCATCAACACAGAGAAGAACTGGTTGAGCTGGTGTCTTTTGTGGAGCTGATAGATTTTGAGATGAAACTCCCAGACTGCAAAAGGTACTACAGCTGGGGGTAGGGATGGGCAGGTGGAGATCTCAGGTTTTACAGACTAGGCCAGAGGGGCAGAGTACCCCTACTCCCCCTTCTCCACACATTTACAAATCCATACCACATGTCAACATGCACACACAGGCTGCCCATTCTTCTGAGACCCAGAGACAGGAAAAGACCAGGCAGGCTATTGCACAAAGCAGGTACATGTAGCCATCCAGGTACCAAAGGAAGCTGCCAGGCAATGCACATATAAAACACACACAACACACACACACACACACACACTCACAGGATTATTTACTACACCTACAGGCACCTGCTTTTTCAATACCCCAAGTATCTCTGGTTTTCTTAGTATAATAGTTTCATGCATAGATACAAATTACAGTGCTTCTATGACTTAGGAGAAGCCTGTCAGTGTCTGTGACTGGAAAAATTCCTTCGCCTTCATCCTCTGACAACCTGATAACAAGCCTCTTGGAATAGCAGATAGGAGCTGAGTGGCAGTGGCAGCTGGTGGTAGACAATACAGCATTGGACCCCAAGTCAAAAGATCTGAGTTCAAATCATACTTCAGCCACTTACAAGCTGTGTGACCCTAACCAAGTCACTTCATTTCTGTTTGCCTCAGTTTCCTCAACTATAAAATGAGTAAAAAATATCATCTACCTCCCACATTTGTTGTGAGGATAAAATGAGATATGTGTGAAGCACATGATACATAGAAGACACTTAATGTTTGTTTCCTTTCCTCCTTTTCATTTTTGAATCCTTTCCAGCACATGATCCTAGATTAGAAGGTAGAAAGGGCTGTCCAGTGCCTTCATTTTATAGAAGAGGATACTGAGGATTAAAGAAAGGAAATTACTTGCCCAAGGTCATACTGAAAGCAAGAGGCACAGCTGTGATTTGAACACAGGTCTTCTCTATCCAAAGCTAATTATTGCTTCTATTTTCCTGTCCCACCCCAGGAAAGAGATCCCATAAAACAAATCAAAACTCCCCAATGCCCAGGCACTCTGTCAGAAAGCCTATGATCACCTCCAAGCTCTAGTGTGGCATCATAGGAGGACCTGAATGGAGGCCTACCCAAAGGGAAAAATAGCTGACCACTCATATAGTCAAATATAAGTCACACACACACACACACACACACACTTAGGCATCACCTATACAAATACGCTCAAGAGTAGACTCCAGACAAGAAGAGGCTTAAGCTCAAGCCCCCACCCCACCCCAGCCCTCCCCCCCACACCAATATTCACCCACACTGAGGCATACTAGCATATAGTCCCATGAATACCATATGCACAAGGCTAATCACGTACAGCCACAGGCATGGCCAGTTGCAGACACACAGCCCTAAAGGGGTCTACTCCAGATAAATATGAGAACGAGCCAAGTCCTTGGAGCTGTTTCAAAATGATCAGCTAGCAGAATGGGAACATGTGTTTCTCTGAGAGACATTCCAGGTCACAATGACACTGTCATGTACCTATCTGGCCCTGACTCACACACAAACCCATGGCACACAATACAGAAACTCTCATGCACTACACACTGTCCTAGGCCCTGTGGGGGCAGCTTGGAAGGCTGAACTTAATGAATAATCTAAGGTTAACAGTTCTCTGGAGTGTGGATCCCTAGAAGCTGGGTGGGGGAGAAGCGTGGAAATGAAGGTAAGGGGCACACATCCAGAATGACGACAAGAGTGGGGAGGAGGGCTGCAGAGGGTCATAAGCATGGAGGGCCAAGCTTGGAGCTTACAAACTGAGTCTAAGAATGGAGAGGAAGACTCAGTATAGTCCCCCAAACCCTAGGCAGTAAGGAGGAGGAGCTCTGGGGGAGGGGGAAAGGGCCACTAAGAGAATCAGCCTCAGGGATGACCCTTCTTTCCCCAGCAAGAGAGTGGAGGACTCCTACTGCCCACCCCACTCCCTCTCCCTCTAGAGAACCCAGGGTAGAAAGCGGATCGCGGTCATGGAGGGTTGACAGAAATCCCTGTGGAGGGTGAATCTCTCGACTGTCACCGAAGGAAGTTCGGAGGATCTGAGGTTGATGCCTGCCTTGTGAGCGAGTAGGAAGGGTGATCAGGGCCTAGCTCAAACCACAGCTTCAGGGAGACCCGAGAAAGAGCCTTGGATATAGATTCGGACAACCTGAACTGGTCCTTCGGCTTCCCAACCGCGGGTGGGGGGGGGGGCGGGATTTGAATAGGTCTTCTTGTTCTCTGGACCTCAGTTTTCCCAACTACAAAATGAAGCGACTGTTTTCTTGGAGAGGAGAGATTATGGATACGCCGTCCAGCAGAATGGCTACCTCGATTGGTTTTACTTAAATTGTTTTTCTTTGCTACCAGAAAAGGCTCCCTGGGTGGGGTGATGTAACCGGAAATCACTATAATAGCAACAAAAAGCATCAATAAAACGCTAACGAAAAATAAAATAAACTGGAGTAGTTGCAGGAGACAATTTCTAAGCTCTCTTCAGGCTCTAAATCCTATGATCCGATCTAAATATCTCTGCAGCGGCGGTCTGGGATCCAGGACGCGAGACAGCCGGGGCTGGTCTCCTAGCGAGGTTTGGGTTTTGTCCATATTCTCAACGAATACTTCACAGCCAGAGACTCTGGCAAAAATGAAGCTATTTTCCTGTGCTGTGGGGCAAGCTTCCGAGCTCAGAGTGAAGTAAATTCAAGAAGAAAAACTGCGTCTGCACAGGCAAAGCGAAGCTGACAGAGAAAACAGGTCTTCTATAATCCGAATGAGAGAAATCCCAAAACCTTAAAATGATGAAAAAAATCTTCTATGGAGGCTGTAAACCCGAAGACCGTACGGGAGCGCAAACACAGACACACACACATACGCACTCCCAACGCCTGGAGAGATGTATTTACTTAACTGAGACCAGGTTTTGATGCTACATCTCCACTCCAGTAGAATGTAAACGCCTGGAGGTCAGGACGCGGTTTTTCCTTTGATCTTTGTATCCCCCCCAGCGTCTGACTTTGTACTATTTCTACATAGTAGCTGCCAGCCATTTTATAGATGAGGGGAAAGGCTCAGGGAGTTCAAGCGCCCGGCCCAAAGTCATGCGGCGGTCGAGTGCCTGGACCTAAAAGACAGGTCTCCTGGCTTTTGGTCTAACTCCTTCACTCCACTGTGGTTTGGTCTGTTTGGGGGTGTTTAACCTCACGCATGCACGCGCGCGCACGCGAACTCACACACGTACACACACACACACACACACACACACACGCACACATACACACAAACACACACACCAGCAGCAGCTTCCCCCTTACACAGGTACACACCTGCCTACCGCCGGCCCCCTGCCGAAAGACCAAATTCTCAGTCGAATTCGTCTGACTCGGACTCATCCAGGCCCGCCCGCCTTGAACGCACCTGACGCTTCTGGGGCCTGGCGCAGTAAGGGGCTGAACTTCCCGGGAGATTCGAGAAGGAAAACTAGACAGGATCAAACCGAAAGGAATTGGTTAGTTGGGCCTCTACAACACGCGCACACACACACACACACACACACACACACACACACACACACACACACACACACCCCAGCCATAAAACGTTTCTGTTAGACACGGATACAGAGAGACAGAGGGAGATTAGATCGGACTAGAGAGAGATACTTCGTGTAACTTTTTAAAAATTTATTTCTCTGTGTGCACGTTGGCCTCACCTCCTCCCCAGTAAAAACATAAGCTCTCTGAGGTCAGGCATTATATCTTTTGTTTTTGTAGCCCTAGAGCCTGTCTAACATAGTGCCTGGCATAGAGTGGGTGCTTAATAAACATCATTTGAATTGTACTGAATAGAGGCAGAAGTAAGAGATTCAGGTTGAGACCCTGAGAGTCAAGGCCAGAGAGAAGACAGACATAAAGACTGAAAGAGGCAAAGAGGCTCTAATTAGAGATATACACAAATGTGGGGCAGAACTTTGGGTTTCGCCTGATGTTGTTGATTTGATTGCTACAAGCAATTCCTCCCCAGGTAATGGATAGCAGGGTGAATATATTAGGAAATGAAGGTATAAAAATAAAAGCAGTGTTTTTAAAAATACATCTTAGAAAGATGTCCATTCTCTATCATTTAGTAGTGGTAGATACTGATTCTTAACTATTTGAACACCTATCTACCCATCCATTTGCCTGTCTATTGAAGAACTCTATTATGTAAAGCAAATTTACCAAATTTGTAGAGTCCTCCAAATTATCCCCTAGAATTTAAGTCCCTTGAAAGATAAAAGGCTGGTCTAACTCAGGGGCCCTCGAACCTGCATGTTCAGTCTGCTTTCCCATCACACATTAGATGTAATCCAAAACTGCACAGACTTTTCTAGGTCTCTCTATTTCTGCCTGCACTTCTGTCTCTGTTTCCTTGTGCCTCTGCTCTTCCTTCATCATTTTTTTGAAGGGGGAGGTGGGAAGAAGGGGAGTAAGTTCTCTTCGTATCTCTGTTTCCCTCTCTGGTTTCAGGAGCACAATCATGCCTTTTCCCGCTTGGGGCAAAGCAGAGAAGAGAATGAATGAGAGATAAAGGGGGGGCTGAAAGAGGTTAGGGCTGGGGGGAACTGGAGTGGGAGGGGCAGAGAAAGGGCAGCTGCCCCCAAACATCCATTCTCCTTTATTGCCAGACACTAGAGTTTATTTCCCATTCTTCATTCCTATCTCCCATTTACTGCCTCACTCTTCTAGACCCTACATACACTTAAAAACTCCCCTGCATCCTCCAGAAAGGACCAGATTCCACTAACAAGACCCAGCAAAAAGAGCACAAGACCTGATGTTTGCGGGGGGGGGGGAGGAAGGACCCCAAAACGTTTGTATTTTTCTTCTCGTTTGTCCTTCCTTAAACCCTGGGAAAATATTTCTGGCTAGAAGTCATTAGAACTTGGCCTTGTTCTTCTTTTTTTCCTCTTTGCCCTGTCTTCCCCTCCCTCTAGCTAGCCCCAAAGGAGCTCCATAGTCCAAAATTGAAACTTGAACCTTCCACACGGTTACTGGAGACCCTTCCCACCCCACCCTATGCCACAGCTTTCCTTTTCACTACCTTTTGTCTCTGAGAGCAGGAGGGTAGAAGGGGATTCTTTTCATAACCCCAGAACTAATGCCTCCCCCCCCAACTATTTCTTTCTTCTCTAATTCAAATTTGACACAAATTTTATTTTCAGAATCTCTGAGAGACCGTAGTGTTTCCAAACTTTTCCTTTAAATAAAATCATGATACTAACAGTAGCAATAAAGCTGAATTCCGTCGAGGTGGGAATTCTACCAATTTCTACCAAGAAAATAAGATCAAAGTGAAAGTGCCCCTCACTGGTGTCAAGGCTAAATGAAACAAATTTTCTCTCTTTTTCCTCTGGTTGCTTGCTCTATTCCCCAACCCCAACCCCTGCCCCAAAGCCAAGAGCATAAGGAAGACATACTGAGTCACTTTTTAAAGCTGATAAGTCCAGGGCAAGAGAACTGAGTGTTAATGGAGGAGGTAATAGGGAACAGGGACTATGGGATTAAATGTCTATGGGGAGGGTCTAAGGGCCTTACTGCCTCTGTAAAAGCCAGGGCTAGGGGACTGACTACTGAAGAAATTAGAAAACTGAAAGACTCTTGGTTTTGGAGGCTGAGAGATTGAAAGGAGAGAATTGATGGTTTAGGAAGTTGATGGAGAACAGAAGTTTCAGAGGATCAAAGAGCTGAACACTGAAGGTCTATGGGACTGGGGTTGGGTACTGAGCAACTAAGCGACTAGAAGACTAGTTGACTGAGGGTTTAGGGAGCTGAGAGATTGGGAAAGGAGGGGGGCAGTTCTGAGGGCCTGAAAGTTTAGGAGAAAAAGAGTGAAGGTCTCCAGGCCTGGGAGACTCGAGGTCTAAAAGCTGTGAGAAAAGTACATTGTAAACTGTTGCTATTATAATTATAATTAGTATTATTATTAGGCTGAAGGGTTTGAGGGCTAAAATTCTAAGCAGCTGAGGGCCAAAGAATAAGCCCAGTTCCCTCCCCACCCCCCCAAGAGGCCTGAAGTTGCTATAACAATCTTGTTCTGAGAGGAGGAAAATTCCAGGGCCCTTCCCCCAAAACTAGAGGAGGGAGGGCAGGGATTGATGAAGAAAAAATGTCACTTACCTCTTTTAATTTACAAAAGCCAAACGCCTTGAGTCCCAGAGGAAGTGGTGGGGAAGAAAGAGTCCCAGGAGTCCCGAGGAGTCTACTTCCAAATCCATCAGTGTTGTCATGGAAGGAGGTGGAGTGGAGGGGAGGAGAGAAGACCCAGAATACAATCCACACATATAAAACACCCACAGCAAAATCCATACAAACACACAAAAGACACTGGAACATGCCCATACAGGACACCAATGAATCTTATCCCTACAATCATACAACTACATAAACTGCACGTTTACACCCATCAATGACAAAGAGAGACTAACACCCATGCCCAACTAGCTCTGAAGCTCTTACGGGCACACACATATGCACACACATACTCAGAGCCAGGAGACTCAATCCCTGTGCTTACCAAATAGCCTTCTCCCAAGCTGATTAGGAAAGAGTGTGGCTGGAGGCCGATGCCCGCCACCCACCCAAGTAGAGAAAGCATCCTTTCCCTCTCTTCTTTTCTTCCTTTTCTTCTCTATTTGCTCGGGTTCCTTCAATAGGCCCTCCAGCCAGGCAGCCCCCCAGCCATCGCAGCCCCCCACACTGCCAGACGGGCTGTGGCCAGATGTCAATCACACAATTAAGGAACGAGGGTTTTCAGGTCCCCTCCACTTCACACCGACCCCTCGGCCTCGGTGTGTGCAGGTCTGTGAGTTCATAACACTTCCCCACCCTAAGAACCTACAACTTAGAAACTAGACCTTGAGAACCCAAACCTTCTCTACTACTTATATTCGCCCTTTGGAGCTGAGCAGGGGCGGGGACCCGGCAGGGGCCTGGGATAGGGGCTAGAGAGAGGGAAAGAGAAGGGGGTGGGGGGGAGGCTGGGCCTAGGGATCCTTTGCGCTAGGGGCAGAGGTGGCCAAGAGTTATCTCCCCCTCCCCTAAGAAAGAGTTTGATAAGTCGGGGGGGGGAACACAGGTCTCGGGGGTGGTGGTACTGAATGAAGCACGCCAGATTTGCTGTCTACACGAACCGAAATCTCCTGATTCTCATGAATTCAGCCACCCCGGGCCCCTTCCAGCCGCATAGATAGGCTTTGTGTGTGTTTATAAGTCCAGAGCAAGAGGGCAGAGGTATAGGAAAGCAGGCAGTTGGAGGCTCACCATTCATGAATGCCTCCTTTTCTTTTCTTCACCCCCATCTTCCACGTTCATTACTGCTAAGATTTTTATTTTTCTTTTTCTCTCTTTGTCCCTTCTTTTTCCTGTCCCCCTCTATCTTTTCCCCCCTCGCTATTCACCCTTTCTCCTAAACTCTCTCTTACGGACCCAACTTCTATCCATTCCTTCCCATTCCCTTCCTGTACACACACCACACACACACACACACACACAACACACACACGGTATCTCTCTGTGTCTCTGACGGTCTCTGTGTGTCTCTCTCTCCTTTCCCACCTCTGCCCCCCATCCCAATATTCAAGCTATTGATCTTGGACCAGACCAAACCCAACGCCTCGCTGAGGCCCCAGGAGTGGCACTGGCGGGCTCTAGGCCGATAACTGGGCCGTTTGAGCCCCTCAATTGAACAGTGAGAGAAAGAAAGAAGAGAAAGAAAGAAGAAAGAAAGAAAGAAAGAAGAAAGAAAGAAAGAAAGAGAAAGAAGAAAGAAAGAGAAAGGAAGAAGAAAGAAAGAAAGAAAGAAAGAAGAAAGAAAGAAGAAAAAGAAAGAAAGAAAGAAAGAAAGAAAGAAAGAAAGAAAGAAAGAAAGAAAGAAAGAAAGAAAGAAAGAAAGAAGAGAAAAGAAAGAAAGAAACCATTATGGGAGGGGGATGTCGAACTTGGGAAGTGACTGCTGTCTTCGAACTCTCAGACTTCCCAGGGGTAGAGGAGGAGTGTTCTATCCCATTGAACGTTAACTTTTTCTCTTGCAGCTCTGGACTCCTCCACCTTCTTGGGAGAGGCCGTGGCTTGGGAGTGGAGAGGTCACTTATCATCCCCCTACTTTTTAAAATTAAATAACACTCTGACCCCTAGCCCCTTCCCTGCTTCGGTCCTTGACCTCCAGTCCTATCTCCACTGCCTAGCGTCCCCATCTCCCCTCCCTGTTTGTCTGGCCTATATCCTCGCCCCCCGCCCCAGCCTGATCTCCATCTTTTCATCCTTTCCCCACCATCCTTCCCCCAGACTTCTCCTCCGGTCCCTCCATCCCCGTCTCGCCTATCCTCAGCTTCAAGTGCTCCTGCCAGACCCCTCCCACCAGGTCCCGGAACAGAACGGCGGGCACTCTAGGAGTGAAGACCCGAGTCTCTGGGCTCGTCAGCCGCCCCTCCCTACTGGATCTGCTAATGGGGAGAGAGAGGGAGAGGAGGAGCCGAGGGGAGGTGCAGGCGGGGGTGGGGAGGAGGAGGGGGCGGGGATCTTCTCTCGCTCTATGCTAGCACCAGCCGCCGCGGCTGCTGCCGGCGGCATGGGCGATGGAGGAGCTGAGCAGGGACGCGGCCCCATCGGGTTGGCGGCAGCAGAGCGAATGCGGGAGCTGGGGAGCCGGGCAGAGCTGGGGAGCGCAGGGCGCGCGGGAGACTGGGCCCGTGGCGGGTCAGGAGGAGGAGGAGGAGGAGGCGGTAGCCGCGGGCTCAAGGACGTAGCGGGAACCTCAGCCATCAGCCCTCCAGCCGGATCTAAGGCAACCTGTACTGAGAGCGAGCGCCAGGCTGGAGCCAACGAAGCGGATTATTGCCGCCGGATCCTTGTGCGAGGTAAGGGGAGAGGTAGACTCACAGCTCGCCTGTCCCCAAACACTCTACGTCCTCTCCTCCTCTCATGCGGTCCCCACTCTCAACCTCTTCTACTGCTTAATAACCCTAAACCTATGAAGCCCCCCCACCCTAATTCTTTCTCCCATCCCTATGTTATCTGTCCTTCCCATACCACCCTCTAACCTGCTCTAACTCTCCTCAAATCTGCCACCTTCTTTCCCCACCTTGAATGACCCCAAGTCTAGAAAACCATCGCCAGCCAATCCTATAACCCTCTGACCCGGAGGCATTCTCTTTGTCCAACCCAGATCACTCTTTTCATCTTCTCATCAGCTCCCTAACCCTACTCCAACCTTCCACCGCCTCTCCTCGCTTCTGGTCACACCAGCACCTAAAGGTTTCCCCTCTCGTCTTCATTCTATCTGCACATCCTTTCACCATTCTACCAACCTTCTCTCCCTCCCAAAACTCTACACGGTCTTTTTCAAATTGTATGACCCTAGGCCTTATGAGTTTTCCCACTAGCCCTCTAAACCTCTCCCCGCTAACCCTGTAAGCCTTTCTAAACCCGGCCAGGTCTCTCCTCATCCCCTATCATCACAACTCTTGTGACCCTGACTCTAAAGCCTTCTGATATGCCCCACAAATCCCTCCCAGCTCCATTGCCTCGATACCGAGGTCGCTCCAGCATCAGATATAGGGGAGGCTAACGAGGAGCGGGTGTCCAGGGCTCCCCCAATCCCTGGTTTGGCTCCCCTGTCTTCTCTGTTCTCCCTAGAGAGTCGAGGTCCGAGGTCTAGGGGTTGAGAGCTTTCAGAAATGCTGACTGTTTCCTCCTACTGTCAACGTCCACCCCCTTCCCTGGCCCTGAGCTCACAGCATAGGAAGCTGGGAGTCCCAGACAGCTGGGGTTATTGTGATAGAGGAATCTCTCCTCTCTCTCTCTCTCTCTCTCTCCTCTCTCTCTCTCTTCTCTCTCTCTCTCTCTCTCTCTTCTCTCTCTCTCCTCTCTCTCTCTCTCTCCTCTCCTCTCTCTCTCTCTCTCTCTCTCTCTCTTCTCTCTCCTCTCTCTCTCTCTCACATACACACACACACACACACACACACACATACAGGCGCGCACACACGCACACGCACCCGGCCGGGGTTGTCGCGGAGGAAGAGCGTCACGCAAGCATCACTGGAGGGGTTTCGGGCCGTGGGGAGGGAGGAAGAGGCTGCAGCTGCTTAGATTGCAAAAGGAAAAAAATGTATACTAACCCCCCCACCCCATTCTCCGGCCCACCACCGCCCTCCATTCCCAGGCCTGCCCGGTCTTCAGTCTACAGGGGCTGGGACCCCAGCTCTGTTCAGGCTCGGGCTCGGCTTCCAGAGCCCAGGCCCACTCCGTCTTCAGGCAGTCAGGGATTTTGGTTGTAGCTAGAGATATCAATTGAGCAAAAATAAAACAACCCAAAAAAAACCACCCTCATTCTTTCCTTTCTCTCCGCTCGCTCTCTTCAGCCGCTCTTTCTTTCTCGCACTTTTGATTCTTCCCGGCATCTTCTCCATCTCTTTTTTCTTTTTTTCTTTCTTTCTCGATCTCTTTCCTCCTCTTCATATCTCATCTCCTCGGTTCCTGGTTTCTTTTCCTTCCCTTTCCTCTCCTTCCTCACTGTATCTCGGTTTCTGTCTCCATCAGTCCCCCCTCTTTCTCTCCTTCTCTGCCCCTCCCTCTTATCCCCCAATTCGGGATGCAAAGAGAAGAAGTCCATGCAATGACCCAAACCCTCTTCCAACACCTCTGGGCGAATCTCACCCGTCCACCCCCTCCGAGTCCAGCAATGGAAGGCGCTCGGGTGCCCCTCCCAGCCAGAGGTGGGGGGTTGAAGGAACCACAGTTAGCTTAAGCGCGGAAGGTGGGGGAAGTTGAGAGCCGAGTAGAAACAAGTGTAAAGACCTTTTCTCACCCCTTTTAACACCTGATGAAGTCCCACAGGTCAGACCCTCCTTTATTCAACTAAAAAAAAAAAAAAACACCTCCCAACCAACCGTTGCCGAATGAAATTTCGGCTCTCACGGACTTTCTCTCTGATCCACGCCATCTGTGCCAGACTTGACGTTCTGTTTTGTCTTTTCTATCTGTCTCTTTTCTGTTGGACTCTTCCGCTCTCTTCCTAATCATTTCCTCTCTCCCTTGCTTCTATTCCTTTTTTTCCTTTCTATTTTCTCTTCTGTGCTGTTTCTTTACTTTTTTCTCTTCTCTTTAATTTCCTCCTCTCTTTTTCATTTTGTCTCTTTTTCTTTCTCCTCCTTCTCTCCACGTTTTTATTTTTCACCCACTGCCCCCCCCCACCCTCTCGGTTAAGTGCTAGCTCCCGCTCTCGGATGCCTGGATTTCTTTGGAAGGCTCCGAGGCCTCTTCTGCCCATCAGTCTCTGGCTATTTTTTTTCCCTTGCTTCTCCCTTTCCCCACCTCACTCTAACCCCCTGAGGCCCATCCGTGCCTAGGCTGTGAGTCCCAAGAGGAGGAAAGATTAAGGGGACGGGTGGGTAATTGGGATTGGCTTGGGCCAAATAGTGGGTAGATTGAAGTCCTGGGGAGAAAACCACGCCAGCCTGCCGTACCACGTTTGTCCCAAACGGGACGTGGACTGCTTAAATGAAATCCTCGGCCACGTATATTTGCACAAACAGGCCTGGGGATCCGGAGAAGGGGGCGTCGAAGGGGGGTGGAGAAGAAATGAGAAGCGTGTGGATGTGTACCTCAGAATTTGGTGTGTAGCCTAAATTTAGATATAATTCCTGGGTTCAGAGGTAAGAAAGCATTACTTTGTATTACATCTTAGACCAAATGCACCTAGAGATAGTCTACATTTATATTTATTTTAAAATAATGGAATACATAATATACATGGAATTATCCTAAATTTTCTACTCATACTTAATATAATAACGTCCCATTTCGGAAAATGCGGGAAAAGCCCAATGATCAATTCTTTGCCAAATAACAAAGTCACAATCTCTCCAATCCGGGGCTGCCCGCTCCCTTCGTTTGGGAGCCAGACAGATTAGATTGGAGATAAAGATGGAGAGATGCATGGATAGAGAGAGTGATAAGTTGGTTAATAGTAGATGAACAGGCAACTAAAATGGATGGGTAGATAAATAGAGATGGATGGCTCCATAGCCATAGGATGGAGAGAGAGAGAGAGAGAGAGAGAGAGAGAGAGAGAGAGAGAGAGAGAGAGAGAGAGAGAGAGAGACTTGTGGATGGATGAATAAAGTGTTTAAATAGCTAGATGGAAGGATAGACATAAAAGGTCTTACCCATGGGGAATTCAAGGGAAGGAGGGAGATATGGTGTGACCCATAGACCACAAGATAAATATAGGAAAGGATAGGTGGATGGAGATAAGACAGCACTAGAAGTGGGTAATCCTTAAAGCTCTGTTTCTCCCTTACTCTCCTCCCACAAACACAATCTCAATGAAGAAAGCTAGAGGTCTTACTCCAAGGTGCTGTTCCTGAGGTCAGAGGGACCTACTGAGGTGGGTGGCAAAGGTTTCATTTCTCCAGCCCAGGACTGCAGATTTCCAACATTGAGCCCCAGGGAAATAGGGTCATTAGATTCTGGGAGGCTGATGCATCAGACCTCTAAAGAACCAGGAATTCAGTACCCAAGTTGCCTTCTTAAGCAACTGCATTTCACAGGCTTCCCCATGGCAATCCACAGGCCTTCATACCTTCACAGACACTCACAGACACATTGTTTGTGGGTGGTCACATGTGAGTGAATGTGTCCCTTCATAAACATGAGTTAGTATGGGTGCATCCAGAGAGACGAAGGGAGTAATATGAAAGAGAGGAGCTGTCTTTTGGAAGGATTCAGGTCTTCACACAGAAATGTGTAGCACAAGATGGACATCAGCTCAGACAATCAGAATTCTCATGAGTTGTGTAGGGGCCCCACTCACCCTAGATGGTATATAGAAAGACAGATAGGACATATGTCTAAACAATATTCCTATGTACAGAGATGCACACTTTGTGTGTCTATGCACAATATTCACAAGTACACAAACACCACAGTGCATCTAGAGATCTAAAAACTGTATATATGTATATATAAAGGACACAGAACTCTGTTTAGATAAGTGCTATGGATGCGATATTTTTGTTTGTTTTTATTTCATTAGTATAGGGATCTCTTGGTGACAAAGTCCTCATCAATTATAAATCAGCAACCGGCTATACAATTTATTATCTTAGAGTTGCCTGGGGTAACTTTATTATCTTAAATTATGCAGCTACTCTGGTGGCAATGGATAGCACACCATGCCTAGAGTCAAGAAGACCTGAGTTTAAATCTGGCTGCAAACTTACTAGCAATGTGACTCTGGGCAAATCCCTTAACCAGTTTTCTGGTCTGAAAAATAGGGATAATAATAGCACCTACCTCCCAGAGTTTTTGTAAGGATCAAATGAGATAATATTTGCAAAATCCTTAGCACAGTAACTGGTTAGTTGTTGCTACATAAATATTAGCATTTGTTATTATTATTATAAAATGATTTGCTATATATATTATTAGACTTGCCTGATTAAGTGACTTGCCCAGGGTTACATACCTAGTATTTATCAAAGGCAGATTTGGACTCTGTGGGTGGTTCTCTGTCCATTATAAAATGATGTAAATATACATGTCTCTATGGCACAATTGGATAGATACCCATTAAGATATCCAAGCACCTAGTCCACTCAGTAACTGGACCTGTGATGGGCCAGCATTTTCTCTACAACTTAAAGTCTTAGAGAATTATGAGAATTAAGTTACTTGCCCAGGGTCACACAGCCAGCATCAGCTTCTGAGATCAGCTCTCTCTCCTCTATGACATATTGCCGTCATGTCTCTAAAGACACATATATTTATGTGTCATATAATTTGTATTATGGGAAATAAAGACAGAAAAAGAGGAGACATTTATATAATGCTTCAGATTTTGTAAAGTGGCTGCAAACATTAACTTCCTCCTCTTATGACTTCCAGTAACTTCAAGGAGAAGAGAGGTGTTTTGAGATGCCTGTGCCAGCAAAGAGGAAGCTCAGGGGTATTCTACCAGGCTGGAAGCCTTCATCTGAGTAGGGGCCTAGTGATGGGCTGTGTGTGTGTTATCAGGGCATCAAGCTGGCTAAACTCAAGAGTAGAAAGAGCAAGGTAGATTACCCAGGAGGATCACCTGATGTATGAAAGGATGCCTCACATGGATTAAATCAGGGATCTTTGAAAAAAGATGTCTACATGTCTGCCAAGGTACTTAGAAGGATTTCTGCATCCATAGAATGCTCTCTCCAAAGAATCTCTCATCCAAAGGATGAGGTGGGTTGTAATCCATATACTTCTTTACCTAAAAAAAAATTAAATATCTACTATATGGAAGGTCATCCATTCTATTCAGATCCCTCTTTAAAAATCCTCCATAGAGGGTTCATCCTTCTTTAAGAATATAGCTAGAATTTCCTCAGGTTGGGGATCTCTCCCTGGGAGAACTCCTTCTATCAACCCATGGGCAGGATAATAAATCTAGAGCTAGAATAAGCAACTAAAACATGTATTAAACTCCTACTATGGGCCAGGCAGTGTGCTAAGTACTGGAGCTACAAATACCAAAAAAAGGAGGGGGATGAAAACAGTTCATCTCAAGAATCTTATATTCCTGGGGAGAAGGGAAATACAACATAATCTTACAAATAAATACAAACCATAAACAAAGTAAATACGAGGCAATTAATTGGTGGGAAAGGTACCAGTAACTGGGAGGAGGGGGTCAGGGAAATATCAGGAAAGACTCTGTGAAGAAAGTGATGCTAAAGTTGGATTTTGAAGGAAATTTGTGGTTCTAAGAGTCAGAGCTGAGGACTGAGCACTTTCTAGATACAGGAAATGTGTCTGTGTATGTGTGTGTGTGTGTGTGTGTGTGTGTGAGAGAGAGAGAGAGAGAGAGAGAGAGAGAGAGAGAGAGAGAGAGATGGCTGGAAGATAGGATCCCTATGGGAGGAACACCAATCCTCAGTTTGAGGATGTAGCTGGAAGTGATATGTAATAAACCAGGAGGTAGGCTACAATCAGATCATAAAGGGCTCTAAATCCTGGAAGAGTTTGTACTTTACCCTAGAAGTGATAGGATGACACTGTAGCTTTTTTTTCTTGTCTTTTAAATGGATTCCCTTTGTTTTTTTACATCACATTAATTTCCATGTAAATATATCTCCCGGAGCCTTCCTGTAACCATCAAAGGAACCCTCCCATTGGAGTTTATTGAGCAGGGGAATGCCATGGTCAGACCAGTGCATTAGGAAAATCATTTTTGGCAGCTGTGTGGAGGATGGGTCAAAGTGGGGAGAGGCTGGAAGCAGAGATTGATTAGGAGGCTATTGCAGTAATCCAGACCAGAAGTACTTCAGGCCTGAGTGCTGACCTGAGTTAGGGGACGTAAGGGGATGGAAAGGAGAAATATCAGAATGATAAAATTAACAAGACTTGGCAAGTGGTTAGATGAGTGGGAAGAGGGAGAAGGAAGAGTAGAGCTTGACTTGTAAGTTGGGAGCTTGGGTGGGTGATTGGAAAGATGATGGTGCCTTAGACAGAAATGGGAAAATTAAGAAAAGTAGGTTTTGGCAGTCACACAGTAATTAAATATCATGGGGCTTAGGCTGAGGGGTGTGTGTGTGTGTGTGTGTGTATGATGGACTACTCTGGCAGTCTGATGAAGCCTATGGACCCCTTCTTAGAATATGGTTTTTAAATGCATAAAATAAAGTATATAGGATTATAATGGAAACTAATTCATTGAAATAAAAATGTAATTTTTTTTCCCCAGTCAAGTTCACAGATCCCCTGAAATCTATTCACAGGCTTTAAGTTACATACAGTGGCTTTTCTTCTCAGATTGCCTTCCTTCAGTTCTGTATATATCATGTCATGTCCTTCATTAGAATGTATGTATGATCTTTGAAATCAGAGACTGCTTCCGTCCCTTTTATATCCCCAGCATTCTGCACCACACCTGGCCCTTTATATATGCTTGATTGGCCGGCAATATATTTAGTAATACATGCATAGAACATGGTCTTACCTTAATAAGAATTTTATCCTTATATTTTTTAAAATAATTTTTTGTTATTCTGCATTTGACAAACACTAATCTCACTTATCCACCTTTGCCCCAAGTGCCTTGAATGTAAAAAAAATTCTTTGGTGTCAAATAAGCATATTCAAATAAAACAAATTTACACAATGACAAATCCTTCTGTGTGTGTGTGTGTGTGTGTGTGTGTGTGTGTGTGTACCTCATGGCCATCATCTGTGTCACTAGGTGGGTGGTGTGCCTCATCATTGCTTCTGAGTCCTTAGTTATTGAACTGATCACAAACTCTAGGGTCAAGGGGCTTTCAAAATTGTTTTTCTTTGCAACATTGTAGTCACCATATACATTGTTCTACTGGTTCTGTTTACTTCACTGTGCATCTGTTTATACATAACCATTCATAAATCTTCACATTTCTCTTAAACCATTCTTTTCTTCATTTCTTATGGCACAATAATATTCCATTATATTCCTATATTCTAGTTTGTACAGTCATTCTGAAATTGATGAGCCCTGCCTTAGTTTCCAGTTTTTTGCTACAATGAAAAGTGCTGCTATAAATATATTTGTGCATACGAGTCCTTTCTCTTTATCTTCTCTCTCTCTTTGGGGCCTATGTCTAGTAGTGGTATTGATGATATGGTCAAAAGGTATGAACGGTTTAGTGACTTCTTGGGTAGACTTCCAAATTGCTTTCTAGACTAGCTGGACCACTGCCCTCTCAAAGGCTCTCCAATATATTGCTCCTCTTTATCGTCATCTTTGATAATATGATAGTAGCTACTACATGGAACCTCAGAGTTGTTTTAAATTGCATTTTCCTTATTAGTAGTGATTGGTTGCTAACATTCTATTGCATGATTATATTCTAGAAATTTGAGTGTAGCTTGGATAGAAATCCACTGCACCTTGTGCTAAAAGCAATTCCTCGGAATGGAGACAGACAGATCCATTACAGGCTGTCTAAGTATATTCTTATTATTTCATATCCTTGGACAATGGGGAAGTGGGGCTTCTGTGGAGAGGGTAAGTTCTGCACTGGGCTCAGCAGAACAAAAGGCAGTGTTGGGGGTGAAAGGAAGTTAGGTTCTCTGTACTTGCCCTTCTCAGGGTTTTTTCTTTCATGGCTTATACCTAAGTATTGCAATTTGGAAGGCGAGATATGATTGTTTTTTAAAACAACCCAAACTTTCTGGGAGAACCCTGGATTAGTCAGCATCCTAGACCTTCCAAAGGCATGCACACTCCCATAATTGACCAATTCCCAATAGAGAGTCTTAGACGTGATTTAGCTTAGGAACTATTCTGCATGTATCTTTGGATTCTTCAGAGCCTTTGCAACACTGGTATAGCAGCACTCTGGTACTATTCCCCTGAGTACCTCATTCTCTAAAGTTACACTGGAGTCTTTTAATCTAGCCCCCAGCTCTCCCTTTAACATCAGGCCTGTCTCAGGGAAAGCCCCATTCCCTGGCAAGCCTCCAGATCCTCTGTGGCACACCAAGCTTGATGGACAGGAGAAGGAGCTGCATGGGTCATCCCACTCGGGATTCTCCAAAGCCTAGATGGTGGACAAATGGGTCTGAGACCATTCATTTTCCCAAGAAACTAGCACCTAAGGACATTTTAAGGCAATAAGTCTGCTTCCTGAGGAGAGTGTACCCCCAGAAACTCACCCAAATAGTCTGCCCCTTCTTCCTTTCACTTCTTACCACACACACACACACACACACACACACACACACACACACACACACACGCAGCCCCTGAGAATAAAGTTGACTCTTGTAGAGAAGAGGCAAGATGAGACTGAGGCCCAAGAAGGAAGAAAGCTGAGATTGGGATGATCATTTTCGGTCTTCTCCCAGCAACACTTCAAATAGGGCAAACAGGCTACAGAAACAGCAAGCTCAGATCAAAAAAGAGGACACCATTTCGCTGCATGTCTCCCCTCCCCCAACAAAAGGGTGGCACACAGAGAGAGAACACACACAAGCACATCACCCATATCTCACCTTCACCCACATGGCATCCAGTTACACGAATTCACATACCACACCTACAAATCACAGATCTCACAGATTCATATCAAACATGCACATCACACACCCTCCTGCCCTTTTTCCAGGGAAAGGGTGGGGCAGGAAGGAAGATTTGTTTATTTTTAAATGACCCTAAATCCGCAGCCAATCCTTGGTTGTCTGCCTTCCCCCAAGCTGCCTGGAGATTGGATTGGTTTTTTTTAAAGGAAAAATAGGTAATTTACTAGAGAGTTTCAGAGGTGGGGAGAGGAAGCCTCAGAGAAAGTCCTGCTGCCAAGTGAGGAGTGAGGACTTTGAGGGGTTATTGACGAGAATAATGATCAGAGACTTTTCTGTGGCACAAAAAGATGGCGCTCAAATCTGGCTCTATTTCTCAGTCTCTACAGCTTCATAGCAGAGTAGCACCTCTAAAAGTTAGTAGAGTAGCCCCTCTTACCTGTGCTCCTGCCCCCTCAATAGTTCTCCCGTCCCCCAGCTCTGGCATCTGGAGACAATAGGTATGAATTTGATCATTGGATTCCCCTAACTGCGGTGGGAGGGGAAAAATTAGAGCAGGGAGTTAATTTTTAGGAGGAGGAGGATGGTGGTGGTGGTGGTAGTGGTAGTGGTGGTGGTGATGATGATGACGATGATGATGATGATGATGATGATGATGATGATGATGATGATGATGATGATGATGATAGTAATAATCCCAGCAGTCTTCCAGGAGGTAGCTGTGAAAAAAAGTGGCCTCCCAGCCATTTAGACCGAACTTTTTGGTTGCTGAAACACAGCGCCACTGGGGCTTAGCGTTGGGCTACTGGAAGACCAAACAAGCAGAACCTCTATTTGGGTAGAGATAGGGGCCCCATCATGTCACACACACCCTCATGAAATCGTCACAGTCCCAAACTCATACAAATGCTCGCAGTGTTCCCTCACATATGCAATCAAATGCATATTCCCAGGCAGACGCATATGCGTACACCTACCCACAGAACATAATCTCCTACATAAACACAAACACATACAAACACCAGCAGAAACACATTTGAACATGCATAGCCTCCTCATACAACATACTCATTCAAATACACCCCCTTACTCAAACACACAATGTCAGACAAAGCTACAAATACACATGCACTCACCTACAAAATATCCGCTTACAACCTAAACACACGTACACAAAAGCAGGCAGACAAATAGCACACGTATTCAAATTCATACAAAATGCACATGAGATGCCCCCACATAAAAACGATTCATTTGCACATGCTTCTACCACACACAAAGGAATTTCCCTCACCTCCACCCCAAATAAATGCCGGCACGATTTGTGGATTGCTTCGCAGAGGGCGGGGTATTTGTTTGTTTGTTTTGCCTTGTGTCTGTAGCAGCTGCTGGGCAGCCGCAGGATATCGGGTCATATTTGTTGACGTCAAAGCGTCTCTAAGAACACAAGCCTACAACTACCGACCTTCAGCCGGTCTCGGCCCTGGCTTTTTTCTCCTCATTCTTTGTTTCAGTCTTTTTATCTGTCTCTTTCTCTATGGCTGTGAATGTGCGTATGTGTGTGCGTGCGTGCGTGTGTGGATGGGTGGATGTGTGTACGCCCTATTTTTTTTTTACCAGAATTCCTACTCTGCGTCCTCCCCCCTATCCCTTCCCAGCCTCTACTCTAAAGCGTCCCTAAGGACAGTGTGTCCCGCTCGCTGGTTCAGAGATGTCGTCTGTTCTCTGCTTTCCTCTCTCCATAGGTGCACCCACCCAGAGCCCCCTCTGCAGCCCCGCCAAAGGTGGCCACATCCCTCTGTTTTTATCTCCAGTGACAATCCGACGTCTGCTCGGGCTGTGTCTCCTGTCCCGCAGTCTCTTGCTTTCCAGACAGATACACAAATATACACAAACATACTTCTCCTGGCGCGTCGCACAAGCACACGCTAGCATGACACATGTTAAGCACTCACCTGCACAACACATGCCAAGCCCCACACAAATAGCGCAGGCATGTATGTTTGCCTCATCCTAATCTATGGATCACAAGAACACGCGCCATGCACACCCATACCACATACATCATATATACACACACGATTCACGCGTGCAAGCACACAAGTATCTCAAGCACCCACGCACACATACACCCCATCTCACCACCGCGGGCATAAGCATGTGTCGGCCTGCATCACCCATGCCTTATGGCTGTGTACTATATCGGATAACAAGCATCCGGGTAGTCTGTAACAGCCCCGGGGGATGTGCGGCCGCGGAGGCCTGGGCTCGTGGCCCAGCTCGGCCCAGCTGGGCGCCCCTGGGCTGGAGGCCAGGGCTGACTCGGTCAGGCTAGGCCTGCTCCCCCGCTCTCCTCCTCCGCCTCCACCGAGCTCCGGCGGCTGGCTGGGAGGGGTGGCGCGGGAAGGGCGGATAATGCCAGGCTCACGCGCGGAATAATGACACGCTGTCTCCCGAGCAGGAAACATGTTTACTGAGCCTCTTGACAGGTATGGAAACGGCGGAGCCCGCTGCGGCGGCGGGAGGGGGAGTCTGGCTGGCACAGCCGGCTACCGTGCCAGTCCGAAGGACCTGGGTCCAGGGAGCGGCCCGCACACGGGGCTGGGGTTCGAGGGGGACAGCGATGGGCTCCCCCGCTGTCCTCCTGAGCTCGGGAGGGTTCCATAACCACTACCCGACCCGCCTGCCCACAAAGACCACCCACCCGTGCGGCCTTTACCACGTGCCCACACGTCACGGGGCTGTCGTTGCCTGCCTCTCCTGGCCAAGTCTCTAGAAGCCACTGACGAGAAGAGGGAGCTCTTGGAGGTCTCTTTTAAATGCCTCGAGTACCCAGGGTCTAGGGACGGTGTTTGAGCATCACCCCACTCCGTAGGGAGTCAGACTACACCTAAATCCGTTTCCTGAAGCTAGCGTTTATTTCTAAGTAGAGTGACCCTGGGTAACTTTCCGAGCCTCAGATGCCTCACTTGTAAAGTGGTGATTATAAAGGGAGTCGGATAGGCTGAAATAACACTTGGTAAACTTCCCAGGTCTCTCTGTAGCCCGAAAAACGTACAGAACCCTATCACAAGGCTCCCTGTTCTCATCCCCGTGGACCGGCCCTGCCGCTGTAGGGCTGGCAAGCCCTCCCCCCACGTCCTTCAAACAATTTTCCAGAGAATTCTGCCCCCATCCCAAGACCTGAAAACCTTCCTTTATTTTGTTTTAAACATTGCCCGGCACCTGCTGCCCACTCCAGGACTGCTGTCCTCTTCTCCCTGACTCCGAAGTCAAATATGTCTTCGATGATACTTTCTCATAGGCGTCATAGTCTCCCGAGTGCTACTTCCGCACAGTGAGTCTCTGAATTGCCCTTTGAGCTCCCACAAAATGGGATTCGTCAGGCATCGTGTTGGATTGTGATTCACAAGTGTGTGGCATCAAGGAAAGAACCTTCTGTCAAAGATGTTGGGCAACCATTATCATATAATTTGTACCTCCAGATAAGCTGGGCATGTATGTGTCCTATGTGGAATATATACACAATGCAGTAATAATAATACACATATAATAATATAATGAGCTACGGTACACCTGCTATATATTCTATATAGTTACATATTCTATATCATATATTCCCATACACTTTTGTATATGTGAGCTGTGCATGTATGTATTTATTGTGTCACTTAGAGAGAATAAATTATTTTAGCCGTGTGACCTTGGGCAAATGACTTCCTTTCCTTGGGCCTTAGTTTCCTCATTTGTAAAGTCAAAGGAGTTGGACCAGAAGACTCTTCCAGCTCTAGAACTACAATATCATTTTTAGAAATGGTGAAGCTAAAGACATGTATGTCTCCTGTGTCTGAATGGGAGACCTCCCCAGCTGCGGCAGTAGAAGGTTAAATGCTTTCCAGGCCATATCACCAGTACCAGGATTTGAATCTAAGTCTCTCTTACTGGGGTAGTGTCGAAGTGAAAAGAGCATAGGGCCTGGAGTTAGGAAGACCTGAGTTTGAATGTGGCCTCAACCACTCACTAGCTGTGTGACCCTGGACAAATCACTGACCCCTGTTTGCTTCAGTTTTCTCATCTGTAAAACAAGCTGGAGAAGGAAATGACAAACCACGCCACTATCTTTGCCAAGAAAACCCCAAAGGGGGTGCAGAAGAGACAGATGCAACCAAACAATAACAACTCTCTTGCTGATTCTGAGGCTAGCTCTGTCTGTTGAGTCACAATTCCTTCTTCCCAGCAGACCTCTTCCTCTCCCTTGTTGTCTATGGTAGAGGTAAGCCTGGGTTGTGGGTGGCTGCACCATGGAGTCCAATCCCTGACAGGAAAGCTGGAGAGGCTTAGGAGGGGAGGGCATGTTGGGCTGTGCATCTGTTGTCTCAGAGCCATCCAACTAAAGGTGGAGAGATTCTGCCCAGGTTGAGTGCAAGCTAGTGGCTTTTTTTTTTTTTGGTGGTGGTGGTGGGGAGTATCACTGCTGCTCTGGAAGGCAAAAGTATACTGGGCTGATGTTTATACTGTGCCAGGGCAAGGAGGACCTATGAGGACAAAAGCTGAGATCCTTCTTGAGGAGTTGAAAATATGTAATAATTGATGACTCAATTAACAATCAACCAACAAGCATTGATTAAGACCCTGCTGTAGGTCTAGAACTATGCTAGACTCTGGAGCATACAAAGATTGACCCACCTTTCATGGAGTTTGTATGTAGTTGGAGCTCTTATCCAAGTAGATGCTTGCTCCCACTGACGTGGGTAATCCCCTTAATGAAGCGGAAGGCAGCCAGTTCTTGGCCTCATCTGGTTCGATTATTAATCCATAAATCCTCCACCTTTGAGGTGGATCCATGGCGGATGCATTTGAGTGAGTTGTGGACCTAAATCCTGCTTGGTTCTATCACCTCTAGAGTCAAATTCAATCACTCTCCTAGGTTTGGCATTTAGAGATGGACTTAGCCCATCTCCTATCTCCATGCTTTGTATAGGCTGTCCCCATGCCTGACATGTACTCACTCCTCTTAGCATCTCTAGCTTCCTTCAAAACTCAGCTCAAGAGCCATCCTCTACACTAGGCTTCTCCTGACCCAAATTGCTACAGACCCCACCCTAATTACTTTATGTTTTGTACTTAATTAACTTTTATTTTAAAAATTTTAGACGCTATAGTTTGGTGCATATAGTTTCAGCATGCATCTGGAGGGGTACAGCAGTCTTCTGGACTCATATTTAATTAAATGTGTTGACAGTTCTTAACAGTATAACAAGTATGTTCCATTAGGATGAGGATACTTTCTGGGTTTTTTTTTGTCTTTGTTTTCCCTAGGAGGAAGTAGAAGCTTCATAAACGCTTATTGTTTGATTGATATTAGTATGTCGAAATAGAAAGTTATGGATTCGGATCTGTGAATATGGAAAAGGCTATAAATATCTTATTATAATGATAACAGCTAGTATTTCTATAGCTGAAGCACTTTACAAACATTACCTCAATTTAACCTCAAAACAACACTGAGAATTGGTACTATTATCAACCTCATTTTACAGATGAGAAAAGTGGGGCAGACAAAAGTGAAGAAATTTGCCCAGGGTCCTACAGCTAGTAAATGGCTAAGGCTATATTTGAATTCAGATCTGCTTAACTTCAGGGCCAGCACTCTATCCACTTTGTATGTAGCCACCTTGTATAATAGAGGGGGATCTGTTGATATCACTTTATAAATATACTTCTGCCTCCAGGATCTGAGTCTATCAGTGCAGGAATTCTTTCCATGGGGACCCTAAACTCCTTTCAGACTTTATTAAATAGTTTTTGAGAGTGACTCCGGCCAAAAACAAAAAATTGATCATCCATTGACCAATGACTCTGGCAACCAGAAAGTCCTTATTGGCAGCTTTGAAGCAGGACCTGCCACCACTGGGCCTTCTCTGGAATCTCCTTCAAGAGACCAGGGAGCCCTGAGTCAGTCCCAGTTCTCAAGGAGGACTTGAGTAAAGGAAAGAGTGACATGGGGATCGAGCAGAAGAGAGAACTGTGCCCCAGAGTTTGGGGACCTGGGAGAAAAGACCCAACTATAACTTACTAAAGGGATAGGGATCAGACCTGTGATTCATTAGTATAAGGAACTTCTAAGTGAAGAAATTTCCCTTACCAAAACATGTTGGTACCTTTCCTGAAACTTACTGAAAGGTTAAGGGACTTTTCTAGGATCACACAGACAGTATATGTCAGAGGTGGGACCTGAACCCAGGTCTTCCTGGCTCTGAGGTCAGTTCTCTTTCTACCTCCTCAAACTGCCTTTCCTAACTATATAGGAAATTGGACTCCTTTAATATTATAGTTGTTTTATGCGTAGATCAGACCAGCCCCACTTCCCATTAGTGAGATTGCAAGCTCCAAGAGGGAAAGGACTCTGAGAGATATAGATATAGATACACATACATATACATATGTGTATGAACATATGTATATACACATATGTAACATGTACACATGTGTGTGCATATGTGTCTATATGCATACGTATGTGTATGTGTAGATGTAGATGTAGATGTAGATGTAGATGTAGATGTAGACGCAGATGTAGACGCAGACGCAGATGCAGACGTAGACGCAGACGCAGACGTAGAAGTAGACGTAGACGTAGATGTAGACGTAGACGTAGATGTAGATGTATGTATATATAAAATCATCACACTTCAGGATAGGGAGCAGTGCTTAAACATAGCAGGCCTCCTCCCAACCCCCACCCCTTTTGCAATGGGAGTGGAGAAGAGTCTGAACCTGTGATTTCGAATATGTGGGGATCTGGCTGGCCACTGCCTGGGGACACTGAGAACCTCAGTGATTCTCTCGGGCTTTCAATCAGTCTGTGTGAGAGGCAGGATTGGAACCTGAGTCTGAATCTGAACCTGGGCCTCCCAACTGCTCTTTCCATTACGCTTCATTTCCTCTCAGTCACTGTTAATTATCATTATTATGTTATTTTCTATCAATTTATTACCAAAAAATAGAAAATCCACCGATATGCCACGTATCAGAGAAAGAGGACTTAACCAAAAGGGTATCAGCTCGCAGCCCTCCTCTTAGAAAAAAGCAGGCAAAAGTCATTCTATTTGGCAGCAAAATACAAAACAGGAGTTGGGGTTCAGAAGGGCCCTGAGCTCCAAACCCAGAACCTTAGTTCTTGACTTGGCATAAAAACAAGCATAATTGGATATGAGTAGCAATCTGAATAGAGGTCCAAATTGCTCTTATTGGAAGACACAGTGTTTCATTGGCAAAGAAAACAATAAACAAATAAACAAACAAATAAATAAATGAATGAATGAATGAATAAGTGAATAAATAAGTAAATAGATAGATTAGATAGATAGATAGATAGATAGATAGATAGATAGATAGATAGATAGACAGATAGATAAATGAATGAATGAATGATAAATAAGTAAATGCTACTTTTGGAATTCTAAGCACTGTCTCCCATTCAGAGATGAGCGAGAGAGAGAGAGAGAGAGAGAGAGAGAGAGAGAGAGAGAGAGAGAGAGAGAGAGAGAGAGAGAGAGAGATGGGTAGGTAGGTTAGGTAGGGAGGGATAGACACAGACCCCAAATGAAGTCCTCCTTTTTTAATAGAGCTATAGAAAAAAGGTGCAATAGAGGACCAGCCTTGGGTTTTGGAGGGCCTGGGTTCCGGTCCGGCTTCCGACATGCCGTGCAGCCCTGTTCTAGTCACTTAAACTCTCGGTTCCTCCAGGACAGAGAACGTTCTCTCGCATTGGGCCAGACATTTTCTTCCCCGGGAGCTCGAGAGCTTTTCTCGAGGTGTCTTCATCGATCTTTATTCTTTTCTTGAACTGTAGTGCCCAATTGGAGTGGCGTGGGTAGGCGATACCAGGGTTCACTCTTGCAGAGAAAATAGTTCCAAGAGCAGATTACGAGGTGTCAAATGGGGAGAGAGAAGCAAGAAACAAAAGTCTCATAATTTCAGCGGCTCCAGGCAGAAGCGGGAGTCTTTGGAGGCTGAGTGCGAAGTCCCTCACCCCGAAACCACTACCTCACCAAGGCTCAGACCCCAGGGTTTTGCGAGTGGATCTCCTTTCTTCTCTGCGCCCCCAGCAAAAAGTTCCCTGAGCTGTCAGAGAATCCCTCATCTTCCTTTGTCCAAGTTTGCCACTTCACCGGGTCAGACCAGGCTTCTCGCTTTGTCTTACCCCTCCGCCCTCGATAGATATCCTTTCTCCCTCCCCCACCTACTAGGGGCAGGCAGGAGGCATTCCGAGAGGCCCGAAAATTCAGGCTGAAATCGCCTGGGATGGTCGGTTTGGGGGAAGGAAGTGACGCCCTGACTTTCGGCCGCTTTGGTAGGTGGTAATCCTCCCAGCAAATCACGTCTTGGGAGAAAAAGATGTGATCGGGTTAAGGGAAAGTCTGCGCTTGCTAGAGTTCTCACTACCGCAAAGGCGCTAGGCAAGCCCCGAGAGGGAGCGAGGGCTCTCGGGCCCTTTTCTTCTAGCGGATTAAAATTTGGGGAGAGGGACTCGCCACCCCCTGCTGGAAAAAAAACAAATCCACTTGCAGTTCTTTGCAGCAGATCTAGACCCCAGCCTCGGTGGGATGTCCGCGGAAATGTGATTTCAAACATTTATTAAGCATTACGACGTGCTTGGTACTGTGCCAAGCTGGGAATACAAAGAACGGCAAAAAGACGGTCCCTGCCCTCAGGGAGCTCACATTCTACTGAGGGAGACGACATGCAAACAACTAAGTTCGTGCCAGATACAGACTTTGTGAGTGGGAGCTAATCTCTGAGGCGAGGCCCTGAACTAAGGAGTCAAAGGATTCTACCAGTGTGTGATATTGGAAAAGTCGCCAAACCTCTATAGACCTCAGTTTCCTTATCTGTAAAATAAGGGGATTAGATCAGAAGACCTCTCAGGTCCCTTCTAGATCTATAGGAGAGGTATGGAGCATAATGGACATAGGACCAACCAATCTTTGAGTCAGAAAGGGTCATCAACAAGCTATGGAGTCTTGTGGGAAGACACCTGATCTAGAACTCAGATCCATGTTCTAGCTCTGTCTGTGCCACTAAGATTAATTAAACACCCATACATTTAGAGCTAGAAGGAACCTTGGAGGTCACCTAGCCCAATGACCAATGTTTCCTCAGTTCTCCCCCTTCAAAGGGAGGGCGGTGGATTAGATTTAGTTTTTAAAGGTGTTATTGATGCCTTTTTTTATTTTTTACATGACTCCTCAATGACACCTAAGTTTCAAAGTGAAAAGGGTACTGGGCCTGGAGTCAGGAAGGCCTTGAGTTCAAATCCAGCAGCAAACTCTTACTAGCTGTTGACCCTGGGCAAGTCACTTAAACTCTTTTTGCCTCAGTTTCCTTAACCGTAAAGTGGGGATCATAACAGCACCTAGTTCACAATGCTTAGCACAGTGCCTGGCATATAATAGGTACTTAACAAATGTTTATTGATTGACAGGTTATTGTCAAGATCAAATAAAATAATATTTGTAAAACAGCACAGTGCACGACATGGTAGGCACTACATAAATGCTCATTCCCTTGTTGCTTATTCCCCCAATGACTTCCCAAATCACCACCTCAGTGGAGATAACAAGTAACAAAGAGATATAGTTAAGCAAAATACTCCCAGCACCCACCAAGACATGCTTCATTCAACACCTTTGGAATCTCTGATAAGAGGAGGAGGAAGCATGCTTCCTCCTTCCTCATCTGAAATCAGAACTGGTCACTGTGCTGGTGTCTTTTAATGTTTTCCTTGACATTATTATGGTCATTGTGTAAATCATTCCTCTAATTCCTTTTATGTTGCAACATGTCTTGCGTATGTATCCTCCCTAGTTTCTCTAAATGGCTCATACTCATCATTTCTAGTGATAGTAATTTTCTATTACATTCATATACCACAATTTGCTCAATTATTCCCCAATCACTGGGCACCCATTTGGTATCCAGTTCTTTGCTATTATAAAAGCCACTACAAATATTTTTGTATAGGATATCTTTGTTTTATTTTAATTTAATTTACTTATAAATTATAATAATTAATTTAACTTAACTTTTAATTTAAATATTTTTCAGTTAATTGTCTCTCCCTCCTACCTTCCCCCCAAACACATATACACATCCATTGGGAGAAAAGAAAAATAGAATGTTTGTAACCCATATGCATAGTCAAGTAAAACATTCAATTATGTCACAAAATGTTCATTCTGCATTGACTCCATTTACCTCTCTGTCAAGAAGTATATTGTATGCTTCATCATCACTCCTATAGGGGAATTTTCTAATTAGATGATTTCTCAAGCTTTTCCAGCTGTGACATTTTAAGGAATCTTTTTAAAATTTGAATTTGGTCATCTAATGAATTAGTTCTTTTTCCTGGTTTTCAGTAATCTGAAGATTCAATAAACATGCTTTCTATTTCATCATCCAAGTAATTTGTAAACATATTAAACAGGATTGGGCTGAGAATAGAGTCTGGAGCATGTATCTTGAGACTATTCCCCTCCTTGCTATATCATTCCCCTCCTCCATTTAATGATTGACAAATGATTCGGTAATGAACACTCTTTAGGCATAGGGTAGCTCTCCTCCCTCTTAGACTGTAATGCTCATGAGGGGAGAAAGTGTATGATTTTTCATCTCTGAATTCCCAGAGGCTAGCAGTGTTGTGTATGGTTGAGAGCTCATAATATCTATTGAATCTAACTGAATTGAGAGGCATGGTGGCATATTAAGTAGTATGGGCTCTAAGAGAGGATCTGGATTCACATTCTTACTATGAGACTTACTATCAAGGGCAGCTAGGAGGCGCAGTGGATAGAGTACCGGCCCTGGAGTCAGGAGGACCTGAGTTCAAATCCAGCCTCAGACACTTGACACTAGCTATGTGACCCTGGGCAAGTCACTTAACCCCATTGCCTAGCTAAAGAGAGAGATTGGGGCATGGGGGAGGGGAGAGAGAGAGAGAGAGAGAGAGAGAGAGAGAGAGAGAGAGAGAGAGAGAGAGAGACTTACTATGTGACCTTGAACTTAACATCGCTGGTTCTCAATGTCTTCATCTGTAAAATAAGGCCTGAAATTTCTTCCAGCTTTATATCCATGATATTATGAATTGAATTGAATTGAATTGGAGTGGTCAATTAACCTACTGTGAATCCACTTAATCCATTCTATCATCAAGCCTGATCAAATCCATTTTGCCCAAAAGAACATTGGAAGGGAGACTCTGGGTGGTGTCTTGGAAAGAACATTGTCCTTGGGGTTAGAACACCTGGGTTTGTGTGCTATGTTTATTCCTTCTAAGATGTATGGCCTTTGTCGAGTAACTTAAGTTCTCCAAGCCTCAATTTCTTCATCTGTAAAATGGAGACAATACATAATCATAAGATTCTAAGAAAGAAGGGACTTTAATGGTACTTGCATGACTTCTCAGAGTGTTGGCTAGAAAGTGCTTTGGAAAATTGAAATGTTCTTGTGAGTTTATGATTGTTAAATGCCTTGCTGAAATACAGATGCACTAAGTTTGCCAGCTAAGAAACCCCATTAAAAATGCAGCACAGATTTAAAGCAGGAAGGGAGCTTAGAGGCCTTCTAGCACAACCCTATCGTTTCACAGATGAGGAAACTGAGGCCCACAGAGGTTAAGTGACTTGCCCAAAATCATCTAGGTAGTTAAGTGTCCCATCAGGATTCAAACCTAGGTCTTCAGACTCTACAATCCGTGGTTTTTCCCGCTGTAGCATACTTCCTGCCAAATAAATTGTTATTCTGGAATGGCTTGGGGTTTTTCTTGCTTGTTTTGTCTTCATACTGCTGCAGCTGCTGCTTAGCAGAATCGAGCTGCTGACTCTTATCCCTGGTTGCCTTCTGCCTTCTGATCCAACCCCACAAAGCGGGCAAGAGATGCCATTACCTAGCGCTAGGGGATATTTGCTGGGTAATCCATGTCCCTTCTGGTTAGAATGGGGTAGGCAGCTTCTCACCTATATCACTCACCTCACCCCCTAATAATATTATGGAGACAGAACCAGTCATCGTATGGAAATCTAGACTCAGGCAGGAATTTCAAGCTCACCCAATCAGAGGGTGATAACCAGGATGGAGTGAAGAGAGCTTTGTCCCAAGGTATCAGTTTTAAGCTGTATACAATTTAAAAGGCACTCCCCTGGAATGGGAACAGCAGTGCTTGGCCCCTACTTTGCAGCAGCCTCGACTGTCTGCCCCAACCCCTCAAGCGGGGGTACACCGTGGTACTTGAGCAGGAGCTCAAATTCTGCTTCATCAAGTGGACCCTCCTGCTCACCGGGGGCTGCTCCTCAGCAGCCTCGGCTCACCAGACCTCCTTTGTAGAGCTAGACGGCACTTTGAAGCCATTTAGTGCAACACTTTAGAGTCTAGAAAGCTAATCCAGAATCCAAATGACTTGTACAAGGTCACACAGGTAACGAGAGGCGTCTCTCACAAAGTGGTCATTCATCCTCTGTTAGCTGGCACACTCTTTGAGAGCTCTTCTTCCACATGTTTGGCCCAGATGAGAAACGTGTTGGGAATTCTTCCCAGGTGCCTTCCTGAGAGCTTCTGTCTCCTCTGTCATTTTAACTCCCAGGGCAAGCTCCCTTCCACCCTGGTCCTAGACCTCCTACCTCAGGTTCCTATCCATGAATCAGATGGTCTCCAAACATGCCTGTCAACTAATGAGCTTGCCCTCCTTCTTACTTCCTGCAGATGCCAAGGGTACCATCCGGGAAATTGTCCTCCCCAAGGGTCTCGACCTGGATCGACCAAAGAGGACTAGGACATCCTTCACAGCTGAGCAGCTGTACCGTTTGGAAATGGAGTTCCAGAGGTGTCAGTATGTTGTGGGGAGAGAAAGGACTGAGCTGGCTCGCCAACTGAACCTCTCAGAAACCCAGGTAAGAGTCTCCAAGGAGTACTCTTCTCCATCCTCCCTTGCTCCCATAGCCTGATATTCTGATTATTGTTCTGCCTGATTCTTCTGGAAGCCCATAGTCTGATGAGAAACCCTGGATGTCTAAATCAACAAGAATGCTTTGGACAACATCCCAACAAGTAATCACCCTTGCTTTGTTTGAAACCATCCAATAACAGGAAACCCACTCCCTTGGAGGCAGCCCATTGGGCTTTTGGACAATTTGGATTGTTAGGAAGTTTTCCCTTACAGTGAACCGAAATCTCCCTCTCCATCACTTCTATCCATTGCTCCTTGTTCTGACCTCTGGGGTCAAGCAGAATAAACCAAATCCCCTCTCCACATGACTTCCACAATTCCTTCACCCAGTGCTCCATCTTCTACATGTTCTCCAGCTTATCCATATTATTCCCCCCCCCAAAAAAAAAATGGTCCCCAGAGCCAAATACAAGGTTCCAGGTATGGTTTCCCTGAATGATGAAGTTTCATTCTTTATCTTCAAAGAGGCCCCTGTTGGGAAGAGAACCCTAGATCTCAGAGCCATAACTAGGATTGGATGTTCAGAACTTTGACTCAGGATGCCAAAAGATAGAATGTTTCAGATTTAAAAGGCACTAAGAGAGCTCTAGAAGGGGAGTGCATTCAGACACCTACCTGGCTCTTAATTCAATGCACTTCTATTTTATCACATTGCCTTCTCCAGAGGACAAATCACAAGAAGTCAACATTATAGATTCAGTAAAAGGAAAAGGAAAAGGAAAGGAAGAAAAAGAGAGGAAAGGAAGAGAGCAGGAAGGGAAATCAGAAAGGGGAAAGAGAGAGGCAAAGAGGAGGCACAAACAGGAAGGCAAGAGGAAGAGAGAGGAAGGGGGTGATTCAGTCTAATTAGCAAGCTGTTTTCCTCCTTCAGAATGGCTGTCACTGATCAGGCTTGAGAAGTGACAGTTTGTTTTCCCTGATTACTCCTATAGAGCTTAAAATAAGCCAGGCAGAAGCACCTGGGCTCACGAGTCTCCACTGTTCTCCATCTGGCTGGCCCAGCCTTAACAGCCAAGAAACCAGCCCCAACCTATGGGTACTAAAGGATGACAGAGGTGGGAGGGCAGAGTTGTAAGCCTCAGTTGTCTCATATGTAAAATGTGGGGATTACTCTGATAAGCTCCCTTCCAGTTCTAAATATCTGATTCCTTTCACTTGTTACTGCTCAGGCTCCCTCATTTTCAACTCTTATCCTAGTTAGGGTCCAAAATTCCTTTTCATTCCTATCATATCCCTGGGTCCAAATCCTGGGTCCCTTTAAGTCATCCTGGGACTCCACTTAGCAAAACTGATATGGCACTGAGTACAGCTGAGATGAAGTTCATTTTTTCCGTCTTTCACAATGCCTCTGGTTGCCATCCAAATTAATTCCTGTAGAAGGTTGCAATGGAACTGGAGAGCATTGTTCAATTCATCGGTAGTCCAAATTATTGTACTCCCTGTATATGTCATTATTATGACCTGTGCTTGCATCACCATCATCACCATTAGAACTCACACTTGTACATCATCTTAAGATTTATAAATAATAACTCACTTTAAGGAATACAAAATGCTTCCCTCACAACAGCCCCAGGAGGCAGCTATAGAGAAAAATGGATGAGGAGTCAAGAAGACCTGAATTCAAATCCAGTCTTAGACATTTACTAGTGACCCTGAGCAAGTCACAATCTTCCTAAATGTCAGTTTTCTCAACTGTAACAGCACACTCCTCTCGGGGTTGTTTTGAGAATTAAAAAAATTGTAAACTGCTTTGCAAAGCAAAGAGCCCTACATAAATGCTGGGAATTATTAATTAACATCATTCTCATTTTACACATAAAGAAGCTGAGAGGAAGAGAAATGAAAGCCCTGGTGTTGTGAGGACTCTAATTCTGGCTTCTGACCCAAGGGTTCATTCTTAAAAAAAAAAAAATTATTTTTTAAAAATTCTGAACTTAACAAATATCAACAAACATGAGCATTTCTGTTATGCAAAGAAGAACACAAAAAAAGGGGATTACATGTAAGTCCTCAAATCTCTATTAGATTCACTCGGGTTTTTTTTTTAAGTATATATTAAATTTAACACTAAAGTATCAACCCTGCTCTCTGTATTTGTGCTCCATTCTGAACTCTCTTCTGCTCATGTCTGTGTATTTTTAATATTTTATTGAAGCTCTTTTCTTTTTTTCTTCCTATTTTTTTACATCAATACCACTATTCATCTCTCCCACCTCCAACATCTTTTCTTTCCCCACTAAATGTAAAAGCCTTGCTTAGTAACAAATAAATAGTTGAGCAAAAAATTTTCACATTGGCCAAGTCTCAAAAGGTATGTCTCTTTTAGCCCCTATAATCCACCATTCTTCTGTGAAGAGGGAGCTGCTCTGGAGTCATGGTGGGTCAAAGTCTTTTGTCTTTACGGTGTTGACACTGTTTTAGTTGGTTCTGCTTACTTCAACCTTCATCAGTTAATATAAGTCTCCCAGATTTCTCTGAAATCATTTTCTTTGTCATTTTTTTAAATAGTGCAGTAATATTCCATTGAGCAGCTAGGTAGCACAGTGGATAGAGTGCTTAGCCTGATGTCAGGAAGATCTGAGTTCAAATCTAGTCTCAGATACTTACTAGCTGTGTGGCCCTGGGCAAGTTACTTAACCCTATTGGACTTGGTTTCCTCATCTGTAAAATGAGCTGGAGAAGGAAATGGCAAATCACTCCAGTATCTTTGCCAAGAAAACCCCAAATGGGGTCATGAGGAGTCAGACCCGACTGAAACAACTGAACAAAACCAACAAAAATATTTCATTGCATTTAGATTCCATAATTTGTTCAGCTTTCCCCCACTTAATAGATATCCCCTTTGTTTCCAGTTCCTTGCTACAATAAAAGGGACTGTTATAAATATTGGGGTCTTTGTCTAGCAGTTCTTTGATCTTTTCGGGGTATATGCTTAGGACTGGTATCACTGGGTCAAAGTATGCAGTTTAGATGAGCTGGTTGTAATTACAAATTGCTTTTCAGAATGGCTAGACCATTCCCAGCTTCACCATCAGTGTACTCTTAGGTCTTCATTACTTTTAGGAAAGCTATGGCTAAAGAAGCCTGGGATTGCCCACAAGAAGGCCACCACTTCAAGCTCCAACTTGGTGCCTGTCTTCCCACCGCCCCTCCAACAATAAGCCTTGCCCTTTTTTGTCATGTTCTCCAATCTGGTAGGTTTGAGAAAGTTGTTCTCATTTGAATTTCTCTACCTAAAAAGCTTTCAAAGGCTTCCCATTGACTTTAGGCTGAAATGCAAAATCCTTAGCCTTTCCATTCGTGACTTTCACATGCCTTTCATATTCTTTCTCTTCAGACACTCTCTCTGTGATAGTCAAATTGACCTATTGGCTCTCTACAGCAGACATTATACCTCCCACCTGCAGTCTTTGCACTGGTGATCCCCCACAACAGGAATGCACTACCTCCTCATCTCCTAGCTTCCTTTAAGACGTAGTTAAGGTGTTTCCACCTATAGAGGGCCTTTCCAGACACCCTTCCCCATCCCTAGTTATGAATATGATTTCCCTTTTGAAATAACTGTGGATTATTTAGTGTATATTTTGTCTAGAGTCATCTAGGTGACACAATGGATAGAGACACCTGAAGTCCCAAAGACCTGAGGTCAAATCAGGCCTCAGATACTTACTCAATGGGTTGACCCTAGGCAAGTCATTCAACCTCTGTCTCCCTTAGTTTCTTCATCTATAAAATGGGGCTGATAACAGCACCCACCTCCCAAGGTTGTTGTGAGGTTCCAATGAGATAATATTTGTAAAGCACTTGCTTTGCAGATCTTAAAGTATTATTACTATTATTTTCTGTGGAAAATGTTCTCAAAATATAACCTAGTTCCCAAAGTTTTGTCTTTGTATATACCTTGCACCCTGTCTGTGACCCTAATAAGGTAAACTTTAACAATTGTAAAGTCTTGGGACAGCTAGGTGGCGCCATCATGCATAAAGCATCCCACCTATAGGCAGGAAAACGCATCTTCTTGAGTTCAAATCTCATGTCAGAAACCCTGGGAAAGTCACTTCACCCTGTTTGCCTCAGTTTCCTCATCTGTAAGATGAGAAGGAAATGACAAACCACTCCAGTATCTCTGCCAAGAGAACCCCAAATAGAATGACAAAGAGTCAGACTCAGCTGAAACAACTGAACCACAATGCAATTATGTGCCAGGCACTGTGCTAAATGAAGGTTGAACGTAACCAAAAACATCATACCAATTATGACTCTTCAGACATGGAGGGTATGCCTTGGGTAGTAGGGTGTTCCCCTTCACTGAAAGTTTGGAGTAAAGGTTGGATGACCGTATGTTGATTATGATGTAAAGGGGATCTTTGTTCATGCGTGAGTTAAAACTAGATGCCTAGAAAGGTAGTGACCTGAAATCAAAGGACGTAGGTTCAAATCCTGCCTCTTTTCCTTAATACCTGTATGACCCTGGCTGGGTAAGTCACTTCACTTCTCTGAGACTCAGTTTCCTCTTCTGTAACATGAGGGGGTTGAACTACATGGTCTCCAAGGTATCTTCTGGCCCTATGATAAAAAGGATCATACAACATGACTACTTCATTTCCTTCCACCTCTCAGATTCTGTGGTCCTGAGCACCTCTCATGTGCCTAGCCCTCCGCTAGGCTATGCTATAAGGGAGAAAAGGAGATGAGGAAAGACCAGGCTTTTGCCCTTAGGAAGTTTGAACGATAATGATTGGGAGCAATGATGATGGTAATAGGGGTGATTAAATGATAGTAGAAATGATGGTGATGATAATTGCGATGAAGATAACGTGTAGCATTTTCAGGATGTAACTTGGATCTGGATTGCCTTATAAACTCCTCATCCCAGAACAGGAGCTACAGACACTATACCTACATCCAGAGTCCTCAATGCCAAATGCTTTTCTAGAGAATGGTCAGCAGAGGGAGCCTCTAGTAACCATGGTGTCCTGTTCTGGAAGTCTTTCAGACTGGAAAGCAGAAGGCCAGAACATCACAATTCTCTGTTTTTTCAGAAGGAAGCCCAGAGAGGGGTGGGATGGGAGCCACATTCCTGTTGGAACCACAGATCTGGAAAGAAGCTTAGAGACCATGAATTCCAGCACCCTCCTTTTCCAGATGAGGAAACTGAGCCCCAGGGAAGTTGTGTGACTTGTCCCGGGCCACACAAGGTAGCAAGAGGCTGAGCCAAACTTTGAGTTCTTATCACCTGACTCCCAAACCAATGTGATTTCTAGGGCACTATGTTGACATTAAGGTTAGGACAGGTTTAGGATGAGACCTCTGGGAGACCACTATCTCTATGATGTCAGATGGGTCCTTTCCCTTCTGCAGGCCTTTTTTTTTTCCTCATTCATTAATGGTAGGGCTGGACTAGATGACCTTTAAGGTCTTTCCCAGCTCTAGATTCTATGACTTTTTGAATCTCTGTTCCCATGAACATAAGCGATTCAAAGCAGCTCAGTAGTTCTGATGGCTACCTACCCTTAGGCATTGGGATTCTCCATTGAAGAAATTTTTAAGGATGAAGATGGACTGGCAGAGGGAAGTAGGGGGACAAAAGTTAGGGAGACCTCTGGATGCTCTACCCCAAAAAGGTCATTGGTTGCCTGTTTAATAGAATCTGTCTCTCTTCTCTCTCCCTTCTTTTCCTAATCCCTCCTTCTTGCTCTCATCACCACCTTCTCTCCTTTTTGCCATCTAATATTTCCCCATCTTCTCACTGGCTTGGCCAAAACCATTGCTTCTCGTCACCGCCCTCGTTTCTGTTTTCATGTCTCCCACTCTCTCTCCCTCTCATTTGTCTTCTCTGTATTTCTTGCTGTTCCTGACTCCCGACTTCTCTCTTCCCCTCTACTCTTCCTTCCACCTCACCAAGGTCAAGGTCTGGTTCCAGAACCGCCGGACAAAGCAGAAGAAGGACCAGAGCCGGGACTCAGAGAAGAACTCATCAACTTCCACCTCTGAGGCGTTTGCCACATCCAACATCTTGCGACTGTTGGAGCAGGGACGTCTTCTCTCAGTCCCCAGGGCCTCTAGCCTCCTGGCCCTGACTTCCATACCACCAGGCCTGACCACCAGCAACGGGACCACCACCCTGGGGCTCCCCCGGAACTCCTCTTCAAACCTCATGGGGAACAGCCCGACTGAGAGCCCCCCCAAGGCAGGAGCCCCTTTTAGCCTAATTGGGCCCCAAATGGCCTCAGCCTCAACTTCTCCTCGGCTGCCACCCCCACCACCTCCACTTTGTTTCACCACAACCTCACTCCTGGACTTGCCCAGTGGGTATGAATTGGGCACTTCGGCCTTTGAGCCATACAGTCGACTGGAAAGGAAAAACAGTGGCCCTAGTAGCAAGAAGGCCAACACAACTTAACCACCTCCTACCCCACACTGACACTCCCTCCCCATCACACCTCCATTTGTCCCTCCACCCCATTACCCCAGCCAGGGAGTAAGGAGAGAAAGACTTTCCCACTCTCCATTAATCTCTCTCTCCCAGCTGAAAAAACTCATCAAGCAAATGTCTGGGCGGTTTGTGTGTATGTGTGTGTGTGTATGTGTGTGCGCTCACTCCAGTGAGTGTGCAAGTATGTGTCTCTCACACAAATAAAAGGAAAGGCACAAGAATGAAGGAGATAAAATAACTGCCCTGCCCTTCCCACCAGACTTCTAATCCTCAAGCCTTCCTTCCTTCCTCATTCTCCTCATCCTCTCCAGGCCCTTTTAGTAGGAGCTGAACTGAGAGCAAAGAGTTCTGAGAAGAGTGAGAGGGTTAATGGTTGGAAGTAGAGCCAGAGTGCTGGTTTTCCTATATGTGCTGGAAGGTGGCTTCTGTGTGTTCAGGGCCCCTCTTAACATGTAGATGCCACAGCTGGCCTCCCCTGCAGAGGATGTGGTTGCTTACACAAGGTGATATGAGGGAAGGTTCCTCCCTTCCAAAAATATCTCCCCCACCCAGGTGCCACAGTGCCTGAAATTCCATCATTAACACACAATCCCCTTGAGTTCATCACTACTCTTTCTCTGTTAAAATGATAACTACCTAGGGAGGTAGGGTGGGGAGGAATGCATTCAGTCCCTAAGTTAATGTGGGTGGTAAGGGTGATAAGATGGAAGAAATAGGCTCAGAAAGGGGAGGATGGGGGGAGTGAGGACAAAATTTGCTAACTTGGAAGTTTTGCCAATACATTCCATATTTAGGGAAATGGACCCATAGTGGGGCCACCTTTCCTGAACCTACCTTTCAACTGGCACAAGGCAGGATCCTACAGAAACAGGCAATAAGAGATTCCTTACTTTTATGCCTCCACTTTTATGCTCCAGGAGAGCAGGCCTGGAAAAGTGTTCCAGGGGTGATGATATGGTGATAAGTGGGGTGTGGGAAATGGCGGGGAGTGTGGAGAGGGAGATTGCTTTGCAATGTTGTACATTACATGGAAGGATCTAAGAACCAATAAGAAAAATGCAGATGGCATAACCAAAAATAAATGGCTGAGGTTAGTGCATGGTAGACAACGAGTCTCGAATCCTAGGAGATGAGTCTCAACCTCAGGGAAAGGGTAAGATAATCATTGTCATCATTCTCTGCCTTTCATAGTATACCTTCAGTAAAAAAGAATGTGGGTCTACTCTCCTAAGAGGGGAATCACAGAATCCCTAGGGTCAAAATATTGTGTCCTCACTCACCACCATCCCTATCATCACTTCTATCATGACATCACCTTCACTGACACTCTCTCTTCACCACCCTTCATTATCATCACCATTTCCATCATCAATAACACAGTATCCACACTAACATTATGAAGTGTGATCCCCATCACAGTCATCACCACCATTATTACCATCAGCAACACCATCACCATTATCACTATAAATATGTTATCATTAGCATCACCATCATTACCATTATCACTACCATCATTACCATAACTATACCACCAACATTATCACTACAAATACACAATCACCACCACCACCACCATCATGATCACTATAAATATATCAGTACCATCATCATCATAACTATTGTCACTTTCATCATAACTACCTTCATCCCCATTAATGTTCTTATCATCATCAAAAACACTGTCTCACCCTCGTCATTATCAATATCCTCACCATCCAAATATCACTATGCCCAACAACTATCCATGTCAAAATCACTGTCACCAATGCCATGGCCCATCCTGATCACAATCATAGTTATCACAATCCTCATCACTTCTATCATCATCATCATTGTAAATTGCTAGTGTCACTGCCCCCACAACCACACTTCTTTGTATGGCATAGGGAAAGTTAGGAAGAATGAGAAGACAGAACCCTTCAGCTCTGAGAAGGAGATATAGTACCACACACACACATACACCTTAGAGGTCCCAGCCCCCGGGGGGCCTAAAAATCTAGTAGAGAGACAAATGGCACCTTAACACAACTAAAGAAGGAGATGGCTTCAGCCCCAGGGTATAAAGCCTTCTCTATCAGTGGCAATGACCCCATTTCCTCAGAACTCATCCTTGTCTCCCTAAAGGAACTCCTGGGAACAACCTCCAAACAGTCCCCCTCCCTACATCTCCCTTTTCCCTTTATCTAGCTACCTTTATCCTGGATTTAGATCCTGGCTTTGTCAACATCTTGTGTGATTTTAGGAAAATCACCTAATGTGTCTGGGCTTCAGTTTCCTCATCTGTTAAATAAGGGGATTTGACCGGGTGACTTTTAAGGTGCCTTCCAGGGATACATCTCTGATTCTGAGATCCTATCCAAAGGGGTAGCCCTTAAGGAAGGGGTAGGATCTAAGTAGAGGGGAGGAGATAGGAGATTCCTCTGGGGCAGAGAGAACAGCTGCCTTCTGAAAGCCTAGCATTTCCCATTTACTGTCAACAAGTGTGGAAAAGAGGAGGAGGAAGGGGCTGAGCTAGGCAGGCAGGAGGCAGCCCTCTCCAGCTCCAGCCCAGACTCTTAGTTTAACTGCTGACTGCCCTGGCTTCATCCATCTCCACTGCTGAGAGTAGACCAGCCGGGAAATGGCAACTGAGGTAGAGTCTAGGCCAAGTGACATCCTGGGCACCTTCGGAGCAGAAGCTGCAGCTGGGGAACACATCCAGGCAGTCACACGAAACTACATCACCCATCCCCGAATCAGTGAGTTATTCCCCCATGGCACGAGAGGGCTCTCCAGGGAGGGGTGGATAGGTTCCCTGCTACACAGCATCCCACTTCCCTGGACCCTTTCAGGTGAGGGGGAAACCATTGGATGGCCAGGATGCCTCAGTCTTTTGGGGGTGGAGGGCTGGGGAGAGGAAATGTCCCTCATGCTGCCTGTGATCCTCCTGTATGTTGGGCCTGTTCCTATGTCTGTCTTCATAGCATGGAGTAAAAAAGTACTTTACAGACCTGATAGTGGGATGGGAATTGGGGGGGGGGGGTGAGAGACTGGCAGAGTTAGGGGGTCGTGAGGCACCTTTGCTCAAAGCCTTATATTACAGGGCAGTAGGAAGTGGAATTGGGGAGGAGGAGTATCTCCAAGTTGTCAACTCTCTCCCTCTCCCTCTTCAATCTGGCTGCCATCAACTCTGACTCTGGGTTTCCCTCGTTCCTCTCTCCCCCTAAACTAGCAAGGATCCTACAACAAAGAGGGCTATTCTGTGTCTTCTCTGCTGTCCCCACCCTCAACCATACCGACACCCACAGTTCCGACAAGCTCCTATGGAAACTATGGACAGGTTCTGGGCTCCCCACAAACACGTCAGGTGGAGGACAGCCCTGCAAACCATGTATGGATGCCAAAGTGTGTGGAGTGTGCTAATGTGGGTGCCAGCTGTGCCCATTGTGGAGGGTGCTTGGAGGGGGCAGACATGCAAGCAACACTGTATGTCTATTTATGGGTGTTCCCAGCTCCAGAGATTTCAGGGCAACCACGATCCTAAGGTCTCCCCCTTCGAGTCACCCTTTTCCCTCTTGGCCCATATCCATCTCCCTCCCTCAGTCTTACACACATACACGCACACACACACACACACACACACACCCCCTACTTCCCCTCACCTTTACCAAGGTCACACCTGCCATTCGGCTAGCTGGGAGCACCTTCTTCCTGGAGAGTAAACTGACAGAGCTAGCTCCTCCCCTCAGCCCTGGAGGGTTCAGAACTCCCCGGAGCCGCCTCAGACTACTGAAAGCTGGTCAGACAGAGACAGAGGTGAGCCCTGGCTGGCCCTGAAAAGGAAGGAGCTGAGAGAGGAGGGGGAGGCTTAGCCTCCGCACCTCCTGAATGCCCCAGGAAGGGAAGACTTTTTGCTAACCAGGTTGGAGACTTAGATCCCACTAAATTCAGCAAACTTTCGTTAAATGTTTACTATGTTCAAGTGACTGGGCTAAGGACTAGGCATACATGGATGAGACATGCTCTCTAGGACCTTATAGTCTGGGAAGGAGGGCTGAGAGGAAGGGGATAAAATATGGAGGTAATTAACTATGATAAAAGCCAGAATGTGGGAGAGGCAAAGGAGACAGACCATGTACCAGGGTACAAAGTACCATGAGAAATTTGAGAAAGGAAAGATTTAGAGGTCAAGGAGAGCTTAAAAGTAATCCAGTCTAATCTTTCACCTCCCTGGGAGGGTTTACAATCAACAAACATTTATTAAACACTTATTATACACCTGGCATTGTGATGAGTGCTGAGGATACAACGACAGCAGCTAACATTAATAAGAATAACTAACATTTCTATAGAGCCTACGTTGGGCCAAGAACTGTACTGAGCACTTTAAAATCATCTCATTTGAACCTCACAACATCCCTGGGAGGTAGGTGCTATTATTATCTCCATTTTACAGATGAGGAAACAGAGGGCCCTGCCCTCAAAAACTCACATGCCCATGGGAGAGACAACAAACAATCAGCTATGTACAGACGAGATTTATGTTGTGAAAAGGGGAGGGAAGGTTCTAATTCCGGCAAGTGTCGGAAAAGGGAATTAGGGTTAGAAAGGGTAGTTCCAGACAGCTATGTCAGGCATGTTCCCACAGAAGGGTGTTAAGGTTAGAAAAATTACATCAAAAATGGAAGGAAGAAAGAAAGAGGAGAGGAGGAAGGAAGGAAGGAAGGAAGGAAGGAAGGAAGGAAGGAAGGAAGGAAGGAAGGAAGGAAGGAAGGAAGGAAGGAAGGAAGGAAAAGAAAGAGGATTCCAGATATGCATTCCAAGAGGACATTAGAGGCCATCTGGTCTGACTGCTTTGTTTTACAGATGCCCAATCTAAAGTCCAGAGAGAGAAGTTATATGATTTCCCCTAAGGTCCCACTGTCAGTGGAAGAAGTAGGATTTGGGCTTAATTCCCATGATCTTTACCTGCCTCTTGTTTTGAGTTAAGATTGGGGTGAGATGATGGGAGGAGTACAGGGAAGGCTCAACGGAGACTATGATGCTAGAGTTGACCTTGAAAGAAAAGAGTTTTTGTCTTGGAGTCAGGAAGACCTAGGTTCAAATCCTGCTTCACGTACTAAGCTATGGGGTTCTGGATAAATCCCATCACCTCTCTAGAACTCATTTTCCTCATCCTGAAATGAGAGGGCTGTACTAGATGGCCTCTAAGGTCCCCCTGACTCTATTCTGGGGTCCTGGGGTCCTAGGTAAAGATGAAGGTGGGACAATCTGTCCCAAGGATGTATGTGAGCAAAAGTGCAGAGGAACCAGTAGAGGGCTGCACAAGAGATGGAGACCAAGAACAGTACAATTTGACCAGAAATAGAATATGTGAGAAAAGGTGGCTTGAAGTCAGAGTGTGAATGGCCCAATATACCAGGACTGAGAGCCTATGCTTTATTTCCTAGGCAATAGGACACACGGATGGCTGCTGAGTAGAGGAGTCAGGAGACTGGGAGGGGCAATGAACAATGAGAAGGGAGTTGAAGGAGCGGATGAAGATCCCCTAGTCTGATGGTGGAGATGTAGTCCTTGTCCTGGGGATGATCCAGAAGGAGGGAGCCCCATCCTCTAAGAGGCTGAGTGTCCTGATGAGATCCTGCCCTTCAGGAAACTTAGAGATCTGATAGAGTTGAGAAAGAACATGTACAGAGAGATAAGGACTGAGCCAGAAGTATAGACACTAGTGCTGGGATAGGGAGAGAAAGGTGCCGGGTGGAGCTAAGTGACCAGAAGGTCTGGCCATCATTGGGTCCAGTGTCCAGGACCTTTGGCTCCCTGGATCCCTCCCCCCCACCCCAGATAGAATGAACAAGGAAAGGTGACATCCTCTCCACATCCACCTCCTCAACCACTTGGCCCCAGGGTTCACACACAGCCGCATTCAGAACCAGCCCAACTGGCTTCTTTCTGATCACAGCTGCCCTCCCTGACCTGACGCAGTTTACTGTCAACAGCCAGGGAAGAGGCTGTCCTTATGCTGAGTCAAGGTCAGTGCTTTTCTACTCCCAGGAGAAGCCAAGGGACATTCTACTTCATCATCCCATATCTGACACAGTGATGACATTCCTAGGGTCTGGCAGGGCCTGGTGTGGCTAATAATGGGGTGAGCATGGCCACGCCCCATGAGGAAGTGGCATTAAAGTATACTGCACAGATTACTAACAACTTACATTTATGTAGCAGTTAAGGTTTCAGGAGTGCTTTTCTCATGACACCTCTATGAGATGGGAAGCAAAATTCTTTTTTTTTTTTTGGTCTGGACCTGCGGTTTCATTGGTGTAGGTAGCTCATTATCCATGTAAGGCAACTCAGCAAGTCTTCTATCACTTAGCTGCCTGTGATATGAAATTATTTGCTCAGTGTCACCTACATCTATTAGGTGTCAGAGAAAGGACTCTACCTCAGGTCTTCTCGACTCCAAGACTGGCTCTCCATGCACTGTATGACACTGACTTTCCCCTCTCCCCTCCCCTCTTTCCCATTAGATGTGAATTCCTTTTGGGGAGGGGGCTTTTTGGGGGCAGAGGTGCCCTTTTTTGTATTCCTAGTGCTTAGCCAAGTGTCTGGCACAAAGTAGGTATTTAATAAATGCTTGACAAAACAAAAACTGAGTCTTAGAGAGAGGAATAACATTCCCATGTTCACCCAGCTAGCATGTGGCTGAGCTGTGATTTGAATGCAGGTCTCCTGACTCCAGATACAATCTTTTCACTATACCACACTTGTGTTCACTTGTTTTCAGTCATGTTCAACTCTTCAGGACCCCATTTGGAGCTTTCTTGGTAAGATACTGGAGTGGTTTGCCATTTCCTTCTCCAGCTCATTTTATAAATGAGGAAATGAAGGCAAAACAGCTAGTGAACGTTGAGGTCACATTTGAACTCAGGTCTTCCTGACTCCAGACCTGGCCTTTTATCCACTGCAGCACCACCTAGCCATTCCTCCTGTCATTATCAACCTCATGTCAGCCATCTTTGCCTACCACAAGGGCTACAGCTGCACTCCTACCTCCTTTATGATAAAGTGGTCTTGGAACAACCCATAAAGTAATGGTTGTAACCAACACTGCAGAAGAGAGCTGCTGTGTGCCAGAGAACTGGGGGGGGGGGTGCTGCCCACGATGCAGCTACCTGGAAGACCCCAACTTTGGTTAGGTAGGGTTCTCAAATGGCCTTTGACTTTTGTTTTCAGTTTTTTTTTCTTACTGGTATGGCCAGTATTTTATGAAACTTTTATCATGGAAAATCTCTTCTGCATGGCACAGTTCAAATTTGAAGCCAGACACTTGGCTTCAAATCCTAGCTCTGCCTGTGATGACCTGTGTGACCTTGGACATGACACTAAAATTCCCTAGACCCCAGTATCCTCATGGAGGACTTGTGATCTTCAAATGCATTTCCAGCTTGAGATATGTGCTGTGATTGTTGGGGGGTAGGGGGGGCACTAAGTCTTGATTTTGGCAACCTGACCCTTGTTGCCCAGTTAACTCTAACCCTCTAAGCATCAGGTAATGGAATGATCCCTTCAGAGATGCAGTATTTGAACCTCCTTTCTAACACTCACCATCTATACGACCTTACTTAAGTCCCTACCCCTATCTGGGTCTGTTTCCTCATTTGTACAAAGATCAGGTTGAACTTGAAGGTCTAAATCTATTTAGCCCTCAACCACAAAACAAAGACATAGGCATTATGAGAATCATCATCTCCATTTTTCATGAGGAAACTGAGGCACAGAGAAATTTCATGAATTTTCCATGGTAATACAGCTAGGGAATCTCAGAGGTGGGGTCAAACTAAAGTTTTTTCTGACTCCAAGTCTAGTACTCTATCCACTAGACCATGCTGCCCCTCTCCTAACAACATCATTGCATACCACAAAACCAAGGGGGAAGAGACACAGAGAGACAGAGACAGACAGAGACAGAGACGGAGAGAATGAGATAGAGACAGAGAGAGAGGAGAGAGAGCATTCATGTTCTAACAGCATACCATGGACCCTCAGAGCTAGAAGGCACCTTGTGGAGCATACAGCGCAGCCCAGCCCTGTTCAACACTCCCCTCTACAACCTGACAAGTGATCATACAGTCTTGAAGAGCCCTTAGGAGACAGAAGCTACTTCCTTCCAAGACAACCCATCCACTCTGAGGCAGCCCCAACTATCAGCTTTTTTATCCCATCAACACTAGATCTCCTCTGAAACTACATCTGGTCATTCATTTATTCAGCATTGATTAAGTGGCTACCCTGTTAGGGTACTGGGGATACAAAAGCCCTGCCCTCAAGAAGCTTACTTCCTATTGGATTTCACCCTTTGCTCCTCCCCCTGCCCTCCAGGACCAAGCAGAACAATCTGATCCCTCTCCCACGTGACAGTCCTTCAGCTACTGTGTCCTCTGAAGCCTCCTCTTCTCCGGGCCAAACAGGCCTAGTTTCTTCAACTGATGTTCATATAGCATGGTCCAAGGCTTGTTGTCATGCAGGTTGGCCTCCTCTGGATGTTCACCTGATAAAATGTGCCCAGAATCGAGCACAGTGCTCCAGCCACTGTCTGACCAGGAAGAACCAAGTGGAATGAGGGACATTCCCTTTGTACTAAACATCATTCTTCTCTGAATTCAGCCTGAGATCCCATCAGCCTTTCTCATTTACCACATTAGACTCAGATTGAGTTTGTCATCCACTAATACCCCAGATCTTTAGAGGTTTGGCCAAGCCTCCCCGACCTTGTACTTACACCATGAAGACTAATCCCTTTCCTGCAGGCTATGTGATGTGTTTTTTGAAGGCATTTAGGATACAAGGGTGAGAGTACAGTGGGGTAGTAAGGAATAGGAGGTAGAGGCTCCCGACGGCACAGTCCTCAGCCTCTGAAGAACCCAGGGGTCAGCTCCTTCCATAAGAACAACCTCCAGATTCCCTGCTGTCTTAGCCTAATCCCTTTCCTTCCCTCTTTCTGGCCCCCTGCTCTTCACCTCTGACCCCTGGCTCTGCCTAGTGTGAAGGGCAGGGCAGGGCCTTCACAGGAGGAGGTGGGAGGAGAAGCCAATTAGGCAGGGAGGCTCATTAGGAGAAACACCTTTCACAAAGGGCAGGGGCTGGGGCTGGAAGGAAGTGATGGGGGCACAGGGTCGCCCATGGAAAGCCAGGCTAAAACCCTGAGGTCTTTTCAGTCTTGGAGGGCACAGGCTAAGAGGGTCAGATCCTGTGCATATCAGCTCTTAGAGAGGCCAGAGATGGGATATACTCCAAACTCCAGATGACCAATGCAAGGGCACACTCAAAGAACAGCAATCAGGAACTTGAGAGATCAAGAGACTATGTCACAGGAGATCTACTGAAGGAACTGGTGATGTTTGCCTAAAAACAGGCAGTGGCAAAATGAGGGTCAGGGGGAGAAGGGAGAAATGATAAGATTCTAAATATCTAATGTGCTTTCATGTGAAAGTGGGGCTACACTTGTTCTGCTTGGTCTTAGATGAGAGAACCACCAAGCATTCTCTCATCTCAGACCAAGTAGAACAAGTTCACCATTTAGTAAAGACCTACTGTGCACCAGGCACTATGTTAGGTGTTAAGGACACTAAGATAAACTTCCTTCCAGGAGTTTACATTCCATGAGGGGAGATAACACGTGTAAATATACATAGATGGATGGATAGATATAGATAGATAGATAGATAGATAGATAGATAGATAGATAGATAGATAGATAGATGATAGATAGATGGAAAGAGTCTATTTATGAACAATCGGTGTTTTACACATCATAAAACCAGATATAACATTTGTAAGTATACTATATGTTACTATAAAGAATTTACCAAGGAGGGGCAGCTAGGTGGCACAGTAGATAGAGCACTGGCCCTGAAGTCAGGAGGACCTGAGTTCAAATCCAGCCTCAGACAAAACACTTGACACTTACTAGCTGTGTGACTCTGGGCAAGTCACTTAACCCCAATTGCCTTAAAAAAAGAAGAAGAATTTACCAAGGGCTTGAGTCTTCCTGGGAATTAGCCTCTAAACTCATACTGGGGACCCTTTACTGTGGGTCCAAGAATTTTATCTTCCCCATTAAGGAAAAGCTCATCTCTCTATCTGAAAGAATCTTCCCCTAGCACATACTGAACATCTCCCAAACTTCCTAAACTCTTTTTTGAACTCCTCTCATCCACCAGGATTCCTTCGAGGGCCATTAACTATCAGAACCCTTCTCTTCTTGGGCTGCAGTTTCCTAGTCTGAAAAATATGTGAGTTGGACTAAATGATCTCAAGGTCCCTTCCAGCTATGAATAAATATATGAATGAAAAAGGATTTACTATGTGCAAAACACTGTGCTAAGTAATGGGATACAAACAGAAAAAGCCAGAGTTTCTGCCCTCATGGGGCTCCTGTTCTAATACAGAGAGACAACATATAGGAGACTCCAGCTTTAAATCAGTTGGTGAGGTCCCCTGGACCTTAGGGTGCAACAGCGATTCAGATGGTTATGCCTCTTCTTTAATGGAATGTCCCTTGACAAAACCATATCCATTGCTGATGTTGATCCATTCGATAATGCAAAGGACTTCGGTGATAAGAGTTTTCTTTTCTGGGTGTTCAGTAGCTACAGCTGCAGTTCCCATAGAAGAATCTACCAGGCTGAAACTCCACAATGGTTGTTTCCCCAGATGATGCTCTAAAGACCAGGCTGGTAGGAGGGTTAGTGTTCTTGAAGGCATTGCCATTTCTACGACTCTTGAGTTTATTTGCTTATTGGTGGCAATTGGTCTCTGGTCTCTGATAATGGTGTAGGGATATTGGGGTTCCTTCTCCCCTAGAGTTATTCACCTCCTGATGGCTGTGGGGGCCAAGCTAAAAATAGCATAGTCTGGAGAGTACAGCAATGCCTGGAGCTTTTGGAATTTTGGTCCTAGCTGTCTCCACCAGGGTCCAGAAAGAGGTAACAGTCAAGGTGGAAGCAGGGTTGGACCTGAATGGCACAAGCTGCCTCCTATCTCTGCCTCAGCAGTGTACCTCTCTGCTTTGGGACTGGTCTAGCCACTGCTGTGGGTGAAGTTCATCTCCAACAGGTGGTAAATGCAAGACTCAACATCAGCCAATCAGGAAGCTTTTTGAACAATAGTCTGGTATATAGTAATCCAACCTCACCTTCCTTCTTAAATGTCATCTGATTAAACCATCCCCCTGCCACTCTCTGGGGGGAAGTGGGGAGGGGGGGAAACCCATCAAGCAGAGCAATAGTAGGTGGATAGACAGACAGACAGACCATAGATTATATGGATAGATAGATGTAGCTAGATAATAAAGATAGGTCAGTGGAGCATTTATTAAGTACTTGCTATATGCTAGGCATTGTGCTAAGCACCAGGGATAAAATATACAAGCAAATAAGATAATTCCTGCCCCCAATGAGTTTGGTGTCAACATTTGAAGGAGTTCTGGAAAGGAGAGCATTGTGCCTGCTGCAAAGAGGTCTGATTCTGAGGAAGATAAGGAAAAGCCCCCTGTTAGAACCTGCTATCTCAGGGGTAGAATACAAGGTTCTGGCTGGGGGGAGAGGAGGACGGTGGCTGGGGCAGACATTGAGGAGACAGAGAGTACAGAACACCCAAAGTATAGAACCCCTCTCTTCCCTCGAAGACCTCCCTTTCTGCATCACAAGAATCAAGAAGTAATAAACAGGTTGAAGTCAAAGGGAGTCAGATTTCAGTTCAGCAAAAGAACTTCTAGCAATTATCAAAGCCGCTGTCCAATTCTACCAGATCCAATTGAGTGGGCGTTTATGTCACACCTGCCATGTGTTAGACGGAAGGTTGGGCGCAGGAGATACAAAGACAAGAATGAAAAGGATCCCTGCCTTCAAGGAGTTTACATTATGGGGGGGGGGGGACAGACAACAATGTACAGAGATAAGTTAATACAAATCATAGGAAGTTATCTGGGGGTAAGGTATAGTCTGTAATACTTGGGAGAATCAGGAAAAGCCTCATGCAGCAGGGAATGTTTGAATAGAGCTTGGGATTGCAAGAAGTGGAAGTGAGAAGGTAGAGCATTTTAGGCATGGGGCCCAGCCTGGGCAAAGCATTGGAGGCAGGAGAAGGAATGTTGTATATGGGAAACAGCGTGCACACCAATTTGGCTGGAAGATAGGGTACATAGAATGGGTAATAGGAAATACACCTGAAAATGTGGGAGGCAGCTAGGTGGCCTAGGACATCTTGATGCGGGGAGGGGGGAATCAGCACCCTATCACTGAAAGCTCAAGCAGAGAAGTTTCATAATGGGGGGGAGAGGGAAGGGGTGAAGTGGACTTGATGTCTCAGGTTCTTTCTAACTCTAAAGCTGCATGGTACAGTGGAAAGGGGGCTGAATTGAGCATCAAAGGACCTGGATTCAGATCTCTGCTCTATTAGTGCCTGTGTGCTCTGGGCCAAATCTCTTAACCTGCCTCAGTTTCCTCCTCTGTAAAAGGAAGGGGGTTGGACTAGATGGCTTCTGAGGTCCTTCCCAGCTCTAGACCCATGATCACCTGGGTCTGTGCCAAAGGGAAGGGATAACGGAAGGTGTGGAAGAGGAAAATTAGAGGCAGGGTTTTCTGGTCCCTTGGAAAGACTGGGGCAGAGCTGGTAACAGAACTTGGGATTCCTGGTTCTTCAATAGTTAATGGTCCATTGCATCGCCTGAAGAATGGCTAGGATTGCCACATATGGACAACGAGGGGATGGGAAGGTGGTGGCAGTATTCCAGGCTCGGGAAACATCTGAGCCAAAGTTAGCCTGTAGAGCACATACGTGTTCATTAGCCATAGATGGAGAGGGGTCTGGACCATTGGGAGAGAACAGATCTTGAAAGTCAGGCCGATTCTCTTTTCCCTTTCTTCCATCCTCTCTCCCTCTCTGTGCCTCAGTTTCCTTGTCTATAAAATGAGGGGGTTGGACTCAGTGGCCTCTGGGGTCCCTTCGAGCTCTGATATCTTGTAAATGTACCATTCCCAATCCTTTCCTGCTGCCCCCAAATTTCTGCTGTCACTCCCATCTTTCCTCCTCCCCCTTTCCTATTACCACCCTCCCTCCTTCCCCAGCCCTTCTTCCCCCTGCAATCCAGCAACCAGAAACTGGCCAAGAGGTAACAGGGCCCACACCACATCGCTGTCTCCCGTGCCCCCCTCCCACTCCACAGCCTCACGCCTGGGCGACCCCAGCCTTTCTCTGCTGTCCCCTCACATGATGCTGCAGGTGTGCCTGGTCTGCTGGTCCCCAGCCCCTAATTAGTGGGCTGGTGGGGGATCCCCTGCTGGGCCTTTGACAGGGGAGCCAGCAGGGGGTGGTTGGGGGTAAGGGTTGGGGGTTAGGAGTGGGGGCTTGCCTGGGACTGACAGCCCGGTAAAAACTGTCAGATAGTACAATGAGCAGGTTACACAAGAGAAGAAGGGGGAATGGAGGCTGGAGGAGCTCAGGGGCTCCTTGAGGGAGCGTCTAAAAAGATCTGAGAAGTCCTGCTACAGACCTCATAGAAGTCATCTGAGCCCGCACCCTGCCTCCCTTCTAACCTTACCCACAAACATGGGCAAGCAGAACCCATGCTCTTAAAATCCTCTGAAGGGACAATGATTCTGATGACCAAGTGGGGACCAAGCCTCTGAATTCTTCCTCCTGTGGCCCCCACTGGCTCTGTGGCCAAGCTGCACTGCTCTGGGCCTCAGCCACCCCCTCTGCCTCACCCTCCCACCCCCTCCAGGCTATGGGAAAATGGAAGAAACCATCCTTGTCTCTCAAAGGCTTGCTGACCAGCCAGGGCAGATGGTCCATTTAGAGAGTCCTTCTGTATTCTGTTTGCTGAGTCTGGAGGAGACAAAGTGCCCACAACCTCAGTGAGCTCCCCATATGATGAGGAAGTCACAGTCCCTATCTCAGATGAGCTTGCTACCTAAAGCATCCATAATCCCCAATAAGCTTTGTGGGAGGCAGACCTCAAGAGACCTGGGTTCAAATCCTAGCAAGGCTACTTCTTCTTGTCTCTGGGCCTCACTTTCCTCACTGTGACCTGAGTAGGTCAGACTAAGACCCCTCCAGTTCTGCTCTCTAGGATGCTGAGGATTACACTATAATTCAAATGCTAGATTGTTTATGTGGAGATCCAAGTGAGTGAGAAGTCAGCGAAAGCTTCCCAGAAGAATTGGGCCTTGGGGCCTTGAAGGATGTGAAGGTTCAGAAGCAAGAGAGACAATTGAGCAGGAAAATTCTATTGGAGTGAGGTGTCCACTAGGAGGGAGAAAAGAGGTGACCCAGAAGCCAGGCTCAGGAAGAAAACAAGCATTTATTAAGCACCAGGAGTCACACTGAGCACTGTACAAATATTATATCATTTGATCCTCACAACCCTGGGAGAGAGGCACTATTATTAGCCATATTTGACAGTTGAGGAGATTGAGGCAAACAGAAGTTGGGTGACTTGCCCAAGGTCACACGGCTAGTTTTTGAAGCCTGGTTTGAACTCAGGTCATTCTGACTCTAGGTCCAGTGCTCTACCCACTGTGCCACCCAGCTGCCTAGAAAATGGAACCTGGGACATCTCTCCCCCATGCTGGCCCCTTCTTCCATTGGCGAGTTCCTCCTATGGCCTCCATTTTGAGGAAAGGCCCAGGTCTGACATTATTCATTCAACTCCAGCCCTGATTCTGATTCTCCTAGCTTGCACACCATACCCCTTTGTAGACTCATTCCCTTTTTCAGACCCTTTTATGTGTTGTCTTCCTGCACCAGAAAGTAAGCTCCTTGAGGGTAGGGACTGTCTTTTAACTTGAATTCGTATCCCCAAGGCTTACCAGAGGGCTTGGCATTTAGTCATTTCCTGTCGTATCTGACTTTTTGTGACCCCTTTTGTGAACCTTTTTCTTGGCAAAGACACTGGAGAGGTTTGTCATTTCCTTCTGCAGCTCATTTTCCAGATGAAGAAACTGAGGCAAACAGGGTTAAGTAACTTGCCCAGGGTCACACAGCTAGGAAGTGTCAGAGGCCAAATTTGAATTCAGGTCTTTCACACTCCAGGCCCCATACTCTATCCATTGCACCATCCAACAAATGCTTGTTGCTTTATGGGTGGCAGGACCTCTGAGTGATTTCTCAGTCAAAAGGGGACTTGAAGAGGATGAAGAGGATGGCTCTTTCCCAGATTTGGGTTCAAATCCTGTTTCTGCTACTTACTACGTGACTTTGAGCACTCAAACTCCTCAAGCTTATTCTTCCCCACTGTAAAATAAGTTGGTTGGACCAGATGGCCCCTGAGGCCCTAAGGTCTATGATGGAGGTAGGTGGGGGGAGATGAACTATAATTCTGGTTCCCTGAGTCTCAAACAGAAAGCAAAGGAATTTTTTGCGAAGGACAGACTCTTTGCAGTGAGCCCCTAAGCTTCCGCGGCCATGATCCCCCACTGAAAGAAGCCCCTCCCCCGGGGCTGGGACTGGGGCTGGGGCGGGGGGGGGGGCCGCTGATGGCTGTTTTTTGTCTTTGTCCTCTGCCCAATCCCTTCTTTTCTCCTCCTCTCTCTCCCCCCCCCCAGGGAGGTAATAGCGGCTGATTGTCAGGCTTAATGGGGATTTCATGTGACAGGAGCTGTGAAATGGGGGGGGGGGGGCAGGCCAGGCCGGGGTGAAGTTGAAAGACTTTTCTTCTGGGACAAGAATTGGCGATTTCTCTCCCTCCGCTCCCCACCCTGCCCCAGCCCACCCACCCTGCGTCTTTGCACCGCGGAGTTCAAGGCTTTCTTCTCGCCAACAGCTTAATGATGATGGCGTTGGAGTTTTCCGATGGGCTAACCCTTGTCTTTCTCTGGCCAGCTCTGAATGAACCTCTTTGCCTCTCTCCCTACTCCATAGATGCTGACATCTCTGTCTCTCTGTCTCTCTCCGTGTGTGTCTCTGTCTCTGTCCCCCGCCCCCTTGTCTTTTCGTATCTGACTCTCTCTAGGTCTCTTACTCCTATTTCTTTCTCTCCCTTCTCCCAATTTCTCTCTTTCTCTCTGTATCTACTCTCTGTGTCTGGGAGTCTCTCTATCCCTTTCTCCCTCCTCCTCCCCTTTTGCTCCCTAATTTTGTATGGTTGATATTATTGGGAAAAAAAAGTTTAATTAAATTTGTATCGATATCTTGTTTTTAACAGCCTAAAAATTCCCCTGCATATTTCTCCAGCTCTCTCCCAGAAAGCTATCCCTTATTTTAAAAAAGAGAAAGAAAGAAAGAAAGAAAATAAGAAAATAAAATAAAATTTAAGAGGAAGAATAGTAAATACCAGAACTGATTAATACCAAAAACATTTTTTTTTTATCCCATGTGATTTTTTCAGACCTGTAGACCCCCCACTTCTACAAAACAGTAGAGAGAGGTTTCTTCTCTTGTCTCTTCTTTGTGACTTTGTAACATTCCTTGTGGATTGTGTCGTGGTTGTTCTTTCTGTTTACGTTGTTACAGCCATTGTATTTCTCTTGTTTCCTTGGCTCAGCTGCTTTCACTCTGCATCAGTTGATATCGACCTTCCCATGCTTCTCTGTACTGATCACATTCACACAAGAGTCTGTCTCACTCTTGTACCTCAGTTTGTGCAGCCACTTCCCAAATGATGGGCATTTGCTTTATTTCTAGTTCTTAGCTACTAGAATTTATATGGGACTTTTCATCGATGACCTCCTTGGGGCATATGGCTACCAGTGGAATCTCTGGGCTAAGAGGTCTGGGGTCTTCAGCCACTTTATCTTTGTAATTCCAAAATGAATGCCCTCACTCTGACAGATTCATTAAAAATGCATTACTATGCCTGTTCTTCCATAATCCTTCCAACACTAGCTATTCCTGTCTTTTGTCATCTTTAAGAATATACATTTTCTATTGAGAGTGGGGCATGAATAAGGGCCTTTTTGCATTTCCTCATGGATGTTTCCTAAAAATACGGATTGGCAGCACTGAGTTACTGAGCTCTCCATATTCTTTCACTCAGGACAGGGATAGGGTTCTGGTGGTAACGAGGGGCTGGGGTCAGGGTAGGGTCTGGGTTAGATGCTAAAGCCAAGGTCAAGAGTCACTCTGTAGTGGTCATTTGGGGTCAGTGTGACTGAGGTCAAGGGTCAGTCTATAGTCAGGACAGGGATCAGTTTATGTCCAGGATGAATGGTAGGTTTACAGATAGAATTAGTTGTCATTCTTTGAACAGGGGTAGCAGGCAGTCTATGAGCAGAAATAGAGGTCAGGACTGATGGTCAGTCTGTGGTTGTGGGTAGGGGTCAGCCTGTGTCCAGGGCTAGGGACATAATATTGCTCAGTGGCTTGTACACAGTTAAGTCCCCAACCTTTGGCTCATTTGATCTTAGCTCTAACTACTGAACTGAGCTGCTGGAGGCCTGAAGAGTTACCATAGTTACCAGGTGCATGGAAAAGCCAGATCCAGGAAAAACGGGTAATCCAAATATCGCTGCTCCGTGGTCCTGGCATAGAATCTAATCTGTAATCTAGTTTTGCTAGTAGACAAACCTCCATGATTATGTCATCTCTGGGCCCCATATTAAAGGATTTCACATTTACATACCATATGATGGTTTTTTTTAAAAAAAGGACTTTTTGTCTTACTATCCACTGCATTTGAATTATCTAAGCCCAGATTCTGTTCCCATATATCCCCTATCAGTGTGACATATTTTACTAATAGCTAGCATTTATACATCACTTTAAGATTCACAAAGCTCTTTACATACATTTTCTCATTTGAGCTTTGCAGCAACTCTGTGAAATAGGTGCTATCATTATTATCCCCATTTTATAGATGAAGAAACTGAGCAGAGGTTAAGTGACTTGTCCAGAGTCATACAGTCAGGATTCATACTCAGAACTTCTTGACTTTAAATACAGCATTCTCTCCACCATGCCACCTAGCTGCATCCCTATTTTTTTTTCTTTCCAGTGAACGTAGGATGAAATCCTTAAGCTACCTTGGCCACGTACTTTTCTTGTGAAGGAAATCTTTTTAAGTCATAAGATTTAGATCTAGAAAGGACCTCGGAAGTCTTCTCATTCAATCCCTTCATTTTACCCAGGGGAAACTAAGGCCCAGTGAAGGGAAGAGATCTTGCCCAAGGTCACATAGGTTAGTGTTCAAAAGAGCCAAGATTTGGACCCAAGATCTCTGACTTCAAACTCAGAGCTCCTTCTACAACAAGAAAGTCACAGCTCATTGATTATTAATATTATTAGTGGAGCAGGGAACAGGACTGGGGGAATGGTGTGGGGGATGGGGTCATGTGGGATTCAAAGGTGGCAGTAAGGAGGTTCTTAGAGATCAGCAGCATGATTCTAGATCAGTGAGGAGGCAGGGTCCTGGTCATGTGACTGATGCTAATGAATGTTTTCTCTGCATCCATTTAATGTATACACTAAATGAAGCCATCATATGCAGCAAAGCAGGTATTCTAGTCCACTGTCACAGCATTTTTGTTTGGAGAACCCCTCGAACATGCAGGACAGTTTGAGAAACACCAGGTCAGTCCAATCTCTCATTTCATTGGTGAGGAAACTGGAGCCCCAAGAAGGTATTGGACTTACCCAAGGTCATATATCCAACTTGGGTCCAGAATCTAGAATCTAGGCCTCCTGACTCAGGAATCACACTTAATTATAAAATCTTGGCAATATAAGGGGAGCTGGGCTCAGTTTAAGTGAGCTTTTACCTTCTCTTTCCAGGAACCATGCCACCCCAATGCTAGTTCTACGCTCATTTGCATTCCCCTTGGTGCAGGGAGGTGGCTGGTCCATGAGAAAGTCTGGACCTTAAGCACTCCTCTCCTGGAGAGGAAAAGTGTGCATTTGGAGTTCTCTATCTAGACTCACCGATAGGGTATTTGCTGTTGGAGGCCTGAGTGCTAAAAGAAAAAGAAACAGGAAAAAGAAGGGGAAGGCATTGAACAGTTATCACAGAGAATAGGAATGAGCCTTGCTCTATCCAGCTCCAGAAGGGAGAGCTAGGAGCCAGGGGTGGATGCTGCAGAGAGACATATTTAGACATGATGTCAGAGGAAAAGCTACCCACCGGTTAGAGCTGTCCAGAGGTGCAGTGGGATGTCTCATAAAGTAATGAGTTCCCTGTCAATGGAAGTGTTCAAGCAAGGACTTGCTGATTACTTGTTAGACATGTTATATAAAGGATTCTTTAGGCATGGTCACACTAGGAGATCTCTCCTCCCACCCCATTTTGGAATGTTGGACTGCCCCTGGGAGCTGGGCTCAGTTTAAGTGAGCTTTTACCTTATTTTTCCAGGAACCATGCCTCCACATCATTCCCCTCCACATCAGGTTCCCCCACACTCCTTTCTGGCTCCTCTTTCCCTTTTAAGAATCATCTTCCCCCATCCAAATGTATTATCCTTGAAGGGAGAGATTATCTTGCCTGCCCTAGCACTTAGCACATATTAGGAACTTAATACATAACTCTATCTGCTTATCTATCTACTATCCATCCATCCATCTATTTACCTATCTCTATCAGTCTATCATCTATCTACCTATCCATCATCTATTGTTGTTGTTCAATCATTTCAGTCATGTCCAACTCTTCATGACCCCATTTGGGGTATTCTTGGCAAAAATACTGGAGTGGTTTGCCATTTCCTTCTCTAGCTCATGGTACATATGAGGAAACATCCATTATCTATATTATCTATCTATTTATCCATCTATTCACCTATCTCTATCAGTCTACTATCTACCTATATCTATATCATCTATATACTCATCTCTGCTTATTAGTCTATCATCTATCTACCTATCTATTATCTATATCATCTATCTCCTCATCTATAAAATGGATAAAAGAATTCCACTCTCTGCATCCCAGGGTTTTGTGAGACTCCAAAGAAATAATTTATGCAAAGTGTTTTGAGGTTGTAAGTGTCCTCTATATTATTAGGTCCCGACCTGTGCTGTTGTGATTGATATGAGTAACTCCCAGTGTGGAAACTCCCACCCACTGACACTGATCTACAATTTGCCAACAAAGTATAACATTAGAAAGTTCTTAGGCATCACAGAGAGGTTAAATGATTTGCCCTTGGTCACACAGTCAGTATATGTCAAAGGCAATCTTTCCCAGCTTAGAGGACAATTCTCTGTCCATGCTGACTTTCCGTCCCCTATTTTAATCTCGTTATTACTCAGTTTGATTCAGGGCACATTTGTTAAGGGACTACAACATGCCGGGCTCCATGGTAGGTGCCGGGTATACAGAAACAATACTCAAACAATTATGAATGAAATGCCCAAGTCCAGTGTAAGAGGCTGAGTAGGGCAGGGTTGGGCTGGGCAGGGTTGGGAGCCTGAGTCATTCCCACAGTGCAGAGAGGGAGGAGGAGTTAGCTATAGCTGCTGAGGCTGGAAGGGGCAAGGGAGGGCAAGAGAGGAAGCAACCCCCTGGGGATTAAAAAGCCCTCTCTAATTCTGGAAGTGGTGAGCTGTGAAGGGCCCAGCCAATGAGAGCTATGGGAGGCCTTGTGCCCCTTCCCCCAGCCTCCCGCAGGTGTTCAGGGTGAGGTGGGGCCCTGGTCGGGAGCATGACCCTTACAGCAATGGTGGCTGCCCCTGTCACAGCTAATGGCCTGGATGCGCCCGAGCTGTCAGGAGTAGGATGGGCAGGGAAGGAAGAACTGAGGGAGGGAGGGGGCTGGAGGAAAGTGAAGGAAGGAGGGAAAAGAGGGAAGAGAAAGGGAAAGTGGGAGAGAGGGGTGGGGAGGAGAAGAAAGGGAAGGGGAGATGGCTGATAAAAGGAAGGAAGAGGAGAAGAACAGAAGAAGAGAGGAGAGGGGAAGGGAAGAGAGAAGAAAAGGGAGAGAGGGGAAGGGAGGAGAAAAGAGAAGAGGAGGAAAGGGAAAAGAGGAGAGGAGGGGAGGGCAGAAGAAGAGACATGAAAAGGGTAGACAAGAAAAGGAGAGAACGACAGCATGGTGTGGTGGAAGGAGTGTCTAGATTCAGCATCGGAAGAGGGGTTCAAATCCTGGATCAGTTGCTTAAACCTTCATGATCTTGGCAAGTCACTTCAGTTCTCCAATCCTCAGTTTCCTCAGCTGTACAACGGGTGGTAGACTGGAAAATCACAAAGTTCCCTTCCAGTTCTAGATCTACGATTCTATGAAAGAAAAGGCAGAGAAACCTGGGATTGGGGGAGGGGAAGGGAAAGGAAGTGAGAGTCAGAGATTTCAGAGGGAGAGGGAGGAGATGGAGGTTGGTGGGGTGGGAGTACTTGGCCAGCGCACATAAAATTCCTATTTGACCTTGAGCTTCCCCTGCACTTGGGTTTTCATTCCCTCCAGCCTCCCCTAGATCCTTACTTGGTCTCTCCTGTGCATTTTCAGCCTCTCCATCTCTACTGGCTTCCTCCCATCTGAATATAAATATGCTTAAGCCTCTCCATTCCTTAAAAAGCCTTCCTTTAACCATTCTACTGAATAACTATTATCCCTGGACTTAACTAATCTTTGCGGCTAATCTTGAAAAATGTGTCTATACCTGAGGCTTCCTCTTCCTCGCTACCCACTTTGACCTCAAGCCATTGCAATCCAAACTTCTCCCGCCATGATGCTCCAGAAACTGCTCTCAGAGATCACTCACCACCAAATCTCACAGACTCTTTTCAGCCCTCACATCTCCTTAACCTTTTTGAAGGTCACACTGTTGATGCAGTGGATAGAGCACTGAGTCTGGAGTTAGGAAGCTCTCTTATGTGAATCATAATTGTGTTTCCCTTAATAAAATATAAGTGCCTTGAGACCAGAGACATTTCATTTTTGTCTTTCTATCCCCAGCTGTGGGACATAGTAGGAACTTTATAAATGCTTATTGGTTGATTAATTTATACAGTTTTTGAGGCCAATTCATCTATCTTTTCTCTTCTTCCTCAGCCTATAGGACTGTGTGCAGTGTCAATGGGCCTTTGGTTGTTCTGGATAATGTAAAGGTAGGAAGATGGCAGAGTGATTTGAAGCTGCATCCTTCTCTCTTGTTCTTGACCCACGATACACTTCCCCAAACTCTGTCTCCTCATTCTTTATCCTACCCCCAACACCTGCTACTGCTCCTACTAAACTCTGCCTCCCTATCCCCCTAAGCCATAAAGCTGCATTCTAAGGCAATACATCTTTCCTCCCCAGTCCCTGACAAACACACGAAATACCTCCCCTTATCCTCCATTTGCTGCCAAGGTAATAAGTCATGAAGAATATATCTATCAAGGTGAGTAAGTCTCTTATGGTGTAACAGAAAGAGCTCTGGGCTGAGAGGTAGGGGAAAGGTCAGGATTTCTACTCCCTGCTCTGACACTGACTCCATGGGTAACCCTGAGTAGGTCATTTACCTTCTATGGACCTCCATTTTCTTCCCTATAAAGTTGAGTCAATACTGACAATCTCCTAGGGCCCTGTGAGGGATTAAGTGGAATACAGGGTGGACAAGGCCCAGTACCATATATTCCAAGGGTTATTATGATGATTATGATGGTCTGTATAGATATGTAATTCAATGGAACAATGCCATACGATTTCAGGAACGCTTGACTTGGGAAGCAAATAAGCCTCACCACAAAGCTCATGGGAAATAGTCACATCTAACCAAGGATAACCCAGCTCCATTACCTCCCTTCTACCTGCCTAGACACTAGACAGACAAAAACAAAAAAAAAGTATCTACCCTCAGGTAACTTACATTCAATCAGAGGAGACAACATTTTTGTATATATTTATATACAGAATAAGGATGAGGTAATTGACGAAAGGAATAAGTAGTTGGGGAAATCCAATAAGATTTGAGTAGGTAATATTTGAACTGAGTATTGGGGGGGGCAGTCTATGAGATGAAGGTTAAGAAGACATTGGGGCCAATCAGTGCAAAGACGAGGAGACAGACAGTGGAATGCTGTACATGATATAATATAGAAGGAACTCTTTCTGGCATAGTAGAAAGATTCCAGTCCTCTCTGGATCTGCTATTAACTTGCTGTGTGGCCTTGGGAAAGTCAATCTTTTCTCTGGCCCTCAGTTTCCTCATCTGTAAAATGAGAGGGTCAAGACTTAAAGACACCTTCCAGGTCTAAGGTCCTACAAAACCACAGCTTGGTAAGAAGTAGCAAGCTAATCCTAGATCAACTGGGGTTGAATGTGGGGGAAGGTAAACGGTGCTAAGATCCTGGTATAGAGACCTTTCTCCACCCATGCTCCAGAACCCATTTCCCTTTCATTTCCAAATTCCAGGTTCTTCATGTTTGTCCCTACAGCGCCATCTTCTGACAACCCCTGCACTGTAAAAAGAGCTCAGTCACTATAGAACATGCTTTCCCTAGTGGGGAGAAAACATCCTGGGGAAGCATGCCCAAAATGGCACTGTCCGGCCAGCCCCAGCCTAACCTCTGAGTCTCGATTTCACTCCATTTATCAGAGAAGGGTGGTGGAAGAAGCACCAGTTTTTACAGTGAAAGGGACAAGGGCAGGGACAGGGGCAGAGTGGGAAGCAGGGAGAAAGACAGGGGCAGGGAGAGAAAGAAAGACGGATGCTGAGAGAGAGACGGGAAGAGGGAAGAAGACGGGAATAGACAGAGAAAGGAATGGGAAGAGAAACAGGACAGTGAGAGACAGAGCAGGGAGGGAGAGAGGAGCAGGGAGAGAAAGAGGGACAGGAGCTGAGAGGGGAATAAGGAGAAGGAAGAAGAAGGGATGGACAGAGACAGGAGAAGGGAGGGAAATGGGGGCAGGGAGAGAATGGGGACAAGAACTGAGAGGGAGATAGGGACAGGGAAGACATGAGTAGACAGAGGAACAGGACAGACACAGGAGCAAAGAAGGGAGGGAGGGAGGGAGAAAGAGAAAAAGAGAGAGAGAGAGAGAGAGAGAGAGAGAGGGAAGGGGGAGGGTGAGTGGGTGAGACAGAGACCAACAGAGAAGAGCAAGGAAGAAGACAGGGACATAGAGGCAGGATAGCTGAAGGACCTGGAGTCAGGAAGGCCCATATATAAACTCCATCTCTGAAATTTATTGGCTACGTGGCATTGGGCAAGTCACTTAATCTGTCTATGCCTCAGTTCCCTCATTTGTAAAAACAAAGGGGTTGGACTCAATAACCCTTAGATTCCCTTCTTTTAAGTCTGAAATCCTGGTTTGCGGGGAAAGAAGATGTCAAGTACAGAAGCAGAGAGGGAGACAGGGCCAGGCAGAAAGAGTGAGGGCAAAGTAAAGTGAGGACAGGGCAGAGAGAGGGACAGGTACCAGGACAGAAAGGTGGACAGATAGAGAGGAGCAGAGACAGACAGGAATGGGGGGAGGGGAGGACAAAAGCAAGGCAGAGGCAGAGTAAGATCCAAGTGGTAGCAAAGCCTTTTGACTTCAGGGTTTCTGGCTTGCCCACTTGTCTTTGATCTTGTCTACCCTCTTGTGGTGAAGAGCAAGACCGCTGGGAGCAGAGGAAGGGATCATTAGAATAAGCAACAGCCCCGGGCTTCAGTCCAGTCCCCAAGGGACACAGTTTTGGGGGGATCAATGACTCTACACACACACACACACACACACACACCCTCACCATCATCACAGCAGAGACAGGTCCTAAATTCCCTAGATAACTCTCAGAGCCTCAGCAGGGATGTAAACCCTTCTTGACTCTGCTTCTCTACAACATGGGGCCCATGGGGTTAACAGGTGCTCCACAGAGCAGGGGAGAGACTTGAGCCTCAGCTCCAACCTCAGGTGTCGTCTTTGCTGTGTGACCTTAGCAAATCACATCTCTTTGGTCATATTCCTTCCTCAATAAAATGAAGGAATTACAACCATACATGTCCATGATTAGGGCTTTATTTTTCTTTCATTCTCAATTAGGAAGGGATAATAGAAGGAAAAGAAAGTGAATTTTCTCTGATAAAAAAATAAAATTTAATTTTAAAAGGAAAGAGCCCTAACCCCAAATTATGAAGAACAGATGTGATTATAGGGGGAAGAGATCTAAATTCTATGGAAAAGGATGACATTTGGAGACTCAAGATCAGTCTGCTATCTGTGATCTCATTAATTGAGATATTCTCTTCAATGACACGGCCAATCACAATCCATCCCACCCCACCCCCCCAAAAAAATTGTTTAATGGAGACTAGCTGACTTCCTGTGCCTTCAATGGTGTGCTGGTAAATGTTTAACAACCAGCTCTCTAGGGGAGGAAATGTACGAACAACACACTTCTCAGCTGAATTTGCATTATTGTTGTTGTTACATTTTCTTAAGTCTAACAGTCAACAAAACAGTAAATAAATCCCCAATTTGTAGCAAAGTTAATGAACTGGTTCACCTGTTAGCTCTAACCAGATGAAATTTTACGAGAGAGGAAACCACAGCTCACAGCAGTAAATGACTTGTTCAAGGTCACACAGTAAGTCAGTGCCAGAACCCTAACTCTGGACTTCTCGTCCTATGCATTCTTTTCCACATCATGGGAAGGAGTGGGTGGCTGATCAGTGTTGCCCTCTGCCCTTCTTGCTCTCACATCTTTTTCCTGGATGCTCTGCATTCTCCCCAGTTTGCCCAATATGCTGAGATCGTCAACTTCACTCTCCCAAATGGCACTCAGAGAAGCGGGCAGGTCCTGGAGGTGGCTGGGACCAAGGCCATTGTTCAGGTAAGAGGGAAGACTCCGTGTGGATAGGGAGAGAGGGTTTACCCTCCCCCTGGAACATCTTCCTCCTTCCTCTCTTCAAGGCCCAGATCAAATCCCACTTCCTCCAGGAAGACTTCCCTGATTCTATGGACAGTAGCACCTAGAATTTTCCCTGAGAAGCAGCCCTTGTCTACATCAGTCTGAGCTGGCTCTCCAATGCTTTCATTGGTGTAAATAATGTCTCACCAACCACACTGGGAGTTTCCCAAGGGCAGGAACTATATATTCCTCCCTTGTCTCACACACAGCATTCTATAAGGAATGACAACATAAACCCTTAAACATACGTACAAAATACAAAATTAACAAATGGCAAATATGAAGGAACTAGTAGCTGGAGGATCAGAGAAGGTGACATTTAAGCTGAGCTCTGAAACAAACTCAGTATTAAAAGAGGCAGAGGTAAGTACAAAGAGTATTCCAGACTGAGGGCACAGCCTGGGCAAAGGTCCAGAAACAGGAAATGAAATGTCATGTGTGAAGAAGAGTAAGAAGTTTAGCTGGACCACAGACTTCATGAACATGCCTGGAAAGGTAGGTTGGAGTCAGGTTGCAAAGCTCCTTGAGGAGGGAGCTTCATTTTTATCTTTCTAGCCCCTAATGTCTGGCAGAGGAACCACTGAACAAATATTTTTGGGATTCGATGACTGAATGGGATCCTGGTTCTCACATCTAGTGACTGGGTGACCAGAAACAAGTCCCTTAACCTCTCGACCCCACAGCAACATCAAGGACCTCCCTACTAAGTAACAGATATAGAATGGTTTGGGATCTTCATCAGTGAAAAGAGCCACCACCTCGGTAAAATCACAGACCCTTAACCAATGGCTCAGCCAGAAAGGATGCCAGCCCCACAGGGAGGAGACACCTGGGTGTGAGTCCTGCCTCAGTCACAGCTGCGTTCAAGATCCAGCCTTGAAGCTTTCTTATTGTTCAACCTTGGCCAAGTGACTCAATCTCTCCCAGCCTCAGTTCCCTCATCTATAAAATGGGAGTTACAATACCTAGGACAGGCATCTCACAAGCTTGTTTGAAGATTAAATAGGGAAATGTATCAGAAACAATTAGGAAAGGTTAAAGTTATGGTACTATTATGTACATATAACAACAAACAAATGCCTATGAAATGTAATATATAATAATAATAGTGGTGATGATGATAGCTGATGTTATACAAGGTGTCCCAAAAGTACCATGGCACTGTTTTAAGCTATTAAAGCTAGATTTGGCATTTAAGCATTTTTTTTTTAGGTAATTGGGGTTAAGTGACTTGCCCAAGAATCACACAGCTAGTAACTGTCAAGTGTTTGGTCTGAGGCCGGATTTGAACTCAGTTCCTCCTGACTTCAGGGCTGATCCTCTATCCACTGTGCCACCTAGATGCACCGTATTTAAGCTATTAAAGCTTAAAACTGTACAGTGATTTTGGGGACACCATGAATAATTGTTGTTAGCACTAGCACCAGCACCACCAGCAGTACCTTCACCATTAACTTCTTGCCCTATAGGTATTTGAAGGGACATCAGGGATTGATGCCCAGAAGACAACCTGTGAGTTTACTGGTGACATCCTCCGGACTCCTGTATCAGAAGACATGCTAGGTAAGGAATGGGATTAGGAAAGGACAACTCCAAACATAGGCAAAATTGTCAGTCACCTCAAATGATGCTGTAGGGACATCATAGTTGGGTGGAAAGAAAGTTGGAAATGGAGGCTGACAACAGGGGTTCAAATTTCACACCAGCCACTCATGACCTGTGTGACCTTGGGCAATTCATCTAATTTTTCTGAAGGACCAGATGATCTCTAAGATCCCGTCCTGCCTACAACATCAAATTGAGGAAAGACCTTAGAATAGGGACTGTCAGAGCTGGAAGGTCCCTTGGAACACTGAATGTCAGACCTAGGAAGCACCTTAGGATATAGAACATTAGAGCTGGAGGGATTGTCCAAGAGCATAATTATTTCCTCATTTAACAGATAAGGAAACAGATGCTTATAGAGGAAGTGACTCACTTAAGGTCACCCAGCTAGTAATTAATGGAACTGGGCTTAGAATCCAAGTCTTCTGAATTAGTCAAGCATTTTTCCCACTATCCCAAGATGCTTCTTGCAAAGGACACCCCAGGACCTTGTCTTTTCCCAGAGTACTTCTTCACCACCCTTCCATGGCCCCACCTTTTCCTCTCCCATTCCCTGAAATTCTCCTCTATTAGAGTTGGTTCCCTTGGTGGGAACATTGTCCTCAGAAGAGCCCTGTGAAAAATGGGACAGGGATTGGGAGAGAAAACTATTGGAACAATCTCTGGATAGCTGCAGGGTGTCAAGAGAGGGAAATCAACAATTAAGGAGTTAACAGTTAATTTACATCCTAATTTGTTCAGCACTCCAAACATTTCTCTATATTCCTTGACTTCTTCCTACTTCCTTCCTCTTAGGTCGAGTTTTCAATGGTTCTGGCAAACCCATTGACCAAGGGCCAGAGGTTATGGCTGAAGACTTTCTGGACATCAATGGTGAGTAACCAGTGGGTGTGAGTGGACCTCAGGACCTCTCTTCCCATCTCTAGGTACTATATCCAACTGCCGTTCATGCCCTCTTCAGGTCCAAATATATCCGTCTGCCCAACTATCTATCCCCTGCAACAAAAAATGGAAAAGGAAGAGAAAGACCTGTTCAGCACTCTGAAGCCACACATCAACCATATCTGGCAGCACTCAGGATGTGCTGGAGCCAGCTCACACCAGCTTACCAGAGTCAATTGTTCAATTCTAGGTGTGAGTTTTTATACCTTGAAACTCAGCAAATGTTCCCAATCAGGGCCGATTTATTGCTCTGTTGATTATCTAGAACAGGGGTGGGGAACCTGCTGCCTTGAGGCTACACGTGGCCTTCTAGGTCGTTGGATGCAGCCATTAGACTGAGTCCGAGTTTTACAGAACGAATCCTTTTATTAAGGGAGTTTGTTCTGTGAGGTTTAGATTCAGTCAAAGTGCCACACTTGAGGACCTAGAGGGCCATGTGTGGCCTTAAGGCCACAGGTCCCCACTCCTGGTTTAGACTTAAGAAAGTGATGGTGAAACCATTAACAATGCAGATAAAAGTGTGGTCATTCATCCAGACTCTGTCATTCCAATCCCACCATAGGGCTCCCCACCTCCAACCTCGGGCAAAGAAGGGAGGAGATGCATTCTTTCACTCCTCTTTAGGACTGTCCTTGGTCCTTACAACAACACAGCAAAATATTGAATCCTAGACCCAGAAAGGGCCTTAGAATATAAAATGTCAATACTGAAAGAGACTTTAGAATACAGACTGTCAAATCAAGAAAGGATCTGAGAATGTCAGGTCTGGGAAGGACCTTAGAAAAGAATGTCAGAGCCAGGAGGGACCTTAAAACATAAAATGTCAGATTTAGGAGGGACCTTGGAACACAGGATGTCAGATCTAAGAGAGATCATGGCTGAAGGGGTCTTAAAAAACAGAATATCAGAGCTGCATCTATTGCATCATTTTACAAGCAAGGAAACTCAAGGCTGAGAAAGAAAAAGTGATTTTTCCAGGTTGTACAATGAGTCAGTGATGTAAGCCTAATTCAAGGCTGAGCTGGCTCCAGCACATCCTGAGTGCTGCCAGATATGGTTGATGTGTGGCTTCAGAGTGCTGAACAGGTCTTTCTCTTCCTTTTCTATTTTTTGTTGCAGGGGATAGATAGTTGGGCAGACGGATATATTTGGACCTGAAGATTCAATTGAATTGAAGATTCAATGAAAGACTTAATGACATTTCTATTACTGAATCAGTCCCATTGCTATGTATCAAACCACTGCATCCCCAAATATATGAGTGTCCTCTGGGGATTATTTCATCATCATCACACTGGCCTCTCTTCCCTTTCTTTTCCTAGGGCTCCATTCCTCACTCATGGGTCTGGGGACTACAGTTTCAGGGAAATCGGAACTTCAGGCCTAGTGGACAAAGCAAGTCCCATCTGAAACCTATCTCACCCCCTCCCTGTGTTTCCCCCACCTTCTTGCCCCAGGTCAGCCAATCAACCCCCATAACCGAATCTACCCTGAGGAGATGATCCAGACAGGCATCTCACCCATCGATGTCATGAACAGCATTGCCCGGGGGCAGAAGATCCCCATCTTCTCTGCAGCAGGACTCCCTCACAATGAGGTAAGAAGAGAAGAGCTAGGCTGGTGTCCATTTGGGCATCCCTGGCACTCCTGGGAGAACCCCAGGGCTGCTGCCAAGCTCCATAGCTTGTCTGACCTTGGCCAAGCCTACTGTCTTGGCCTCCCTCTTCCTCTAGGATGTGTAAGAGCCCTGGATGCTTCCTGGGTTCCAATACACATCCTTAGGTTTATCAGTGTATCAGTTCTGCATAGTTTAAAATAGTCTGGTTGGGAGTCTGGAAGACCTGGGTTCCAATACTGCCTCTCACTCCTATTACCTGTGTGACCCTGTGGAGGTGATCTATGCTTTTTCATCCTCAGTTTCCACATATGTGAAGTAGGTATGAGAATACCTATAGTACTGACCTAACTGGGTTACTGTGAGGACCAATTGAAAAAATGCACAAAAGCATTCTATGTACTTTAAAGTGCCATATAATAAGAGCTAATATTTTTGTAGTATGTTTTATATATATTAATTATTATTACATCATATAATAACATATCTATCATATCATAATGTCATTGTGGCCAGAGAGCTGGCCTGGAGTCAGGAATCATTATTATTATTGTTTTTGTTCTTGTTCTTACTGTTATAACTAACATTTATACTGTGCTTTAAGGTTTGTGAAGCACTTTATTTACGTCACCTCCTTTGATCCTCTTAACAACATACTGTGAAGTTGGTGTTATTATTTTCTCCCATTTTACAGAGTGGGAAACTGAGGTAGGCAGAGATTAAGTGACTTGCCTAGGGTCACACAGCTAGTAAGTGTTTGAGGCAGGATTTGAACTCAGGACTTCCTGACTCCAACTCCAGCAGATACCCATTCTGCCACAAGCTCCCTTTAAGTTTCACCTACTGTTTTCAAGGGCCATTAGGGAACATCTAGTCCAAATCCCTCAGTGTACAGATTGAAAAACAAAAACCTGAAACTCAGGGAGGAAAAATGACCTTCCCAAGATCATATACCTCATACATAGCTGAGCTAAGGTTGGGTCCAGGTCCTTAGCTCTAAGCCAGAGCTCATGCTCCCCTACCCTACCAGCAGCCGGGCTCCTTTCTGTAACAGGAAAATGTCAGCTTCCTCCAAGACAGAATCCATTCCATCCTTTGAGCATGCCTTGGTTTCTCCATCTGATAATTTAGTCATTCTTATCCCCAAATACCAACTCAAATACACATATGTTTTATTGTTGTATACTTTATAACTCTTGACTTCATTCTGAGCTTCAGTCTTCCCACCAAAGGTGATGAGACATTATACAGCATGTTAAAAGGGCTCTGATTAGCTCTTCTCAGCAATTCAGCAATCCAAGACAACTATGAAGGACTTGTGACGAAAAATACTATCTATTCCCAGACAAAGACCTGATGGTGTCTGAATCTGTCAGCATATTTTTTTTTCCTTCATTTTTCTTGAGGGTTTTTTTGTCTTTTTATTTTTCACAACATGATTGATCTGGAAATATTTTGCATGACTACATATGCATAACCTATATAAAATTGTTTGCCTTCTCAATGAGGGGTGGAGTGTGGGGAGGGAGGAAGGGAGAGAATTTGGAACTCAAAGTTTTAAAAACGAATGTTAAAATTGTTTTTACATGTAACTGGGGAAAAATAAAATACTAAATAAATTGAAAAAATAAATAAATAAAAGGGTTCTGAACTCTCTGAAGTCTCCTAGGATGGAACATGAACCCCCCCCACGTTCTGATGCTAATGCTCCGTCTATCTCTGTCTCTGTCTTTGTCTCTGTCTCTGTCTCTCTGTCTCTCTCCTCCCTAATAGATCGCTGCACAGATTTGCCGACAGGCGGGGCTGGTGAAAAAGTCTAAGGATGTCATTGATTATCATGAAGATAACTTTGCCATTGTGTTTGCAGCCATGGGGGTGAGCAAAACAGAAAGTGGGTCTGAGACTTTCATGGGGCAGAATAGCAGAGTGATATGAGGGCGAGGCGGGGGAGGGGAGGCTGATAGTGTCAGTGGGAAGGGAGCCTCTGTGATGAGTGACTCCAGCCAGCTTAGAAGGAAAGAGAGAAAAGGAGGGAAGAAGGTCTTGGAGATCAGAGAAGTTAGCGGAGAATGGCTTCCAGTATGACCCGGGAAAGTGGAAGCTAAGGGAGAGAAGACAATTGTAGGGAGGAGGCAGACAGCCAGGCTGGGGAAGCTTGGAACTTCGGCCATAGCTCTCAGCAGAACTGTAACTAAGGCGTGGCGATGGGGCTTCCAGGATAGTGAGGCTATTGAGTTTAAAGGGGGACGGACGGCACTAGGGGTTGGTCCTGCAGCGCGTAGAAACCACAGACCTTAGCTCTAGTCAGCAAGGACAATTGTTGGGCCAGGGTCCCTGGGTGACATCATAGCTCCAGCTCTCAGTTTAAGCACGGAAGCGTCGCTAAGAACCTGGGGGATAGGTGGGCAGGCATCGCCCCCCTCCGCTTCACACACCCCACTTCCCCAGCTGCCCTTCTCACCTGCCAAACCCCACACATGCTTCAATGCTGGGTCAGGTACGCTCTGAGGAGACAAGAGAAAAATGCACATGCAGCCCCTGACCTTCAGAAAATCATCATCTTAGTTTAACAGTCTCAGCTGAAAAAAAATTATATATTCTCTCTTTCTTTCCATCCTATCATCCAGTGGGGAGGGAGAGAGCTGTCGTCTTTTTTGTCTCCACCTCACCAGTGACTTTCCCCCACTCAATGACCAGGTAAACATGGAGACGGCTCGATTCTTCAAGTGTGACTTTGAGCAGAATGGTACCATGGGCAATGTCTGCTTGTTCCTGAACCTGGCCAACGACCCCACGTGAGCCCCCTAGCTCCTTGGAACCCTTTTTGCCACCCTGCCCACACATATTAAAATGCTCTGAACTCTCTGAAGTTTCCTAGGATGGGACTTGGATTTCCCACGTTCTCTGTCTTTGTCTCTGATACGCTCTCTGTCTCTCTCTGTCTCTCTGTCTGTCTCTGTCTCTATACTCTATCTCTATCTCTGTCTCTGTCTTCCTCTGTGTGTGTGTCTCTTGGTCTCTCTGTCTCTGTCTCTCTGTGTCTCTCTGTCTCTCTGTCTCTGTCTCTGTCTCTCTCTCAAAATTCACTCATTGAGTGTCTCCTATGCTCTCGGCACAACAAAGGAATACAAAATTTAGAGAAGGCCAGGTCCCTGCCCTGCAAGAGCTAACCTTGAGAGAAATAAGACCGACAATACAAAGTCAAGTTGAAAATGTGGAAAGGCATCTCCTGAGGGGGTTAATACCTTCCTCCTGAGGGAGGCTGGAGGAGGGAAAGGTCACTTCCAAACATAAGACCTGGGCTATGACCACTGCTGTCCAGGATTGTGCGCACCCCGGAACCCTAGCGTGTACATGCTGGAAGGAACCTTAGAGACCCTAGGTAGTGAAAGGGACTGGATCTAGGACTGAAGCTTTGACAAAGGGAACTCCCAGGTGAGGAAAGTCCCTCTACTATTGTTGAGAAGCTCCTAGTCTCAGAGAGTTTCACAGACCATTGGGAGAGAACGAGTCTTGCCCAGGGTCACCCAGTCTGTGTGGGTCGAAGGTAGACTTTGAACCTGGATCTTTCTGGGGCTGAGGCCGGCTCTTTTTCTATGACATCGAGCTGCCTCTAGGGATCATGGGATCACAGATGGAGAGCTGGTAGGAACGTCAAAGACCATCAAGTTCAAGCCTCTCATTGTACAGAGGAGAAAACTGAGGCCCCCAAATCATCCAGCAAGTCAGGGGCAAAGCTAGACTGGAGCCCAAGTCCCAGGAGTGGCAGTGACTTAGCAACGCCACTAGCAGCTGAAGCATCTCCCAGATGGTGTGATGGCTTGCAGCACCGGCATCAGCCACTTAGTAATTGTGTGACCCTGGGCAAGTCACAACCTCTCTCTCTGCCTCAGCCTCCTTCTCTGAGATTCCATTAATAATATCACCGATTGTGCTACAATAATAACAAGGTCGAGCATTAAATGAGATAATATATGGAGACCATTCTGCAAACCTTAAAACCCTACATAAATGTGAGTTATTATTCTTGTCTCCTTTCTCCCCTCCCTTCCCAGTCAGACAAGACATGCTTTCCACCTCTGAATACATGTTCCCGTGTCCCTTGGACACTCTAACCTTGCTGGTCCCCAACTCTAGGTCACCCCCACTCTGCATCATCTATTGATGAGAAGCAGTGGCTAGGGTGATGGGTGTGGAAGCAGGAGCAAGACCTGCCTTCCAGTCCTGGGGCTTGGGAGAAATTCCTGGGAAGCAGAGGAGTTTCCAGAGACTGGGGTTTCTTCCAAGTCCCCACACAGCAGGGTGAAAGCCAATGGCCAGTCCCTGCAGCTACTGATCCTCCCCTCCTGGAGATGGACAAAGGATTACCTGGCCTCCACAGCACTGGTTTGGGCCCCTCTACCTAGCAACACATCTTATCTGCCTTCTAAGCAGAGAGTACAGGGCATTCCCATATTCACGTCCCTCTTCTCTTTAACACTTACTAGTTGAGTGACTATGAGCAAGTCACTGAGACTGTCTAAGCCTCAGTTTTCTCATCTGTATAGTGGGGGCAGTAATGCTCACAGCCTCTGCCTCACCAGGTTATTGTGAGACTGAAATGAAGTAATATGCATAAAGTATAAGTTCCAGCTATTATTACTACACCTGAGGCTCTGAACGCTGCTGTAACAAGCCACAAAACCTCAGTGCCATGTTCCACTACAGATTCATTTTGATTTTCAGTTCCAAATTCCTCGTCCCTCGCCCTCCTCCACCATTGGGAAGGCAGGAAAGACAAAGGCCATTACTAATATGTACAGTCACGAAAGACCAATTCCTACATGAGCCATGTCCAAAAAGAAGAGGGGGGGGCCAGAAAAAAAAAGAGAGAGGAGAAAGTCTGTTTCAGTCTGTTCTGTGAGTTCCTCAGCTCTCCATCCAGAAATGGACAGCATGTTTCACTGTGAGGAGGAAACCATATTTCAACCAGCTTCACATTTCCCAGACTCCCTAGTTTGGGGGTTATTGGGAGGGGCATGTTTAAACCATCAAACTGATCTTTAGCCCATACGAGACATTCCCTCATCAAATGCCACATCTTAACTCAGATGGTTCCCCATTTCTGCAGCATGCTTCTCCCCTCTTTTCCCCCCCTCTTCCCACATCCAGCCTTTCTTGACTGTCCTGTGTTGCTTTGGAGTAACCTAGAAAGTCTCCATGGCAAAGTGCATAGAGCCAGCCTGGAACAAGAAGCAATAATGGCTAAAATTTATATAGCACTTTAAGGTTTGTAAAAAAGTTTTACATGTGTTACTTCATCAATCCTCACAACAGCCCTGGAGGTGGGTGCATTTTGCAGGTGAGGAAACTGAAACAGACAGAGGTTAAGTGACTTGCCCAGGGTCACACAGCTAGTAAGCAGGATTTGAACTCAGGTCTACTTAACTCCAAGTCCAGCGCTCTATCCACGTAGCTGCCCACCTGGGTTCAAGTACCCCTTCTGATATAGACCCCAGGCGTGTCACCCAGCCTCTCAACGGCTCAGGTAACTCAGTAAGATTATACGTTACACAGTAGGGGGCAGTTAGCATGGGTGGAAGGTATGTCCTCTACCAATGAAAACACATCCAAAAGAAAGTCCCATCCATGAAGAAAAACATTCCTTAGCAAATGTTGTATCCCCCCACCCTCCCACCCCCACCAAGGCAACCTTCTTAAAGGGTCAGTTATGTTTTTGTCTGTGTATCTTAAGCCTTAACAGTGTTCCTGGAACATAGCAGGTGCTTATTCTGTTCAATTGAATTGAATTGAATTGAATTGAAACTAAGGAGGTAACTTCACCTAGTTCTCTGACCTGAACTGCACATGCCCAGAAGCCCAGGTTAAACCTGAGTTCATTAACTCCCTTCTCCATCCCTCATACCCCCAGGATTGAAAGGATCATCACACCCCGCCTAGCCCTGACTACAGCTGAGTTCCTCGCCTATCAGTGTGAGAAGCATGTGTTAGTCATACTAACAGACATGAGCTCCTACGCAGAGGCCCTGAGAGAGGTGAGGATAGGGGCTGGGGGGAGGGGGCAGGCACCAGAGTGGGGACGGGTGGAATGGGCGGGGAGGCAGTAGGAAGGCATCATTCCAATCCTCCTTGGATCCAGGAATTCTGGGAGAAGAGACAGATGGTGGACCTCAACCCCTTCAATGAATTTTTCTATCCTTGTTTATTTACCTTTCTGCTTTTCTGTTGTGTCTGCCTTGGTCTATCTCTCTTCTTGCCTCTCTACTGCTGTTTCTGTCTCTTGTCTCTGTCTCCATTTATTTCCATATCTGCTTTGTCTCTGGGTGACTCTTCGTCAGTTGATGTCTCTCTCCCTGCTGTCCGCGGCGGGCACACCCAGGTCTCAGCTGCCAGGGAGGAGGTACCTGGCCGACGTGGTTTCCCTGGGTACATGTACACGGATCTGGCTACCATCTATGAGCGGGCAGGCCGAGTGGAAGGCCGGGGAGGTTCCATCACACAGATCCCCATTCTCACGATGCCCAATGATGGTGAGGACTCCCCTGCCAGCTTCTCCACCCCAAACAATCTCCCTTGCCGTCTCTCCCCTTGCTTTAGTCCTGTCCCCCACTCCTACCCAGAGTCAGTTGTCTCCAAGGCAGCCAGCCTTGGAGAACATTGGCAAGAACATTGACAAGTCCCTTAATCACTCTGTGCCTTGGTTTCTCCATTTGTAAAATGAAGAGGGTTGGACTAGATGTCTTGTAAAGTCCCTTCCAACTCTAATGAATCTACGATCCTCTGCTATTCATTGGAGGAGACGCGGTTCCTTGGTCTGATGGGGAGCACGTGGTTCCCAGTCCCACTAACATCCAAACTCTCTATTCCAGATATCACCCACCCCATCCCTGACCTGACTGGCTTCATTACCGAGGGACAGATTTATGTGGACAGACAGCTGCACAACAGACAGGTTCCGGCAGTTTCCCTCCCCTTTGTGTTCTTTCTGCTCAATGCTGCTTTTCTCTCCCAGCCCATGCGGTCTTTGAACCACTCAGAGGGATAACTATAAGTAGACACCTCATTTCCACAGTCAGTTAAGAGAAAGGATAAAGTCATAGGAAAGATGTGATGCTCCCTCCTTTTACAAGTGGGGAAACTGAGGCCAGTCAGTGCTTAATACATGTTTATTGACTGTGTGCCGTGTGCTGTGCTAGGCTCTGGAGATAAAAAGAAAGGCAAAAACAGGGTCAGGCTAGAGGCGCTCCCCTGCTCTAAAGGGGAAGGCAGCCAACGACTTTGTGCACTCAGATTCTATACAGAGCGGGAGGAGGCACCAGTGGTGTCCCCAGATCTAGAGAGGATCCAGGAGGATGGTGGCTGCTCATTGGTGCTGAATAGATTTCCTCACTTCCCTTTCTGCCCCACCCTAACCCCTCTTATCCCTTTTTACTCCCTCAGATCTACCCTCCCATCAACGTGCTTCCCTCCCTCTCCCGTCTGATGAAGTCAGCCATCGGCGAGGGCATGACAAGGAAGGACCACGGTGACGTCTCGAACCAGCTGGTAAGGAAAGGACGCTGGGGAACGGACCAGGTGCAGAGCCGTTGATTACGCCACTTCAGAGTACAGGGGGCTCAGCTCTGCTACCCGTCCACGAGGCTGGACGCCCTTTTCCAAAGTCATTCGTTTGTTTGGGGGATGGAGCTGACCCTTAACTAATACCTTCTTCCTCTGAGATCTTGTCATGGCTATGAGCGCCGTGGTGACTCTGGGTTCTCAAAGCTGCACCAGCAGAACTTGAGCTGGGCAGGCTTCTAATACTGACCTTCGGAGAGACTTATCAGGAGCAGCTAGGTGGTGGAGTGGAGAGTCCAAGAGTTAGAGTCTGGAAGACCTGAGTTCAAATCCTGCTTCAGACCCTTACCAGCTGAGTGACCCTGGGCAAATCACTTATCCTGCATGCACCTCAGTTTATCCATCTGTAAGAGGGGAGTGGTAATAGCACCGACTTCACGAAATAGTTGTAAGGATGAAGTGAGGTAATTTTTATAAAACCCTCAGTAGGCACTTAATAAATGCTTATTAAGATTTTTAAATCAGCAGATTAGCCAATAGGGGAATGAAATTTTTGGCGAAACTATCGCTTTTAGACCATCTGCTAAGCTATAGAAGAGCTGTAATCTAGCTCAATGGAAGTGAGCTAAAACTGGAAAATAGTATGGCAGAAACTAGGCAGACCAACATCTTACACCGCATATTAAAATAAAGTCAAAATGGGTACACAATTTCCATATAAAGGCTGATACTATTAAGCAAACTGGGAGAGCAAGGAATAGTTTACTTGTCAGATTCAGGAAGAACAGAAGAATTAATGACCAAACAAGAGATAGAGAACATTATGAAATGCAAAATGGATAATTTTGATCACATTAAATTAAAAAGTTTTTGCACAAACAAAATTAATGCAACCTAGATAAGGAGGGAAGCAGAAAACTGGGAAAGACTTTTTACAACCAGTGTCTCTGATAAAGGCCTCATTTCTAAAATACATAGAGAATTAAGTCAAATTTATAAGAATCCAAGTCATTCCCCAATTGATAAGTGGCCAAAAGATATGAACAGGCAATTTTCAGATGAAGAAATTAAAGCTATCTACAGTCATATGATAAAATGCTCTAAATCACTATTGATTAGAGAAATGCAAATCAAAATAACTCTGAGGTACCACATTAAACCTATCAGATTGGCTGCCATGACAAAACAGGAAAATGATAAGTATGTTGGAGAAGATGTGGGAAAATTGGAACACTAATGCATTGTTGGTGGAGTTGTAAACTGATCCAACCATTTTGGAGAGCAATTTGGAACTATGCCCAAAGGGCGATAAAAATGTGCATGCCTTTGGACCCACTTCTAGGTCTGTATCCCGAAGAGATCATAAAAATGGGAAAAGGACCCACAAGTACAAAAATATTTATAGCAGATCTTTCTGTGGTGGCAAAGAATTGGAAATTGAGGGGATGCCCATCAATTGGGGAATGGCTGAACAAGGCGTGGTATATGAATGTCATGGAATACTATTGTGCTATAAGAAATGATGAGCAGGCAGAATTTAGAAAAACCTGGGAAGACTTGTATGTTCTGATACTGAGTGAAGTGAGCAGAACCAGGAGAACATTGTACACAGTAACAGCAACATTGTGTGATGACTAATATTGATCAACTTAACCCTTCTCAGCAATGCAAGGATCTAAGACATCTCCAAAGGTCTCATGATGGAAAATGCTATCCACATCCAGAGAAAGAAGTTAGGAGCTGAATGCAGATCGAAGCAGACTGTTTGCTCTTTTTTTTTTTCTTCTGTTGTGTTTTGTTTCCTCTTTCTGGTGCTTCCTCCTATTGGTCCTGATTCTTCTTTTACAACATGACTAACGTGAAAATATGTTTAATAGGAAAAAAACAGTTTTTAGAAGTCTTCTCAAATTTTGCTGAATTTTTCCTATTCAGCCTTTTCTGCAATTCTTTCCAACGCTAAACCTATGATTCTATGAACAGTAGAGCACTTGCTGCCCCCACGTAGGGGCCCATCAAAAAAAAAAAAAAGCTATTCCATATCCCAGGTTCATTATATTCATCTAGCTCACAAGCCCACCAACATATTTTCCTTTTAGCAGCAGCCGACCAGATGCCACACTGATTCAAGGCAAAAGACATTTAGTCAAACAAGCAAATTAAGTGTCAAGAAAATACGCCCTGCACAATGTCCGCATGGTGTACCTCCTCACATCACCAGTGGAGGAAGACACATATGCAGAGCACACACGTTGCCAGGGAATATGCATGGAAGGTATTGACATGAGCACCTGGGACCTGGGAGTGGATAAAGTGGGCACACACCTGGGTAACACATCAGTGCCTGGAGCCTCATGCTTGTTGACTTACTCACTGACTGATGGCTGTTTGCCATGGAGAACACATACATAGGCACATGTATGGCTTAGGGCACGGGAAAGGTTGGGCCAACTCTCCTCCCACTCTGCAGAATTCATGACATTCTCTCTGGTGAGGTAAATGAGCAGCCATTAACTAGCTGTGAGACCTCGACTGATGGGATAGAATGGAAGGGAAAGACCGTACAATGTACTGGAAAGATTCCCAGAATACAAAGTCAGGGGACTTGGGTTCGAGTCCCGTTCTGAATACTTGGTCACTACATAAGCCTGGGCGTGATGATAAGTGTTTATTGACTGACTGACTGACCTCTGGAACTTCAGTTTCATCATCTGTGAACTGGGGATAATGATCAATTTATTACCTAGCTTCTTTGTTCAAGGTAGAATACTTCTAGGCCTTTCTTCATATCCCCAGGGCTTAGCACAACTTAAATACTTAAAATGCTTGTTGACTGTGAGTTATTCTCTGGACCTCAATTTTTCCATCTGGAAATTCAAGGGAGTTGGGCTAGATCAGCCAGGATCGTAGATTTAGAACTGGAAGGATCCTTAGATGTCATAGAATACAACCCCCCACTTAACAGATGGACCCAGAGAGGTGGTGACCCAAGGTCACACAAGCTAGTAAGTATCTGATACAGGATTGGAACTCAGGTTTTCCTGATTGCATGATGCTACCTCTCTAAGGTTCCTTCCAGCTCCCAACCCTGTGATTAGCTGACTTCTGAGGGAAGTCCAAAATCTGAAATTCTGTGAAACCCAAGATAAGGTTATGGGAGGGGGTGTTGGGAAAGGGGAGGGAGGACTTCCAAAGCACTGAAGCCAGTTTCCAGGCCTCAAGTTGCCCTGTGTCAGCCTCCCTGAGAGGCCGGCTGAATGTCCAGGGGCTCAGGCCTCAAGCCCCATTCATCTCTTCCCCTCCCTGCAGTATGCTTGCTACGCCATTGGGAAGGACGTCCAGGCCATGAAGGCTGTGGTGGGGGAGGAGGCCTTGACCTCAGATGACCTGCTGTACCTTGAGTTTCTGCAGAAGTTTGAGAGGAATTTCATCAACCAGGGTAGGAGGACTTGGGGGGAGGAGGGGTCCCCTGGAAGGACTGAGCAAGAGCGGAGGGAACGTCTGCCTGAGCCTGGATCAGCCCCCTTCTCGGTTTCTCCCCGTCTTCCCCAGGCCCCTATGAAAACCGCAGTGTGTTCGAGTCCCTGGACCTTGGCTGGCAGCTGCTACGCATCTTCCCCAAAGAGATGCTCAAACGGATCCCCCAGAGCGTCGTAGAAGAGTTCTACCCTCGAGAGACCTTGCACCAGGCCCTGCCTCCGAGCCCAGGCCTCACTGACGCCTCTGACACCTCTCTGCTATAGGGCTGCCCCTAGATCCCACCCTCAGCACCGACCCCTCCAGTGAGACCACACCTTATGCCCACTCCCTCCACTGACCTCTCCCTAGCCCTTGTTCTGGGGCCTTTGATACACTCTGGTCCCCATCCTCCTCCCCCCACTCACTGATGGCTCCCACCAGCCAACCTAAACTCCACCTGCATCCCCCTCCAGCCAAATGCTTTTGATGTATCTCTATCCCCCAGACTTCTGTTCCTCCTCCCCTCCATCACTTCCCCTCCCCTCCTTCCTACAAATAAGGAAACCCCACGCTTGAGCCCCACCCTAGATCCTTCCCCAGAGGCCAAGTCATTCCATCATTTCCCTTGGATACTAGCAGGGAGGAGAAAATGGAGAAGAAATAAATCAGAGAATAGCTCCCTACCCTGCTAACTTCAGCTACTATCTTTTATTAAAAATCCCATTGCTTAAGAAGAGTACATAGATGTGTGTGTGTGTGGCTTGGCTAATTAATCAATAAACATTTAGGAAGGGCCTGCTATGTACCAGGCACTGTACTTAGTGCTGGGGATACAGAAAGAGGCAAAAAACAGGCCCTGGCCTCAAGAAGCTTACAGTCTAACAGGAGAAACAACATGCAAACAAATATATACTCCTAACTGTCTGCCAGGGTTCTTCTAGTGATCACTAGACCACTTACAAATCCTAATTCTCTACCAGTTCCACATTCCCCCTGGCCACCACTTTCCCTAATCCGGGGGAAATGAAACTGCAAGTTAAGGAGGGGAGGGGAGGGGAGGGGAGGTAGTTAGAAGAAAATAAAGGGAATCATTAAGTGCTAGAGGTGTCTCTTCAGGCAAGGACATTCACTTTTTTCACTCTAGAAGTTACTGAGCATCTGCTGTATGTAGTCACTTTGCATCACAATATGGGATTGACTGGGTTCTCCCAAGGTCTGCGCCAAGGTCTCCAAGTTCCCATACCAAACACTTCAAGTCTGAGCCCAGAACAAATAATTTTAACCAATTGATGCCAGACTTTCAGTATCCTGTCCTATTAAAGAAGCCTCTATTTTTTTTTCCCAGCTCTGCCCTTAAAGCTTTGGGAAAGGAAGCTGTCATCTACCTCTCCTCCTATATGACTTCTACCAGGGGTGTGCTGGAGAAGTTCTCAAGAACAGATTACTAAATTTTTAATGGGAGCATGTACACTGCAGAAATCAGCAAACACTGCATTTCACACCTTGATGTTTCATTGATTGTCTATTCTTAAGAAAGTGATAAAGTGTTAATAATGGAGATTAAACTTAAAAGTATACAGTGATACACTGGGGAAGGGGAAGGCTGGTTGTTAAACATTTACCGGCATACCCCTGCTCCTGTCACTTACTGCTCCAAATAGAAATGTAAGGTATCGTTATCATTTAAAACACAGCCATGTGCCCTGGCTTTCCAAATAGCCTCCTGGATTACATGCACAGAATTATTAGTGAGGGAGCAAGTATTTAAAAAATCCCTTTGTTCAAGTCCATATGTCTCAGGGCTGTCCTTTTCCCTTCTGAGCAACTGGTTTTCTTGAAGATGCCTGCTTAGCAAAGAAGAAGAAACAACAAACCAACCTATAATTAGTAACATTATGTCTTTACTTGCTTTTCAAAATTCAAACAGGGACCTCAGAGCTTGACTTCCGATTAAAAAGATGAACGTGTGTGTGTGTGTGTGTGTGTGTGTGTGTGTGTATACACACACACACATATATACATACATATATACATACATACACACACATATATACATATACATATATATATACTATATATTTTACATGAAAATGCATAGATATTCATAGAGAAATGGACTACACCTGGGATTTCTTTGAAATAGGGAAGTCTCAAACGAGGAAATCCCTCTACCAATGTAGGTCAACACCTTTCTTCGTAACTTAAAATCTTAAAGAGATCTCTAAAATACTAAGAAGTATTCTGGCCCAGGGTCACTCGGCAGGCTGCATGTGAAGCTCCCTCCAGAGCTGGCTTTCTTATTCACCAGCCCAAACTGCTTCTCTATGATCTACACACATGTGAATAGATAGGGTAACAACTTCCTGTAAAAGTTCCTTTGCTGATGTCTCCAATGCCTTCCTCAAGTTTTCTTCCTTCCCCTTCCCACCACTATTTCTCTTCTTTTTCAAAGTCAGAAGAAGGTTAAGAACCTGATTTCTGACCAAGTTCGTTGTAGGATTTCCAAAGTAGATGAAGAAATTTTGTATAGATACTGTAGGAACAAGCTTCTATATTTCTTTAATATAAAACTATTTTAGGAAAAATTAGAAACTACTTGTACTAGATGACTTCTGTACTTTCTTTCTGTTACTTTGTTTCTAAATGTTCTAATAATCTCTTTTTCTTACATCCATTGGAATCCAAAGTCAAAGTTTGGCATTCGACATCTGAACCCAACAAGATATCAATTTTGGAAGAAGGAAAAGCTGAGACACAACCTACATCAGAGATGAGACTTTTCCCATACATGAGGAGAAAGGAAAACAGCTATTTTTGCTGCTGTTATCTTACAAGCTGGCTTCCCCATTTGTGCTTCATGTGGGCTGGGTCACCAGTGGATGGAATACTTGAAAACCCCACAGGAAAAATAAGAGAATTTTTATACAGGGGAACATTGGGAGAATAAGTAGCCATATTCTTGGCCCCATCATCTACAACCCAGTTATTCATGACTCTAAACATCGTTCGATAAATGTGGCTCAAATTGGATAAGTTTTGAGTGAGGCATTTTTTGTTCCGTCCATGAGGCCACTATATGGTAGCAGATTCATACATTTAGAAAGCATTTGCTGATCAATGGTGGGGAGATGAGGGTTACCTCTCCTACCCCCAGCAAGCCCGTGTGAACCCCCAAACTCAGTGCCCTTAGGGAAGGGTGCCCATTCCTCATATATTATCCTAAGGATACACCTAAAATGGCAGTTGACATCTTCAGGCTATTTGTAGTGGATCTTAACATCTGGATTAACATCTAAACTATTATGGCAAAGGGGGTAGCAGACCCTGACAATCAGGGGAAAGTGACTTTTACTCTTCCATAATAGTGGACCAGAGAGGTTTGTTTCTGGTACAGGGGACTGGTTGAAACAAATAGTACTTCTATATCCCTGATGCTTAATAGAAAATTCCCTCAACACCACCAAAGTAAGGATCCTGGGAAGTCTAGATCTCCAGCAGCAAAGGTGTGAACCACTACCCTTCCAGGGGAAAAGGCTTTTCCTACAGACATTAACCTTCAGAGAGAAAGAGAGGGTAGTGTGGAACTAATGGTTCCCCCTGGAGAATTCTCAGTGCCATATATGTCCCTATAATGAAACAGGTGCTGTAATCTTTACTCTTTCAAAGCTCATTTAATCCCTCTCCCAGCCCACTGGAAGAGAGAAATAATTTTCTTGACTTTTATTCTGCGTAATCACACTTTCCTGTCCTTATTTCTTTTCTGTGATGAGTTGAGCAAAGGCGGTGGCGGTGCTAGGGCATCTCATTCTTCAGTGAGAAGTTTTGCAGCTCATTCCCTGGACTATCCTGGGGTGGGTGAGTGGGGGAATGTTGACCTTCTTTATGCCTCTAACTTTGCCTTTAGAGATAACAGAGGTGTTCACACTGACAAAATTGGATTTGTGGGTGTTGAATGTTTCAGGACAGTCCAGGGGGGAGTTCACAGCATAACTTACCATGGCCACTTTCAGATGATGATGGTAAAAGATTCTTCTAGATTGAACGGGATGGGAGGTGTCTATGTTCTGCAGCTCTATAATGATTGGCAGGAAACACTGAAACGCACGGGGCTACCAACCTGTGCCGGATAGAGGTAGGAGAAGAAAGAGGAAGAGAACTCTGACTGACCCTACAAGTCTCTGTGGCAACACACTTCAGATCAACAAGGGAAGAAGCTTGATTATGTGCCCTGTTGCTTAGTCAGTATTTTGAAATGTGGAGATTCTGGCACCTGTGTTCACATCAATTCACTTGTGCCTTGGTATCTAGGAAAATGTCTCCTACATTCAGCTTCTTAATACTGCTATTGATCTTCCCACAGTGGGCCTCCCCTTCGGTACAGACTTATACACCAGCAAAATGCCACAGCTAGCCGGTGCAGTGGATAGAGCTCCAGCCCTGGAGTCAGGAGGACCTGAATCAGATCTGGCCTCGGACACTGGACACTTACTAGCGGTGTGACCCTGGGCAAGTCACTTCACCCCGACTGCCTCACACACTCAAAAAAAAGTAAAAATAGAATTATAAAATGCCACATCCTGAGGGCTAATCCCCTAGAGCTATTCTTGGATCAGGCACAGAACAGTCAGAAAGCCCAAAACTGGGTGGTGTACCTTAAAGGTCAATAAACGTAGCTGAAGATTTGATATCTCCCCAACTGTTCCCCAACGTGTTTGGCCTATGCTGCAGGTACGGAATGATTAGAAAGCAAGAAGGGTACTGGGAGAGGCTGGTTTAATAGACAGTCAATGAAGCTGCTGGAAGGTTATCAATTAAAAAGGCAGAGTCTTTGGGGTGAAAAACCTGGTAATGAGTGTCTCATCATAACCACTGACATTTGTGTGGCCCTCTAAGGTTTGCAAAGTATTTTTAAATACCTTTTAGAGTCTCACAACCACTTCCAGGCTTAGGTCCTACATATTTTATTGTCTCAGCTTTACAGATAAGGAAATGTAAGTTTGGAAAAGTTAAGTGACTTGCCTAAGGTCACAGAGTTGGTAAAGTGTCAGATGCAGGATTTGAACCCAGGCCTTCCTGACTCTAAAACAAACACAGTCCACTGCTCCATCCTCCTATCTGATGTAACCCTATTCAGCATCCAAGCAATGGGAAAGGTGCAGGAGAATATTGACCTGAAATCAGAAGAGTCTGCTGATACTCGCTAGCTCAACAATTACTGGGCAAGTCACTTTTGTTTCCATAGCTACACATTTTGTCTAACCGCTGGTTTGTTTTCTTTCTAATCCTAAGCATTTTATGTCATCAGTTTAAAAGCACGAGTCTGAGAAGGGGTCCACAGGCTTCACCAGACTGACTGTTCAAGGCATCCAGGACAAAGAAGGTGAAGAACCCCCAGGCTGGAGGCTGGATTGGATAAAAATATGACTTCTATTTCTATCAAGGGAGATTACTAACATGACAAATGTATGTGGAAAACCCAGCAATGTGGGATTTGATTCATTCCAAGAGTGGAATAAATGAGTACATGTTTACTATTGCTGTCTTCAGAAAATATGTAAGGTTCTGGACTGCCCTGCTGATAAACTCAGAATTCAGAGGGCAGATCAACGCCCCCTGTAATTGGTAGGATGGAAGGTAAGAGGGGCCAGGTTATGAAGAGCTGTGAATGACAAAGATGATCTCATATTTGATACAGGAGGCAATAGGAAGCCACTGGAGTTTACTGAGTAAGGGTGTGCCACGCTTAGAGCTGCACTCTTAGAGGATCATTTCAGCAGCTGAGTGGAAGATGGATGGAGTAGGGAGAGAGCATGGAGAGGCAGGCTGACCCACCAGCAGCTACTGCAACAGTCCTGTTGTGAGGGTCTGCACCAGGTGGCAGCTGCAGAAGACAGAATATTGGGTCCAGTTTGGGCCCCCAGGTTTAAGAAGGATATTGATAGGGGCAGCTAAGTGGCACAGTGGGTAGAGCACCAGCCCTGGATTCAGGAGGACCTGAGTTCAAATCTGGCCTCAAACACATAACATTTACTAACTGTGTGACCCTGGGCAAGTCACTTAACCCCATTGCCTAGCAAAAAAAAAAAAACGGAGGATATTGATAAGCCACAGAGTGTCTGCAGGAGTCTGTGACACATAGTAGGTCCTAGAGACTGAGCAGAGCTGGAAGAAAGGCATCTCCCACCATCTGTAAGGGCACTGAGGTCGGCAGCGGCCTTCTCCTACTCCAGCCAGGACAGCACCGGAGAGGAAGGACAGTTCACTAAGTAAGAGAACCATGCACCAAATGTACTGAAACTCAGGGAGCAAGGTGGGAGAAGCTAGGATCATGACGCTCCTTGGGGTATGTCCAGTCCCTCCAAGTCAGGATCCCAGGCCTGACAAGGTCCCCAAAAGGCAGTTTGGGAGAGGCTCTAGCAGAGGAAGGCCTTGAACTCCCTAAACTCCCCTCAGTGACCATCGGCCCAAGCCTGTCTTACACCTTCTCCTCTTTTATTTGGACCAGACGTAGGATTCCAATAGCACAGGGAGCCCGGAGGTGGATCTTCTTGACTAGGGAATGATGACAATGATGCTAAAAAGGAAAGAATATTAATGAAATATTTTTAAATGAAAAGAGGAGAGCAGAAGGAGACACATGTAAGCAGGGCAATGTTAGTACTCCATGTCAGATTTAAAATAGTCTTTATCCATATAGAAAGGAAATTTACTGTTTGACCTACAATCCTCTTGTTCTGTTCTAGATATATGGAAACATTCAAGTCTGTTGATATTCATCAAGTTGGTCATTTTTAAAAAAGCAAAGAAAAGATCTTGAATCCCAGAGATGGAAAGTGATGGGGCTTGGCCAAGGTCACACCACTTAGAAACAGAGCTGAGATTTGAATCCAGGTACTCACTTCCAAATCCAAGGTTCTTTTCACTGTACCTAAGCCCTATCCATAGAAAAAGGTTTTACTCAGAAATCAGGGGCAGTCCCATCTCCTGTTCATACCTCAGTTTGTCTGGCTGGTGACTGGGCCTCATTATATGCCTTTACTAGCCAAGCCTCACAGACACACACATCTTGTTGTGTTACTTCAGGCCTCTGCATCACATTCTCCAAAGCAGTGTCCTTAGAGTGACCTCTGGATTCACATTGGAGAATTTATTTCTCTGTCTCTGTCTGTCTGTCTGTCTGTCTGTCTGTCTGTCTGTCTGTCTGTCTCTCTCTCTCTCTCTCTCTCTCTCTCACACACACACACACACACACACACACACACACACACACACACACCCCTCAGTCCACTCTTCAAAAACCTTAATCTCTGACAGGTTGTTACTCAGGACAGCTCCCAGGAGGGGTAAGCGAATAAGTCCCAGGCTGTGGAAGATTACTGGGCTGGGGACTTTCCCATGGGGTTTGCTACCATGGGGAAGTGAGCAAATCTGAAAGTGGATCTGAGATCTAGATGCAAAGGGAGTGAGGGAGGAAGTGGGGCCCCAGCAGCTTCTGGAGAAGGAAGGTCTCAGGCTTTAGGGCAGGGACAGTGAGGACTCTGTGACACCATCCCACAGTCTCAAAATCATGGAACCATAGAACTTCATATCAATGAATAATCCAACCCCCTAAATTTATGTAGAAGGAAATCAGGCCCAGAGCATCAGTGCAACCCAGGTCTTAGAAGCAGAGACACCTTATCATTCAGCATCATTTAAAACTGCTCCAAAACCCAGGCCTCTGAAACTCCTCTCTGAGATCAGTCTGCTGTTCTTCCATCTCTCCTAAACACGTCCTTGCTTCTAAACCTATTCTAAGTCCTACCTGTTTTCCTGGCCCATCCCTTCCTTCCCTTCAAAATGTTCACCCCCAGATAAGCAATTCAACAAAGTACTGCCCGCCCACCTAGACAATATGTCCCCTTGTCCTTTGGAAGTTACAGCTCCACCAGTCCCCAACTCTGGGTCACCCCCACTCTCCACCTTCCATTCTATAGCCCCCAACTGCTCCCGAAGGACGGCAGGAAACCATGCTCAGTGGCCTCACCTTCCTGCTACCTGGCATCTCCTGCTCAGACAGCAGTCCTCCCTCGATCTTCATCATGGCCCTTCCAGCAGCTGTTCCAACCACAGCAATACCCAGAAGCAAACATCTGCCAAAGGGTAAATTTACCTTAGTTCAGAAGACCCACATTCCTATTATTTAGTCTCCCTAGGCCTTTGTTTGCTCCTCTGTAAAATAGAGTGGGACCAGATGGCCTCTAAAGACATGATTTTGGGGGTGTCCCAAGCTGGGACCCTCTCTTTCCTTAGAATCTTTTAAAAACCTTTTTTTCTTTTTTATTACAAACTTAACAAATAGGAACATTTCAATATTCACAAAAAATAAGAAGGGAGACTTTAAGTGAAACTGAATTTCTTTTATTTCCAGTTTGGTTCTTTCTGCTTAGGGGGACTTGAGGGAGGCATAATTCAGATTTTACATGGCACTTCCACCGCTGTCCAGACTGTTTGTATCCCTGTCGGAATTTCCTTCTGCTTTCCTCAATTTGTTCTTGATGATTCACTGGGCTCTCTTTTCTTTCTCGCCTTCTTTTCCTCTTAGCATCAAGGTCCCCCTCACTATCAGTACTCCCACATTTCCTCCCAACTCTCCCCCAACGCCTCCCCAAAAAGAAAAGGGCTGTACCTTGTAACAAAAAGCAGAATCACACACACACACACACACACACACACACACACCCCAACACACTGACAGTATCTGAAAACACTGCCTCATTCTGCAGGTCTACTCCGCAGCTCTTCTGCAGGAGGGAGGATCTTTTGTCGCCTGGGGCCATGTTTGGTCTCCTTCCTCACAGGGCTTAAGTCTTTCACAACTACTTTTCTTTACATCGTTGTTGCTGCTGTTGGTTTCAGTCCTGTCTGACTCTCTGTGACCCCATTTGGGGTTTTCCTGGCAAAGATCCTGGAGGGGTTGGCCATCTCCTTCTCCAGCTTCTTTTCCAGATGAGGAGACTGAGGCTAACAGGGTGAAGTGACTTGCCCAGGATCACACAGCCAATAAGTGTCTGAGGCCAGATTTGAACTCAGGAAGATGAGCCGGCGCTCTAAGCACTATGGCGCCACCTAGCTACTCATAGCTGTAAGTCATTGTTTAAATTGTTCTCTAGGTTCTGCTCACTTCCCTCTGCATCTGTTCATACAATTCTTGCCAAGTTTCTCTGAATCTCTCTTTTGTCACCCCCATTACATTCCTATAATATGATTTGGTCACTCATTCCCTACTTGTTAGGCACCCTCCCCTCCCTTCATTTCACAAAAAAGTGCTGCTACGAATACATTTTTACCTATGGGTCCTTTTCTACTTTTCTTTGTCTCTTCAAGGGTATATAGCTCATAGCACTATTGATTATCAAACAGTATGCAATCCACGTGACCTCTGAGGCACGGTCTCAAGTTGCTTTCCAGAATGCTGTGCCTATTCACAGTTCAACCAACAGTCCACTGGGGCTCCTGTCCTCCTTCACCCCTCCAACAATTGCCATTTTTGTTTTGTCATTTCTCCCAATCCGAAGGATCTGTGGAGGAATATCAGAATTGCTTTGATTTACACTTCTCTTAAGTGTTTTGGAGCACTTTTTTCATATGATTGTTGACAGCTTCAACTTCTTCCCTTATAGTTTCCATTCTTCCATCTCATTCCTTCCTGGCCCCTCCATGACCTAGCTCCATCTTTAGTCTCTCCTTATCTAATCACTCTCTCCCATATGTCCAAGTTAGCAAAGGGGCTGACCTGCCAAGAAACCAATTTATATTGTAATGAACATCACATTTTCCAGCTCCCGGGTTCACTTTTGGGTTGTTGGAGAAGGTTCTAATGCCAGTACTCTCTCAGTTCAGGTTCAATGTTTGGACAATGCAGGGCACTCAAAGTCACTGAATAGTTAACTAAAGGAGGTTTCCTTTGCCCTAACACAAGAATAGAATAGCACTTAGCTTCTCCTCTACATATGGAACTCATTGGTTATCACTGTAGGACAGTAAAAGGGCATAATGAGTCACAAGTTCTAGGTCCAAGAGGCCCCAACTGCCCATGTGTGGGACTTTCTGTGCCAACTAGTGACCAGGAAGCTAAACTGAGGGAGCCAACCAGGAGGTGGGGACAGCTTTGTCTCCTTTTAAGGAAAGCTAATTCCTATCAAAGGAGGATGGTTGGGGTTGTTGTGAATGGATGAAATGCAGTTAAATATAAGTCACAACTAGATTTTTTAGCTTCCATATCACCTTGCTAATTCACATTGAATTTTCAGTCCACTAAACTCCCCAATCTTTTTTTTTTTTTAGGATGAAAATATCACGGCACTTGCATCTACTCAGGGTAACTACTTTGAGGCCTCTAGGGGGTAGATTGGGGATCTGTCGAGCTTAGGGCCAGGCTCCCCACCTTCCCTGAGCTGGAGCAGGCATGCGGCAGAGAATGTCAAAGGGGGAAGTTCCCAGACTGTGACAGGGAAGCTCCAAGTCATATGGGAAAGTACCTGTCACTTCAGAAGGGTGAGCACTTAGGCTGCTTTGATACAGGCATAAGAAAAGGCCCAGCAGCACAGAAGAGCACCCAAAGAGCAGTCAAAGGAGCTGGGTTCAAATCCCAACTCTCCCACTTGCTAACTATGTAGCCCTAGGCAAATCACTTAACCTCCTGGGGCCTCTGCTTCCTCATCTGGAAAATGAGGGATCCTGCAAGAGCTCAAAGGGGCTTCAGGGACCCATCCATCCAAGTCCGATCCTTGGACTCCCAGCTCACTAGGATGATGAGATAACCTCTCAGATCTGTTCCAGGTCTAAACCTCAGGGAGGTAGCCATGGGAGGTGGGGGACGGGGAACTCATTACTCTGAAAGAGAGGTCCCAGGCTGGAGAAGGAGACAGAATCAGGAGGGACTTTGCCAGATGCCCAGAGGATGAATTCTTCTTCTGTCACTGAACAAAGGACAAGAGTTCTGAAGACCATTCCTACCCTGGATGATGTCATGGAGGGGGCGTCCCTCCTGAGCATCCCCCCTCAAACTCCCTCATGGAGATCCCAACATTGTCAAAATTCTGGATTAAAGGGATGCTGGGTCAGACTGCAACGGAAATTAGTCCAAAGTTCAAGTTGTCTATGATTCTATGATATAAAAGGTAACCAATAAGTATTTGTCCATTTTGTTTTGGGATAGATTGAGATTGAGGAAGAGAGAGGAAGGGAGGGGAGAGGAGAGAGGGAGAGAACTTGAACCCTCAATCAGCCTGTGATGCAGGGCGGCACTAGAACTTAGGACAATATGGCAGAAATCCCACTGGTGGGACAAGGTTGGGTGGAAAGAGTAGGATAAAGCAGTGTGTGTGGAAGACCGCGCTTCCACACCCACTGAGGGCGCTACCTGACAGGCAGATTTTCAGGAGAGAAAAACCTCCCAGTTCCTTTTGAAACAAGAACTGAACCCCTTAATCTGCTTCCCTGTCCCTCTCCTAAGGAGAAAAGTTCTCCTTCTTCATCTTTCTTTGTCATGCAGAACAAGTACACGGCGCCAGAAATTTCTGTCTGTATCTTGTGTTTGCTGATCTGAACAGGACACCTTGGCTTCTCTTAGTCTGATCAGCCGTGAGAAAAAGAATTTCAATCCAAGAAATAAAAATCACAGTCAACAGGCATTTGGCTTTTGGATTTTTAAAGCTTCACATTGACATGTTATCTCACAGTATGCTAAATGAAATTTATAAATGTGTGTATTTCTCTCCACAGAGAGCTAACGAGAGCCCACCGAACCCTTCCTTATCCTGACAAATATTGTTTAGTGAATTCTACCACAGTTTACTCTGAACAATGATTGAAAACAATACCCCTCGTAAACACTATTATCTTTTATAGGACTCTAATTGTCACAGAACCCTTGGAGAACAACAATTATGGTTGTAGATCATTATTTTCTTCTTTTCACATCACAAATTGCAAATTGATTGTTACACTCCAAAGGCTCTTACTTCACCCACCCACTCTTCAATGCCAATAAAGTAGCAAATTAACTTTACATCTTTCTGCATAATAAGTTTCACAAGTGCCATAAGACACTAAGTTGTGAGAAGTTTTCATCCCCAGGCCTGGGAAGCAGAAATTCCTCACCTGGAAATTCCCTACACTAATGAAATCACAGGTTCAGTCCCTTGCCTGTTAACAATGTGTTAACTAGGAAATGAGGCTTCATGGATATAAGATATGGATGTTTCCAATGACTGCTTTGTGTTATGCTACAACTATGATCTTCTTGGTATTAACTGGAAAAACAATTTGCATCCTGCTTTAAGTCATAAGCAGTGGTATTTACTGTGTGGTAGAAACTCTTGGTACCATAAGACTGGTCTGATTTCAGACTGAAGGCAGGTAAAAGCATTTATGCTGCTGAATCAATAATCAGCATACCAAGAAATCTCCACATCAGGACACCAGCATTAAGGGGGATTGGGGAAAGCATCTTGCAGAAGATAGGATTTTGGCTGGGAGGCCAGGAGGCAGTCATGAGGAGGCAGAGCATTCCAGGTATGGTGGCCAGCTAGAGAAAAAGCCTGAGCATCTCATGCAGAGAACAGCCAAAAGGCCAGTGTCACTGGCCTGAAGCATGAGGGGATGGGAGTTTAGGGTACAAGAAGACTGGAAAGGCGGGAGGGCAGGCAGGTATCAGTTGTCAAGAAAGTTGAGAAGATGTCATGCAGAGGTAATAGCAGTATGGTCCTCAATCCATTTCTCTATTGCGCTATTAGCCTTTTAACTGAGAAATTTTCCCACCTGTTAGAATGTGCAACCAGCAATGATACCTCTTAACAAACATGGCTTTGGGATGTATGAACTGACATCCCAGAAAGGGTCATGGTATCTACCTGGACTCAAATGAACTGATGGATCTTGTCCTTTGTCACGCCAGCCCCTTCTCCCACCTTAAGTTCCTTCCAGGGGCCTCCACACTGGGGGGTAGGCCAGGCTGTCCAAGCTTCATTCTCCTCCCTCCTCCCCATCCCCATCTTATGATGATTCTTACTATAACTATCTCCTGGCTTCCCAAGCCCAGTGATAGGAATACAGGGGTGGAAAAGACACAACTCCTGTATTTCTAACGCTCTGAATTTGCATATGCCCTTGTGTTATTTTTACCACCCTGACACCCCATCCTGGGGGACTGAAGCTTATTGGAACCACCCTAACCCATGGACAACTGGTTTGATGAGGAAGAACACCAACCCAAAGATTTGTAAATGGCAGCTCCCATGAAGAAGGCCCGAAGATGCCAGAAGGACTGTAGGGAAACAGAATTGTAAAAGTGCTGACACTCCTTTTTGTCCATTCCATCAATCACCACTTTGGCAGTCCCTGATTGGATACGGCAGTTTTCCAGACAGAGGATATTCCACACATCCCCAAATTACCAAGATACTATTCCATTTCAAAATGTCTTTCCTAAAGACTTATATGGTCTGATGCTGAGTGAAGTGAGCAGAACCAAGAGGATTTTGTACACAATAACAGCCACGTTATGCAATGACTAAGATTGTTAAACTGAACCCTTCTCAGCATTACAAGGATCTAAGACATCTCCAGAGGCCTCAGGATGGAAAATGCTGTCCACATCCAAAGAAAGAACTATGGAAGTCGAATCGCTGTCACTTATTTTTACCTTCTGTTGAGTTTTGTTTCCTCTTTCTGATGGTTCCTCCTGTTGGTTTTAATTTTCACTTACAACTTCACTAATGTGAAAATATGTTTAATGGGTATGTAAATGTAAAACCTATATCAGCTTGTGCGCCATCTTGGGGAGGGTGGGGGAAGGAAGGAGGAGAAAAATTTTCAATTCAAAAACATATGGAAGTGATTGTTGATAAATCAAAATATTAATAAAATTAAAAAAAGTCTTTCCTAGTTGGATGGCTTGGTTAGCTCAAAAGCAGAGTTTTAACTAGGCAGAGGATGGCTATGGGAGGGGGGACCATTGGCCCTGACCGCACTGGAGAGATCACACTGAAGTTTCAGGAGAAGGAACAATCTGGGATTGGGTAGCCCAATTGGTAGGCCTGCCCAACCCATGGGTAAGAGTCACTTATTTAGTAAGTGACCAGTAAGGGGCCTTTGAGTAAGGCACACCCCTTCTCTGAGGCCTGTATTCTCCCAGTAACACGACAGGATTGAACTCCATTGCCTCTAAGGCTCCTTCCACCTCAAAATCCAGTTATTCCATATGAAATATGGCACGCTCCAAGAAGCACATTTTAAAAAACTTTATTAATTTATTTTGATTTATCAACAATCACTTCCATATGCTTTTGAGTTGAAAATTTTTCTCCCCCTTCCTCCCCACCACCCTCCCCAAGACGGCGCACATCTGATATAGGCTTTACATTTACATTCCTATTAAACATATTTTCACATGAGTGAAGTTGTAAGTAAAAATTAAAACCAATAGGAGGAACCATCACAAAGATGAAACAAAACTCAACAGAAGGTAAAAATAAGTGATAGCGATTCACTTCCATAGTTCTTTCTTTGGATGTGGACAGCATTTTCCATCCAGGCCTCTGGAGATGTCTTAGATCCTTGTAATGCTGAGAAGGGTTCAGTTTAACAACTTAGTCATTGCATAATGTGGCTGTTATTGTGTACAAAGTCCTCTTGGTTCTGCTCACTTCACTCAGCATCAGACCATATAAGTCTTTCCAGGTTTTTCTGAAGTCAGCCTGTTCATCATTTCTTATAGCACAATAGTATTCCATTACATTCATATACCACAACTTGCTCAGCCATTCCCCAATTGATGGGCATCCTCTCAATTTCCAATTCTTTGCCACCACAAAAAGAGCTGCTATGAATATTTTTGTACATGTGGGTCCTTTTCCCATTTGTCTGATCTCTTTGAGATATAGCCCTAGAAGTGCTATTGCTGGATCAAAGGGTATGCACATTTTTGTAGCCCTTTGGGCATAGTTCCAAATTGTTCTCTAAAACGGTTGGATCATTTCACAACTCCACCAACAATGTATTACAGTTCCAATTTTCCCACATCTTCTCCAACATTTATCATTTCCCTGTTTTGTCATGTTTGCCAATCTGATAGGTGTGATGTGGTACCTCAGAGTTGTCTTGATTTGCATTTCTCTAATAAGATTTAGAGCATTTTTTCATATGACTATAGATGGCTTTAATTTCTTCATCTGAGAATTTTTGACCATTTATCAATTGGGGAATGGCTTGTGTTCTTATAAATTTGTCTTAATTCTCTATATATTTTAGAAATGAGGCCTTTATCAGAGAGACTGGTTGTAAAAATTCTTTCCCAATTTTCTACCTTCCTTCTAATCTTAGTTGCTTTGGCTTTGTGCAAAAACTTTTCAATTTAATGTAATCAAAATTATCCATTTTGCTTTTCATAATGTTCTCTATCTCCTGTTTGGTCATGAATTCTTCTGTTCTCCATAGATCTGATAGGTAAACTATTCCTTGTTCTCCCAGTTTACTTATGGTATCAGCCTTTATATCTAAGTCATGAACCCATTTTGACTTTATTTTGGTATATGGTGTGAGATTTGGGTCTATGCCTAGTTTCTGCCATACTCTTTTCCAGTTTTCCCAGCAGTTTTTTTCAAAGAGTGGGTTCTTATCCCAGAAGCTGGGGTCTTTGGGTTTATCAAATAATAGATTACTATAGTCATTGACTACTGTGTCTTGCATATTTAACCTATTCCACTGATCCACCTCCCTATTTCTTAGCCAGTACCAAGCAGTTTTGATGATTGCTGCTTTATAATACAATTTAAGATCTGGAATTGCTAGGCCACCTTCCCCTGCATTTCTTTTCATTAGTTCCTTTCATATTCTGGACCTTTTGTTTTTCCAAATGAATCTTGTTATTATTTTTTCTAACTCTATAAAAAATTTTTTGGTAGTTTGATTGGTATGGCACTGAATAAGTAAATTAGCTTAGGTAGGATTGTCATTTTTATTATATTAGCTCGCCTACCCATGAGCAACTGATGTTTTTCCAATTATTTAGATCTGATTTTATTTGTGTGAAAAGTGTTTTGTAATTGTGTTCATAGAGTTCCTGGGTTTGTTTCGGGAGGTAGACTCCTAAATATTTTATAATGTCTACAGTAAGTTTAAATGGGATTTCTCTTTCTATCTCTTGCTGTTGGGCTTTGTTGGTAATATATAGAAATGCTGATGATTTATGTGGGTTTATTTTATAGCCTGCAACTTTGCTAAAGTTGTTTATTATTTCAAGTAGTTTTTTACTTGATTCTCTAAGTATATCATCATGTCATCTGCAAAGAGTGATAGCTTTGTTTCGTCTTTGCCTATTCTAATGCCTTCAATTTCTTTTTCTTCTCTTATTGCTAAAGCTAACGTTTCCAGTACAATATTGAATAACAGTGGTGATAATGGACATCCTTGTTTCACCCCCGATCTTACTGGAAATGCTTCTAGCCTGTCCCCATTACAATGCTTGCTGAAGGTTTTAGATAGATGCTATTTATTATTTTAAGGAAGACTCCATTTATACCTATGCTTTCTAGCGTTTTTAGTAGGAATGGGTGTTGTATTTTATCCAAAGCTTTTCAAGAAGCACATTTTTAATAATAGCTTCCCAAGTTCTTCCAAAGGAAGCTAAATATGGCAATGATGATAAACACCACACCCATACAGATTTTGAGCCCAAAGGCATTGGAAGGAAGCGGAGGCACTCACTGTAGGTGGCTTTGTTGATGTGAATGTACAGAGAACTCAAGGAGCTCAGTCCTGAAAGGAAAAAAGGGCAGAAGATGATAGCTAAGGAGGCCAAGTGAGGGATTTTTAAAGATAAGAGAGATATCCATATGCTTGTAGTTGCAAAGAAGCACTCAGTAGACAAAGAGACCATTCCATCCCTTCCCATTTCTTCCAGCCATCATCCCCCACTCTAATTTTCAGTCTCTCCCTAGCTGGTGGTTCCATCCTGGTTCACCACAAACGTGCCCAAGTCATCTGTCTCTATTTTTAAAAATACGTTCACTCCGGCCTACCATGCCCTCAGGCTGTCTTCCTGTATTGCCCCTAGCTTTCTCCATCAAAGTCCTAGAAAAAGCTAACTAGCCTTGTTCCCCGACTTCCTGTCTCACTCTCTTCTAAACCCTCTACAACTCGGGTCTTGACCTCAACATTCACCCCAAATGAGTCTCTCCAGAATTGCCAATGATCTCTAACTGCAAGATCTAATGGTCTTTCCTCAGTCCTCATCCTTCTTGACCTCTCTGCAGTATCTGATATAGCCTCTCCTCCTAAATTTTCCCGACCCTGGCCTCTCTTAGTTCTCCAATTACCTATCTGCTCGCTCCTTTCCAATCTCCTTTCCTGCATCTTCATCCCTGTCATGCTCATTGACTCTGGGGGATCCCCCCAGGTTCTGGCCTAGGCTGTCTTTTCTCCTCTTTCTATACTCTCTGGTGCTGAGCTCATCAGTTCCCATGGGTTCAATAACGATTCCAAGATCTCTATATCTAACCCCAGTCTCTCTCCTGAGCTTCATTCTCACTTCACTAACTGCCTATTGGACATTTCTAACAAGTGTCGCAGGGGCATCTCAAACACGACAGGTCCAAAAGAGAGTTGATTTCCTTTTCTCCAAAATCCTCTTCCTACATTTCTCATTTCTGCTGAGGCCACAATCATCCTTCTGGGCACCCGGGTTCACAATCATGGAGCCAAGCTCAGCTCTTCTCTCTCCTTCACCCCTCCCTCAACTCCACATCTGATCAACTTCACCTTCATATTTCTCATCTCCATCACCTTCTCTCCACCATGAATCCAGTTAAGGGCCTCTTTACCTCTCATCTGGACTACAACAAGAGCCTCTGCCTCAAGTCTCTCCCCACTCCAAACCGCTCTCCACACAGCTGCCACACTGATCTTAACCACAGGTCACTTTCTAGCTCAAGAAGCGCCACTGACTCCCCACTGCCCCTGAAATAAAATGCTGCTGTCCAGCTTTCCAGGCTTATCACATATAACTCCCCGTCACAGCCTCTACATTCCAACCCAACTGGTCCACTCACTGTTGCCTGGTTTACCAAACTGTTGTTTGGTAAAACATTCTAAACTAGGTTGCTCTGAACAGGCTGGATGGGATGCACTCTCTCCTCATCTTGGCTTCTTGGCCAGCTTCATCAAGGCTCTCCTTGGTCCCTATGATGGTGGGGGGAGGGAGGTGCTGTGTTGAAAGCAAACGATGACCATGCAAGGAAGAGCCACCCTCTAAGTAGGACAGATAAAAGACAGAGGAAAAAACTTTCCTCTTTCTTTCAGGGCAGCCTCATTGCCTGAGATTCGGCCACCATCAGCTCTCCTTTGGACTTACAGTGAAGGGTGAGGAGGCGATTTCTTTCCCTCCCACCCCCAAGAGCAACTATAGCAGCTGCATGAACAGAAAATCTATGTATTGGCCCAGGGGATCCCAGTGGACCAAGATTCAAGTCAAGATGCATTTTAGCACTTGTGTGAGCCAGGAACTGTGAAGTCCTAGCTGCCTCTCTGCTTTGCCTTTCTTTCCCTAAAAACAAGTGACCCACAGAACACCAGTCTTGAGATGGCTGCTTCTAACCCTGGCTCTACTTTCTGAAGTCAAGCATCTGAACCCCTTGAATCAGAAGCTGGCTGCCCCTAGGACCTTCTTCTTGCAACTACACCCGACCTGATATGACCATTTCCAGGAGAATGAGTCTATGCATGGCCATCTAGCCAAAAGATATGGTCCTTGAGTTGCTGATCCCAGGTGAAGGTGAAATATCTAGTTTCACTAGTGTCCTGGGAATCTTTAACTCCTAGGAAAGTATAATAGAAGTAACAGGTTACTGTTTTACAGTATTTTTGTACTGGAGTGTATTCTGCCTACATAATATATGTCTATGTCCAAGTGGGAACTCTAGACAGCAACAGACCAGAGGCTCATGGACAGACATAGATACAAATCTTTCCTACTCCTCTCTGGGACGTACTATGATTTCTGCCTGGAGAGAAGCAAGATAAGGAGCCCCAAGGCTGGCTGCTCAGTTCTTCACGGAGAAAAAGGGTTAGCAGACTATAATTATAACTATCTTGCCTCAATCCCCTACAAATTGCTGATTTTTCGGTTCAAGCCTCTTTCCTAGACACTATTTCTTATAGAAAGAAGGCATATCAAGCTCATTCCTTCCTACCCACTTGACTCCTTCCTACCAAATGCTACCAAATACACAAAAGACAAATAGTGATATAGATGAGTAAACTCATTTGTCCAAGTAGATAGCAAATAGATGTCAGGTAAGTTCTACTGATTAGAATATACCAGAAAATGCACAAGAGTGAGTGAGCTCTTTACATAGGAGACAGCTGGGATCTCACTCCATCAAAAGAGAGAGAAAGGACCCAATCTCACCGAAGGGGAAAATCCCCAGTCTCCTAAGAAGACAAGCTGGAAACCAGGGACATGTTAAAGGACTGATTCCCCCTACATGTTTATCACTTCCAAAGCCTTTCTTCTTTCTCCTCCTTCGAATTAGTTCTGAAGAGTCTGGAACTATGTGTCCACTCTTGACACAATGAAGAATGTCTCTCCGCCTCTCCCACAAGCGCACAATGTCAACATTCTCTGCACAATTAGAAGAAATATTATGAAAACACTACAAGCTTGGCTGGAAACTCAGGTCACATTCCAAAACACTGGCGTAATTCCTTTTGTGGTGGCAGGAACAGCTGCCCTACACCTGATACCCATTACTTCATACACTGGTGACTCTTCTGGAAGGGACCCTGAGACAGGAGTCAAATCTAAGTTTTATTATACAGATTTTCTCTTTGGAGTATGCGGACCCATAAATTATGAGACCCCTATGAAATAGGGATAATAATAGGGTTGTTAGAATCAAGTGAAATATTTATAAAACATTTTGCAAAACTTAAAGCACTATATAAGTGCTAGCCATTTTTATCATCATTACTATTATTATTACTAGCTTCAACCAAACCTCAGAAAGGTTAAATGAGTCGCCCAGGGTCACACAAGCAGAGTCAGAGATAGAATCTAAAGCCAGGACTTCCTGCCTCCAAGCCCAGCACGCCTCTCCCTCGGCTCACCTATTTGGGGCGGGGCTCAATAATCACGTGGGGCGCGTTACCCCCTCCAACCCCAGCGGCCCCGGCACCTTCTCCCAGGCCACGCCCCCCGCTCCAGGGAGCCACGAGACTGGAAGGGATGTGGATCCAAGACTTCATTTCCCAGGAAGCCTTGGGGCACGGGGGAGAGACCCCCGCCTAGCCCCGCCCCTTGACTTCCGTGGCCACGCCGCGTGATGACGTTGCAGACGGGGGTCGCCGCTTCGTAACGAAGCTTCAGGAGATGACGGGGATTCCAGGCTGGCACAGGAAGCATGGCAGGAGCAGGGAGGGAAGAGAAACCTGCAGACGACGGAGAGAGACGTCCAGTCTTGGCGGGACCAGAAGCGGTGGCAGGGCGCCATGTTGGAAGCATGCGCACAAGCACGTCTTTAGAAGCCCACGTGATGAGATCCGGCAGTCCCTCGCGATCACGTGACGGGGGAGGGGGCAAGCAGAGGCAGAAAAACAGATAAACACGCAGAGACTGAAGAAACAGGCCAGAAGCCAAGAAATGGGATCATAGACGTATCCGTGGAGGCAGAGACCAAAAGTGGAGGAACAGACACAGAGGCAAAAACCAAGGAGACAGAAATAAAGGAAGACACAGAAATGAAGGCCAAAGATACAGACGCGAAGAGTTTAAAAAAAAAAAGATAAATCAGAGACCAAGAAACTGGAATGGGTAGAAGTGAGGACAGACAAGAAATAGACAGACGCCTTCTCATCATGCATTTACACAATGCTTAACATATCCTAAGAGCTTAATATATGATTCTTCATTCTTTCATCCATGAATACTCAAAAAACCGTACTACTACTAGACCGGAAGAGATCAAAGAAAGAGAAAAAGGACCCATTTGTGCAAAAGTAGAGCAGCTTTCTTCGTTAAGAGCAGAGAACTGGAGGTGAAGGCGTTGCCCATCCATTGGGGAATGAATGAAGAAATGATGGTGCCTGTAGTACATGTAAGGGGACAGTTGTGCTATGAGATATGATGGAAGAGTTGGGTTCAAAGAAACCTTGAAAGACTTGTAGGAATTGATGCAGAGTGGAGTTATACAATACCAACATAACTGTAAAGTCTTTGAAAGACTTAAGAACTTTGACCAATGCATTGACCAATGCTGATTCCATAGGGCTGATGGTGAAGCCTGCTGCTTACCTCCTGATAGACAGGGGATGGATTCAAAGTGCAGAATGGGACATGTATTTTTGGTCATAGCTGTTGCAATAATCTGTTTTGGGAGACTGTGTGTGTCACAAGTGTTTAGTTTTCCTTCTTTTTCCCCCAATGAGAGGTAGAGAAAAATAAATGCTTGTTAATTGAAAAAATTGAAAAAGATTGGGGGGAAAAATATTCATACACAATCATTGGCCCTTATAGGCTTAGGGACTCATCTTTACATACCTATGTTAAGAAAGACCAGTTACATAAACTGCATCTTCTGTCTAGATCTGTCTAGCACTTGCAACATTCTTGTTGCCTTTCTCTTTCCTTCTGTCACTGAGGTTTTTGGTTTTGTTTTTTTTTTTCCCGTCTTTCCGTACTTACTCCAACCCTGGAGGCCATGAAGTAATAACTTTTCTTTTCTTCTAGGGTTTATGACCCTGTTGCCAGCACCTGTGCAATTAACCCCAAACTATGGTTAGGGAAATGATTATTGCTGGGAAGGGATAAAGAGAGACAGAAGAAAGCATGATAGTATCTGGGGAGATTGGAATTCCAAAGCACATTCCCAGGAATGATGGCTGAAGTTCTGCTAAGTGTATGGGTAGTGAGGGAGAGGAGATTTGTGATACATGACAGTGCTACCTGAGACAAGGATTTGGGGAATGTTTTCCCATCAATAAATCCCAGGCCACTGCCATTTCATCAACCAACAATCCTAATTCCTTCTTCTCTTCACTGAGCTCATCTCTTTCCAGGAAATATCCCTTGATGCTCTGGTGTGAATAGAATAATAAAATAAGGAAGTCTTGTTGGGAGAACTAATTCTTATTCTTGACCAGGGACAAACTATAACTCAGATCTTGTCAGAAAGTGACCAGTAAATCATTGTTTGGAATGATAGATGGAGTATTTATTTTTCTCCTTCATCCCAATGTCTAGCAGCAACTGGCTCCCATATTCTGTTATGTTCTTGTGTGTGTATCCTGATATATAGCTATATGACAATACCTAATAGTTTCAGTGTTATGTTTCATATACTATTAATGTAGGATCATAGAGCAGCTGGATTCTATAGTCCCTCATGAGGGAAATTGGATGGTTACTTGTATATATCATATTCCTCCAAATTCCCCATCTGGTGATAATAGGAGCACCCCAAGCACATACCCCTCTCTCTTTTTTATATGCCCAATGCTTTGCAAGGTACCTGGTTTAATAGAAGGTGCTTATTGACTGGCTGAGCTGTGGCAGAGAAGGAAGAGTGAGTGAAGAAGCCCCTGATCAAACAGTTCTGGCATCAGCCCATAAAGGACAGTGGGCCATCTCCAGATGAAGAGGCTGACTTGCTTTGACTTTGGGGAATCCAAAAAAGTTGGAAATAAGGTTATTGTGGGCCAATGAAGGGGCTGGGGTGAATGGAAAGAAGAGCCCCAAACTCTTCCAGAGGAATCAAAAATGACTCCTAGAGATCTGTCCCTTTAGTTCCATTCTCCAACCTCTTCCCAGCCCACCCCCAGCTTTTCAGCTTCCTTTTATGTCTTGTCATCCCCCATTAGAATGCTAATTCCTTGAGGGCCAGAGCTGGCATTTTCTTTGCTTATTATTTGTATTCCCAGCCCTTGGCCCAGTGTCTGACACATCATAATGGTTTAATAAAATGCTTGTTAGCTTCCTTAATCATGGAATTTCTAAGGCTATTATGGTGCGAAGGAAAGACCTTTTTAGATCTGTATCATCAAAAAAGCAAAAGGTGTGTTTAGGAACTGCTTCAGGCCCAGTGCAAAGGAGGCAACTGACCTGGAGGGAGGGGAAATACCTTCATATTATTAGCAGGACAGCCATTAACCCTCTGGGGAAGTAGAGGCATGTGTATAGGTGGTCAATTTTTCCCCTTCTGTAATTCCCCAATGGATCAGTGACCATTCACTCCAATGACTTTATGTGGGGCAAGACAATGATGCCACCTTTCATTGTTTGTCAACCATTGGATCAGAAATTGCCTTAATCCTGGAAAGCCAAAACTATTTCAGGGATGTGCTGGTAAACTGAGGCATATGGGTGCATTGAGGTACTTTTTATGTTTCATGGTATGTGTCTAGTTAGCCCATTTCACAAACACAGGGTGCTGTAATATGAAAATGCTTACTTCCTTCTACTGAGCAAAACCTATTGTCCTGTGCCTCAAAACTCAAGAAATAGCTTGGGAAAACAGAGGATAAAGGTGAAGGGGTTGATCATTTTTGCAGAGCAAGGAAATGAAGGCTTTCTAAGCTTTTGTTCTCATTGCAACTGCTTCTTCCTCCTTTGAGTATATCACATGTTGTGGACTCTTTTCCTCTCTCCAGTATCATTCACCTTCCATTTGTGGGGAAATCCTTCCCAGGATGAGAAAATGACTATATATTAACATGAGACCTACAGCTAAATTTCCAGTACCTTGTCCTACTTTGAAGAAGCCATGGTTCTCTATGACTACATAGATAGAAAGACATCTTTCCCCCAGTTATTATTTATACTAATTACCAACTCCAAATAGAAAGGTGAGGCATCATTGTGAATTAGTTAAGACAGAGCTATACACCTGACTCACCCCAGTAGCCTCCCTTATGATTACAAGCACAGATTTATTGAGAAGGTAATGAGTTCTAAGCCCCTGTGTCCTCATCTTCTCTGAGATGCTTATTTCCATTGAAAACTTTTGCCTAGCAGAAGGAGGGGCAAAAAAACAACATTGCCTACAAGACAGAAGAATTTTACAAGATTATCTTTATGCTCGCTTTTCAAAAGTAAAATGGGGATATCTTTATTAGGTAGAAAATAAGTGTAAATATATTCATATATCTGTGGGTTTATATATATTTATATACTTTGCATGTATTTATAAATATTTTATATACTAAAACATATTTATAAATTTTATATAAAAATATTATAACATTTACAAAAGTTAAAAGCACCTTTATTCATTTCTACCGAAATAGGCACTACCTTCCTTGCTCAAGAGTCTTTCTTTCTCAAAGGCCTATGGAGTCTGAATGCAGATCGAAGCATACTGTTTGCTTTCTTTTTTTGTTGTTTTTTGTTTTGTTTCTTCTTTCTCATGTTTTCTCCCATTGGTTCTAATTCTTCTTTACAACATGACTAACATGAAAAATATGTTTAATAGGAATGTATATGTAGAGCCCATATCAGATTGTATGCCATCTTGGGGAGGGGGGAGGGGAGGGAAGAGGAGGAATTTTAGAACTCAAAATCTTAGGAAGTGAATGTTGAAAATTAAAAATAAATAAATAATTTTTTAAAAGATTCTTTCTCTCTGCTTTCTGACTAATGTGAAACTGGTAAAGTAGATAGAGGAAACTTGCAAAGTTATTAAATGAACAAACATATATTTTTTAAATGAGGAATTTAATTGGTAGAATTAAGAACCATTTGCACTGGATGACTTTAATTGCGTGCTTTTGTTCACTCTTCCAGAAATCCCTTTATTCTTACTGCCTTGGAATTCTCAAGTCAAAGGTGGGCTTCTGGTCCTCTGACTTCTCGGTGCAGGCTGCCAAGATGCTGCAGGCAGTCAGTAAGGGAGGGTCTAGGAGGCCATTTCACTGTTCTCATCCAATGTGCTGGGCATCTCCAGCTGGATAGGACTTGGGAACTCTGCAGACTGGTTAAGGAATCCTCACCCAAGGAAGCACAAAAAAAAAAAAACAGCAGCCTGTTCTTAGCTTCATTTACCACCTGTTTCCAGGTCATCTGTTACTTCAGTAACCTTTAATAAACTCTGCTAAGATACGTTTTGTGCCTGAGTTGTCTTCTGCCTCTAGTGTGGCCACTGGCTTACCACAAAAAAAACCCCATCTATTTAGAAAGCCTTAGCTCCTTGAACCTTAATTTTCTAATCTGTAAAATGGAAATTTTAGTAGTCCCTTCCTCCTGTTGCTGCTATATAATGGGGAAAACAAACAAAAGAACCTGATTACCTCGCTGCCTCTAACAAGCCCCTGAACCCCCAGAATAATACAATGGGGGGCAACTAACTACAGTTACCTTTGATTCTGTAAACAAGATATTGGCCCATTGGGACCTTCTATTCACCTAGTGATTGTTTCCTCATACCTGATTTTATCACTGACATTGGTATATAAAGTAATCAACAAATATCCCCCCCTGCTTTCTGCACCAGTTAGGGCAGCTTCTGATACTACCATAGCATTTATTAATGGTTCATGAAGAACCTCAGTCTTACCTAAGTAGGCTAGATCTCCAGGGGAAACATTATTTCCTGCAGATATTATCATTTTAGGGGGATGATAACATGGAGTGAGTGGATCCCATGGGGAGTTCTCAATAGCTTTAATGTCCCCATTAGCCACACAGGGATTGTGACCTTAACTGTCTCCAAACTAATTGAATTCTCTTTTAGACCCCTGGAAAGTTTCCATAATTTCCTTGGATTTTATCTTGTATAATTTTGGGCTTCCTGACAGTGGCCATGCCAATGCCATCTTGTTCTTCTATTCTTCTATTACTTGGAGTTCTGCCATCACTTCCTCAAATAGTGCTAATGGGGGCTGAGGTGATGACCTGGTTATACATTCAACCTGACGTTTTAAGATGCCTGCCCTATTCTTACTGACTCTAAAAGAGAATGTGGCTGCTGTAAATGCTTCAGGACTATTGAGGGGGAGGTCCTGACGCAACCTTCCATGGCTCTCTTTGGATAAGGATTGTGGAGGATTCTACCTGATTGAATGTGATGGAAAGTGTTAGAAGTCTATTAAAATCCTGTGAGTCTAAGGACTGGTGAAAAACACTGAAATGCATGGAGACTACCAGTCAGTCTAAGAAAGAGACAGGAGAAGAAAGGGGAATTGGGCTGTGCTTGACCCTGGAAGTCTCCATGGTGGGGGTCTACATCACACTTCAAATAAGCAAGCAAAGAGGTTTGCCCTGATACTTAGCCCTTCTTTGGAAATGGAACCTATGCTCATACTAATTACATTGTGCCTTGTGGCAAAAAATGTTTTAGTTTACCAACACTTTGATGTTTCTCCTGGGTGCTGTTGGAAGGCAGTGTGGTACAGTGGTAAGAGAATGAGCTCTGGAGTCAGAAACACTCATGCCTCTCCTGCCTACCACCTGTGGGACCTCAGGAAAAGTCACTCCCCAGTCCCAAGTTTCTTGGTCTATAAAATGGGGACATTGGGCTAGATGGCCTCTTGAGGTCCCTTCCAACTCTAATCCTAGGATCTTCATGGTGGGCCACCCCTCCAGTATCACTATGTACCACAGCAAAATGCATCCATTATTCCCTGTAGATTCACCAAATCCCCAGAGTTGCTCTTGGATCAGACCAGAAGTGCTAGGAGACCCAAACTGGGCAAACTCTACCTTAAAGGTCAATTGAATATCATTGGAGACTTGATGGTATTTTTCCCCAATTGCTACCAAATTGTTCCAAGTTTGGGATTATTAGAAATCAAGAATGGGTATTGGAGACTGTGGTCTAACAGGTGATAGTGGAGCCCGTGAAAACTTTACAAATTTCACTTCAAGGAAGCTGTACATTTGATAACAAGCTGGTAGATATAACTGAAATCAATATGCAGAGAGTTAAGCCTTTCCAAGCACCTCACATTTTTGGAACCTCATTAACAACCCCATGAGTTGGATACTACAGATATTATCTGTACTTTGCAGATTAGAAAACAGGCTCCAAAAAAAGGCGAAATGCCTTGGCCAAAGAGGAAACGACTTGGCCAATGTCCCTCAGCTAGTAAGTGTCAGAGGCAGGATTCAAACCCAGGTCTTCCTAACCAAGTTCCACCCTCCCCACTATGTCACACATTGTTACAGTACATAAGGCTGAACAGAGCAAACTCTTGACCCAAGTAGTGGGAAAGGTGAAGTAAACAAGGATCTTCTGACACTTACTGGCTGTGTGTCCACGGAACCTCAATTTCTTAATCTATAAAGTAGAAATAATTGTAATACCTCCCTCCTGGGTTGTGAGAAACAAATGATATAATGTGCATAAAGCACCTATGGAGCCTTCAGTCTCCCCCAAACGGTAGTTGCTATTACTGTTCCACAGTAATTGTAGCTACTTTCATCTCAGGTAAAGGGAAGAACACAGGTCAACTGTCAGCAGGTTTGGTGATGGAGACAGCAGTCCAAAGGGTGAATGCAGGTGACCCAGATCACACCATCAGGAAGAAGAGTTGATGTTTATGCAGACATTCTAGAGCAAGAATGCTGAACCTGTTGTCCACATTGATAGATTTCAAGGGGTCCACAAACTTTTCAAAAAAATTTTTTTGGTGTGTTTCACTATAATAACTTTTCTTTGTAATCTTATTCCTTTTATTTTATGCTTATCAAAACATGACTCTGAGAAGGAGTCCCTACTCTTCACCAAACTACCAAAGAGGTCTAAGACACAAAAAGGTTGAGAACCCCCATTATCCAGGTTGGGTAAAGGGAGGCCTCTAATTCTATCAAGGGAACTAACTAAACTGATAAATGATCCTTATACCTGGAAGAATCAGGAGATATATGGGACTTTTTCACTATAAACGTGCAATAAAAGGATGCATATTTCTTCTTAAGATCCTCTGAAAATACATACCATTTTAGACCACCACACTGATATGTTTGGAATGCGGAAGGCAAATTGAGTCCCTTGTAATTGGTAGAATGGTATTTGATGGTAACTATGGGAATCACAGGAGGGTATGTGAAGTGGCAATAGCTGGTAATAGAGCTCCCTCTGACCCTGTACCTCATGCAGAAAGCATTTCTTTTAGTGTGCTGCGTATTTATCTTTTTACCACAGAATGCCCAACAAAATGCGAATATTCAGCTATGCAAAATAGTATATGTCGTTCTTAAGCATAAATGGGAGAATTATTATTTTTTTTGGTGAGGCAGTTGGGATTAAGTCACTTGCCTAGGTCACACAGCTAGTAAGTGTCAAGTGTCTGGTCTGAAACCAGATTTGAACTCAGGTTCTCCTGAATCCAGGGCTGGTGCTCTATCCACTGCGCACCTAGCTTCCCCAAGGGAGAATGATGTTTTAAAAATAAATACTTAAACACAAATATATGTTCCTACAAAATAGCATTTAAACTAGCGGATCTTTATTGATCTGTCTCCTTGGACCCATGGCAACTGATTTTCCCCAAACCAATAGAATCAATGTACTGAATCACCAGTTCTGTTGAATAATGGATCACAATGAACCCCGTTTTCTAAGAGTTTTTCCTAGCTCCTCTATAAATGTGATCTTGGCCTGGATAAAAAGACAACAAGAATTTCTTGAAAGTCAATGGTCCAAAATGCTAAATGTGGTTAAGTATTTTACCTGATTCTCTGTTTCCATTTGTAGTTAGGATATGCTTAAACTAATGTCTCCAATTCATCAGACAAGACAAGCATGAAAGCTCCATCCATGCCTCCAAGAACATTAGACCAGACACCCTAGAAGAAAGCTTTGCCATGTTCATCTTTAGCAATCTTCCCACAGTCAATGGCCCCAGTGCACATGAGATCAGCTCCTCTGCACCCAGACTGCATCATTCTCCACCTTACTATATCAGAGGCAGAGGAAACCGCACCTGCTTCGGCAATCACTGTTCATGCAATCACCCAGCTTATCATACCATAAGTGTTCTTGGGCTCTGGAAGCCCACCTTCTGGTGTGCTTCTCTGCAGATAATTACATGCTGCCCTGAGACACTGAAACCTGGATGTAAGCCATGAATTCCATCAGACTTGGTGGGTTTCACAACGCAGTCTCTCAAGTCTTTGCCTTCTCTCTCAGTGCCAGATTTCCTAACTTAAGCTTCTCCCAAAACCCAATCGGCAGACCAAGCAGAGAGAGGAGCCTCCAGCTGCACCCCCAGAGGCAACATCACCAGCAGAATACTTCCCAAAGGGTATGTTTGTCCACTCCTCCCAAAACTTCTACTTATGCTTAAAGGTAAAGGTAAGGGCCTGGGTGGGGAAATATCTGACGGCATTTGCTAAGCTACTCCGCCAGAAGGAAAGCAGCCCAGTGTTTTGGAATTATGTCTTTGTATTGCTTATCAGTGACAATTTGTTTACTGATATGCTGTACCCATAACCTTAGTGTGACTGTCTTGATGGGAGCCACTGCTGGTCCTGGAGAGAACAGTGGAGACGCCACCAGCCAGTTGGTCCTTGTCAAAGGAGATGGCCCATTCCATCATGTTATAGAGGGGCAGTTGGCATTGGAGACAGAAAATGTGAGATGGCTGAAAGCCAGGGAACATGTTGCTGCCTGCACCCCACTCTTGCTACAGCTCAGACTACCCAAATTCATATTTCAAACTAAAACTTTTTGGACTACAGTGAAGACTGCCCTGGGGCTCAGGGGTGACAAGGGGTAACCCTAAAAGTAGCTTATAACTATCCGTATCTTTTTGTTCCTTTCCCATTCAACCCCTGAGCTCTGGGGTGAGACTCAGAGATACTGCTCTTCCCCAAACCCCAAAAAAACTCTATCGTGTATCAGCATATCTGATCAACCCCACCCACCTTGGGTCATACAAGTTTCAGTCATCAAATTGTAAGTTTCTTGAGGTCAAGGACTGTCTTTTGTCTGTTTTTTATTCACCCCAACCCCCAGCCTTAACATACTTAACAGTGCTTAATGCTTGTAGTAGGTGCTTAATTAATGTTTATTGGTTAATTGAAACAGAGTCAAGAGCAGTGAGCAGTGTAGAGTTGAAACAGCCAATGATGCAGTTGAGGTTGGAGAGGTAAGAAGGTGAAATCCCAGTCACAGTAATGGCCTGAGAATTACCAAGGTCTCAGTGGGGCCAGAGAACAAATGCAGGTGCCTAGTAGAAGGGTCGTTGGTATGGTCAGATAGGCAAATGTCCAAATTTCTAACTAAAGACATAGAAAACTTTTGGGTGACACCGAGATCTCCGGTGTGACATTCTGGTGCATGGCTGCACTGGAATGAAAGAATAGGTCACGGGACCAAAGGAGGCTGAGGCTGAGAGTTTAAGGGAGCATCCTCATGAATATTACAGTCCCCTAGTTTAAGGAGAGGAGGAGTTGGGGAGGAGAGGAAAATGGCTTTCCAGGTGGTGAACTCCTTGAGAAAGGAAGGAGGATGACCCAGAGGTCAATATACAACAATTACCATAAAGCAAGGAACCCGCAAGGACCATGAATGGTCCTGGATTGTAGATTATATAGAGGCCTGTCAAGAGGTCTATCCACTGTGCCATCTAGCTGTAACTGGTTTACCTACTGATAAGACTGGAATGTCCAGAGGAGGTCAGCCTGCATGGAAAAGAACCTTGAGTCCATGTCTTATGTGGATCAGTTGAACTAGAATACCTTCAGTACCTTTCTCAACACACACATACACACACACACACACACACACACACAGAGTTTGTGTGTATGTATATACACATACATACTATACATAGGCGTATATATACATACATACATATATGCACACATCTCTGAGGTCCTTTCAAATTTTTCTAAGGGTAAAAGGTGAATAATAATAGTGGGTAACATTTGTAGAGTACTTTATGTTTATGTGTCTGAGTTTGTGTATGTGTTTACACACACACACACACACACACACACACACACACACACACACACGGTACTTTGTAAAACTTAAGGCTCTCTATAAATGTCACCCATTCTTCTGCTTCACCTCTTGCCCTCTGGGTATTTGAAAAGACCCCGGAGATCAAGGCCCAGAAATTGGGCTGTGAATTACTGGGGACATGCTTTAGAATCCCTTGTCAGAGAAGCGTCAGCTAAGGGCTGGGGACAGGAAGGGGTGCCCCTACCACATTCAGAGCTGTCACGTAGAACAGGTGCTCACCTTGGTCTGCTTGGCTCCAAAGGTCAGAGTTCAGGAGGATGGGTGGCATTTACAAAGAGAGAGATTGGAACTGATTTCAAGAATAGCTTGCTAACAATTAGCGCTGTCCAGAAATGGACTGAGCTGGGCTTGGGATGGAGGAATCTCCCCTCCCTGGAGGTCTTTAAGCAGAGGCTGATGGCTACTCACTCATCAAGAGTGTTGTGGAAGGGACCTTTGCTCATGCAGGGGTTGAAGTAGAAGATCTCTGAGGGTCCCTTCTGATTCTGAGGTTCTAGGACTCTATGATGCTAATCCAGGTAGCATGAAGCCCCGCCTCCCTCACTTTTGGGCTCTCAGAACATGACCCCAGACTGGAAGGACTATGTGCCTCAGCATACAATGGAAAACCATAGCTCATGAGCCCCCATGCATGGGTTGTTGGGTTTTTCCACCAATCAGAGGTCACATTAGTTAAGAGCAAAAGACATTCAATCAAATAGAAAACTAAGGGACAAAAACATATTCCCTCATGTGCTAAAGATACACTCCCCCTCAAGTTGCCACCTAACCAGTGGGGAAGGTGACAGGCGTAGAGAATCATTCAATTGGGGAATAAGCATTGGGCATACATGTGTGGAGAACACATGCCCCGCCTGGAGTCAGGAGGCCCTGAGTTCAAATCCGGCCTTAGACACTAGCTATGTGACCCTGGGCAAGTCATTTAACCCTGTTGGCCTCAGTTTCCTCATCTGTAAACTGAGCTGGAGAAGGAAGTGGCAAACCACTCCAATATCTCTGCCAAGAAAACCCCAGATGGGGTCATGAAGAGTTGGACGTGACTGAACAACAAAATAGGGTATATGTATGCAGGGGAGATGTTTGGCCAGGGAACGCATGGGACGTGCACAGGGGTAGGGAATCAGTCGCTCAGCCAGGACAAACCACGCCTCCAGACTGGCAGAGCCCGAGATGTCCCCCGGTGACGTCACCATGCCTCCCTCTCTCCAGGCATCCTCGACAGGATCACTCTTGCTCTCTGCTGCCATCTGTTGGTCGTCAGATGCGGTGCATCTTCTTTCCTACAGGAAAGACTCTGCCACATCTTTAGTTTATGGCCCCAAGGATTATTTTAGCCTTTTTTTGTGAGGCAGACCCCAATCAGGTAACTGAGCCCTTGGACTTTTGAAGTGACTTTTCTTTGATGCCTCTCTGATTCTTTTCATCAAAACACTTCTTTGGCTTAGAGGGAGAGAATTGTTTTCAGCTCTTCGATATTTCAATTATTCCCATCTTGGCCCACAGAAATCACTGGGCCTAAGTGGAGAAGAAAGCAAAAGGCTGATTTTTGTCCTACAACCCCCTCCCCTCCCCCAGGAACCAACTGCATGTTCTCCCTACACCAGGGGTGGGGAACCTTCATCCTCCATCAAGTGCAACTCTTTGACTGAATCCAAACTTCACAGAACAAATCCCCTTAATAAAAGGATTTGTTCTGTAAAACTGGGACTCAGTCAAAAGGCCAAACCCAAAGACCTACAAGGTCACATGTGGCCTCGAGGCCGCAGGTTCCCACCCCTGTCCCACACCAATGGAATAGTTCCCATATGTAGAGTAAGTAAGCTGAGGTCTATAAGGCACTGTCCATGTAACAACCCTATGAGGTGAAGAATGTACATATTATTATTCCCAGTGAACAGACATCAGTAGTGAAAGGCCAGCAAGTACAGATAGAATTCATATTCCTAGGTACTAGATACAAACCCAGACCCACAAATTCCCCCAACCCAAGGTGAGACTCCCCCAGAAAGCACTGGATAGAGTTCTGGAGGATAGAATCTTCAATGCTATGCTGTGCCACATCAATAATCCCCCTAGGAGAGGGAACACAGTCAGTCCCCAATACCCAAGTGTGAGAGAGTCAGTCAGACTCTTTCCTTCCCCTCGTGATTGGACAAGAAGTGGCAGCCTGAGGGCTCTGAGGATGTCTGAGCAGGTTTTTGAAATAAAGGATTTCACAGACAACCATTTATTCCAGTAGATAGTTCTGAGCCTGAAGTCAGGAAGACCAGAGCTCAAATTCTGCTTCAGACACTTATTAGCTGTGTGACCCATGTAAGCCTCTGTCCGCCTCAGTTTCCTCAACTGCAAAAAGGGTATATTAACAACACCTACCTCCCACATATGTTGTGAGGTTCAGATGAGGTACCCCATGCGGAGGGGTACTTTACATACATACTTTACAATGTATGATAAATGTGAGTTCTTATTATTTGGAATCTTCTAGTTCAATGCCTTCATTTTGTAAATGGAAAAACTGAGGCTCAGAGAACTTAAATGACTTGCCCAGATTACACAGGTAGTGTGAGAAAATTCAGATCCAGGTCTTCTGACTGAAAATCCATCAAATGCTCTTTCCTCTAGACCAGTGCTCTCCAAAATTTTTTTATTCTGGTACCTTTATTGGTTAAAAGAAAATAAGCATTAACCCTCAATATATATGTACTTTTTATTTATAAATCATATACTACTATATCATCTACATTCTAAAATAGACACAGACAAAAAATAAAAATTTTTCAAATGGTTAAGTAAACAATATTTTATTTAGTAGTACCAAAAAAAAAAACCAACCTTTGGAGCTCCCTAAAAATCACCTACGAGAGAATTATAATTGAATATGCTTCATTGTTTTTGAAAATCTTGGTTTATATGTGTCTAATGGCAATTGGAATGTCTGGTTCCAAATTCATTTTTTTCAATACTTAGTTTCAGTGGCAGTCATAACTGGAAAAGATACATAAATCCAAATGGAAGAAATGCATCATTGGCTGCCCTTAATAAATCACAGTACTCTTTTTAAAACAAATTCTTATAATCAACTGGAAAATAATCAACAAACATGAATATTTTCATTTCAAAGAAGGCCAGAAAAGAACAACCATATATGAAACCATCAATCTCTTAATAATTAATCTATAATAACAACACTCACCTCCAAAGCTGTTATGAGAATAAAATGAGATAATATTTATAAAGCACCTTGCAAGCCTTAAGACTTCATATAAATGTAAGCTATTATTATAATTTTATTGTTATTATACACAGCTTGATTTTATATAGGAGTTATAACACTGACCTGCTTGTCTATTTCCCCTTCTAAACTTTCTTTTCTCTTCTGTGTATTTTAAAATGTTTCATTCATGCTTTTCTTTCTTTTTTAAAATCAATATAACAATATTTGCTCTTCCCACCCTCATTAAAAGTCCTGCCCCTCATTGGAACAAAGAAGTATTTATATAACAAGCCAAACAAATTTACATTATGTTGGTTGTATGTGGAAATACGTGTCTCATTCTGCACCGATAGGCCATTACTGCTCCACCAAAAGAAGGCATGCTTTGTAATCAGTCATTTGATGTCCTGATTAGCCATTGCTTTTATCAAAGATCTGGAGTTTTCCAAAGTTGATTTCCTTCATACCATTGTGGCCATTGTATAAATAATTCTAACTCTGCTCACTTCACTTTGCATCATTTCATACGATTACTCCCTGGTTTCTCCAAATACATCCCTTTCATCATTTCTTTCCTTTACATTCAGGTGACATAATTTGCTCAGCCATTCCCTGATTAATGAACACTCCCTTAGCTTCCAATTTTTTTTTTTTGCTATAACAAAAAGTGCTATTATAAATATTCTTTTATCCATGGGTCCTTTCTGTCTTTAACTCTTTGAGGCATAGGCCTTTATTGTTCAGTTGTTTCAGTTGTGTATGACTCTTCATGACCCCACGTGGGGTTTTCTTGGCAAATGTACTGGAGTGGTTTGCCATTTCCTTCTCCATCACATTTTATAGATGAGGAAACAGAGGCCAAAAGGGTTAAGTGACTTGCCCAGGGTCACACAGCTAGTCAGTGTCTAAGGCCAAATTTGAACTCAGGAAGATGAGTCTTCCTGACTCCAAGCCCAGGACTCTATCCACTGTACCACCTAGCTGCCATGTTTGTCAATGCCTGCCTACATGTCTAGTGTTTTAAGAACATCTTTTGGAATAAAAAAAAATGTTTCTTATTTGATCCACTTTGCATCCTGCGTCCATTTCTAGATGGGTTCTTATTCATCCTTCTGACATCTCAACCTCACTATGTCCAAAATGGAACTCCTCTTCTTCATCCCCCTCCCAAGCACACCTCTTTTCCCAACTTCCCTATTTCTGCTGATGATAATAATCAACAAACATTTATTAAGCGCCTACTGATGTGCCAGACAGACACTGTCTATCCCAAAATTGAAAACAGCCCCAGGCCTCCAAGAGTTTACATCTACCCCATGCTCCCTTCTAATCACCCAGATTCAAAACCCCAACTCTTCGCTTCTTCACCTTCTGTATTCAGTAAGTTGTCAAGTCTTGTTGATTCTCTCCCTGAAAAAATCCCTCACATCTGTCCCATTCTCTTCACCACTACCCAGTTCAAGCCATCACCACCACTTTTTTGCCTTGCCTGATTTAATAACCTCCTGATTAGTCTCCCTACCTCTAACCCATTCTCCACATAGCTGCCAAGTTAATATTCTCAAAGCACAAGGCTGACCATATTAGTCCTCCACTCAGACATTTCAGAGGCTCCCTATTGCCTTAGGTATAAAACATAAATTCCGTTGTTTCCCTGGACCTATCTTTCCAGACTAACGTCACATCACTCTCCTTTACCCACTCTACAATCCTGCCAAACTCACCTAGTTTGTTCTTGTACCCATGACATCCCACTTCCCATCTCCAAGACTTTGAACAGACTGTCCCCCAGGACTAAAATTCACTCCCTCTTCACCTTCACTTCTTAGAATCTCTAGCTTCTTTCAGGTTCATCTCAAGTGCCCAAGATCTAAACCTAGCCACATCCCCTTGGACCCAAGTACTGAGTCCCTGACATTGCCATAATCCTGCCCCCAACATCCTATTCTTCCTCTCTCTCCCAATCAGTTTGCCCACTCCCCAACTTTTCCCCTGGGGCTGGATTGGGGAGGAGAAGAAGGGAAGAGGAATAAGGAAGAATGAAATCAGAGAACAGGAATGAGCCCCCTATCCTACTTCTGCGTTTATTAAAAACTTCAGGGGCAGCTAGGTGGCCAGTGGGTAGAGCACCAGCCCTGGGGTCAGGAGAACCTGAGTTCAAATCCAGCCTCAGACACTTGACACATACTAGCCGTGTGACCCTGGGCAAGTCACTTAACCCCAACTGCCTCACCCAAAAAAAAAAATAAATTCAGCAAAGGAGAAGAGAACAGAGGATGCAGAGCCCAGGCAGACTAACAGCCATACTTCCCCTACTGATCATTTGCATCTGGACCTTGGGCCCCAGCAGGGAAATCCTGATCCTCTCTTAGTCTTTCCCTTCCCCCATCTTCTGTTTATTTCCTGCTTATTTGGGGGGAAGTGAAAGGAGGCATGTACGGCCATGACTTGTACAAGGTAATCAATCATAAAAGGGAGTCACCATGGGAAGACAAGGCACCCTAGTCCTGCCTTTTGTCTTGCCACTGGACTTTGATGACTATGGAAGAGATAGTGAGGCTGATGACTTTGTACAACTCTGCCTCACTTAATCCAATTCACAGGCAACTCAAGACACTGTCAGGCAATATCATTGGTCCTCTTCAAAAATGAAGGCTGAACAACAACATGATACAGTCCCTGGCACACAGTAGGTGGTCAATTAGTGCTTTTTGCTACATCCATCTGTCAGCCTGTCCTAAGCCCATGTTCTGGTCTCAGTCAATCATTTGCTGAGTAATTTGGGCACAATCAAGGAAGGAAAGGGAAGTGACTGAGCACCTGGTGCTAGTGCTATACTTCACAAATACCTCGTGAGCACCTGGTGCTAGTGCTATACTTCACAAATACCTCGTGAGCACCTGGTGCTAGTGCTATACTTCACAAATACCTCGTTTGGTCCTCACGATAAGGTAGGTGCTATCCTCATTTTATAACTGAGGAAACTGAGGCAAACAGACGTTAAATGACTTGCCCCGGGTCACACTGCTAGCTAGTAAGTATCTGAAGTTGGATTTGAACTCAGGTCTTCCTGATTTCAAGGTCCAGCCCTCCATGCACTGTACCATCAAGAGAGATAGGAAGCCTGACCTCAGAGTTTAGTCTGTTGGTACTCTTATGTGAAACAAAAAAGAGTGACTATGAAGGACAGGCTTTAAGTTCCACGAGGTTCTCAGAAGGGACAGATCAGCGTGAGCTGCAGAGACTGCCATGGAGGACATTCCAAAACCACCCCAAAGGCAGAAAACCAGTCCGGCCTCAGTCCCTCTAGTGGAGCCCCTAGAGCCAGGAGCTCCCCTCCCCAGGAGGATCCGGGAGCCCTCGGGGCTCTGGGCAGGGTGGAAGGGACTGATTTCTGCCCTTGCTGACTGATTTTTCTCAAGGCTTTTCGCTTTCACTCCCACTTCCACTTTTTGGCTTGTTCTGCTTGGTGGGGGCTGGGGGGCTGTTATGAGTTCAGTGGAGCTAGCAGAAGAGGAAATCCTGATGCAATGTTACATGTCACCCAGGCAAGCTTCTTACAGAATCAGGGCACAAGAAAAGGGGGGCTCCAGGAGTCACCTCATCTATCTTCCTGTATAGCAGTTAACCTGGAGTGGGGGAGGTGCCAAGGAAGGGGGCCGCCGTCCTGTTTTTTAAGATTTCCTTGAAATGGGTTAGAGTTTCCCCTCACCTAGTTCCAGGCAGACTGGTAAGAAAAAGGGTTTAGGGTAGTAGGTTAGGTCATGTGGTGTGGGGTCTCTGTGTACGTACATGGTTCGTACCATGAGGTGGCAGGACCTTTTCCCAGAAAGGGAAAGAAAACCACCAAGCGTCCCACAGCATGGCAGGACGCACAGCCCAAAAAAGGGCCTCAAACCCCATACTGGTCTGTTGCCCAGTCCCTCCAACCCAGGCTCACACAATTCAGCCAGCCCTACCCCACAAACTTCAAAGTGCTTTCAGTGGGGGAACCAGGGCAGCTGACAAAATCCCTGATTCCCCTTCCTTTTCCCCTAATCGGGGAGAAAGAGGATGTGAGAGAATGGGGGAGGGGACCATGAGTCCTTTCTTTGTAAGGGATGGGAGGATGGGCAGGAGAGGTCAGGACTTTCAAGGGCTTTCCCTTGAGCCTTCACTGCCAGGGTGGTCTTGGACCGTGTACCCGGTAGAGGATTCTAGGACAGAAAAAGGAAGGGCCCTTTGAGACCATCTGCCCCCTTCATTTTATCAGTGAGGAAACTGAGGCTCAGAGGTTCAGTGACTTGTCCAAGGTCACACAGCTAGTAAGTGGCAGAGTTGGGATTTGAACCCAGGTCACTTGAACCCAGACTCTGACTGTATTTTTTCCTCCATATCATTCTGCATTCACTTACTCATGTGACACACTATGGTATGGAGAACAGGACACCTACCAGTTTCCTGGCCCTTTTCACCTTCTTGTTTGAATGTATTTGTTTACTTGTTGTCTCCTCCCATTAGACTGTAAGCTCCCTGAAGGCAGGGACAATCTTTTGAATCTTTTGTATCCCCAGCACTTAGCACAGTGCCTGGCACACTTTTGTTGTGGTTGAGTCATTCAATCACGTTCTACTGTGATGTTTAAGAAGTTCGAGAGACAGGATTTCTGGGTAATTAATCATTTTCTTAATCATGCTAGCAATAATTGATAAAAGGGGCCAGTGACACTCTTGAATACCAAAGATGCCCCGTGGAACCTACCCAATGCTTGTATTCCCTTGGAAGAGTGGGTGTTCCTGAGAGTTTTAATGGACTCTGATTAGTTAACAAGTAATGAAAAAGAATGAATATTATAAAGAGAGGTGGATCTATTTCATTGAGGGGCTGGGGGGGGGATGGGAGGGCAACTGACTTCAATCAAGTCATTTACTTCCAAATCACCCCCAGCCTTGGGCAATCTAGTCAAAGAATTTATCCCCATCCAAACCAGAGCAGAACTCAATGAGATTTCCCACCGTGGATGGGGTCTGAGCAAAATTGAGGAGAACCCAATCCAATCTCTACTGGCTCAGCACAGTTAGAGAATAAGGTTTCTGGATAGATAAATCCCCAATATTAACAGTTAGTTATTTAATAATCATTTCTCTCACACCTCTCTGTGACCCCATTTGGGGTTTTCTTGGCAGAGATACCGGAGTGGTTTGCCATTTCCTCCTCCACCTCATTTTACAGATGAAGAAACTGAGGCCAACAGGGTTCAGTGACTTGCCTAGGGTCACACAGCTAGTAAGAGGCCAGATCTAGACTCAGGAAGATAGATGAGTCTTCCTGATTTCAGGCCCGGCACTCTATCCACTGTGTCACTTAGCTGCCCCCAGTAAAGTTCTGAGTAATCTCCGTAGAGCAAGGATTGGCTTACCTGTCTTTGTATCTCAGTGGAATGGGCAGATGAGAACAATTTGTTTTAAGGGCCATGAAGGCAGCTGAAACAGGTGCTGTGGAGCACTTAGAACTTGGTCTGATCGAAGACCCCAAGGTCATCCACTGCGCTTCGGGCTATCACCAGTTGATCTGACTTTTGTCTTGTCCTTGCACTTCAATGATTCTGGAAGAGAGAATGAGGCCAAAGACTTTGCACAACTTTGCCTTTCTTAAATCCAATTCACTCTTGAGTCATTGTTTCTCTTCGGCACAAAGCAATTGTTTACTAAATGCTTGTTTTTTGATTAATCGAGACACAAAAGAACAAGGATTAGTACAATAATTAATTGTGATTCTGTGAACTGTTGGTGAAAGTCCTTCTCTTTCTTATAAACTTCCTACATCATGACATCATGAAGAGGCTTCAGCTGGAGATGCAGTGGGTCTGCCTTCTCTGGGGAGCAGAAGGGAATCTCCTCTGGTTGAGGGGAACTTGTCATTCCATTCCAGACCATTCATCCCAGAGACCTGGGTAGGCTAGATTAGTCCTGGAGAAGCCCACAAGACATTGCAAGAGGGGAGATTTTACCACCCACCTGCAAAACAGTAACAGAAGGCCCAGAATGTAATCACAATTAATTAATAGGTGTTAAACTAACTGTAAAGATGCCTCTAAGTCTTGATCCCTTTTTAAGGTGCAAATAATTCTCTGATTCAGTCAAGAACTCACTCACTAAACAAACAAAACGGCCAGGCCTGTAGGAACCTTAAATAACTATGCCTTGGACCAGTTTCAGCAGTTCCTGAAATGGCAGAGATGGAAGAGAACTCTGCAGGAGAAGGAGGAGGAAATTTCTCCCCTTTAAAGCTACATGGCTATTGGGAGAAGGGTGTAGAGAGGAGAGAGACCAGTAGGAGACACTTTATCTCACCGTGTCTAACATAGATACACTCTCCAGACAGCCATGGATGGAGTCATTTTAAGAAGGAAGCAGTTTCAAGTATTGTGACCCCTGGCAGCAGAGAAAAGAGCTGGGCACTGAGTTCAACAAGCGCCTCCTAGCAGAGAGCTTACATGCGTAGGGAGCTGTGTGAAGACTCTGTGAAGAGAAAATACTTCCAGACTCCACAGTATTGGGAGTTTTGGGTTATGTCACTATAATTGCATGTATTCTTCACTACCATTATACTTTAAATTTGAGCCTACCCTTCCCTTGCACACCATGTGCTTCTGGGAGAGCATGGGCCAGATTGGGGGGGGGGGGATGCTTTGTTACTATTATTCCTGCTATACCATTTGAGCAAATTAATTTGATAAGAGCTAACAATGTCTACTGGCTGATTGCTCATAAGAAAGCACCACCTGTAACGTACAGACCCACCCACAGAACCTCAGGTAGTAACCACCATGTGAGCCTCAATCTTTGAGTATGAATGCAGGTTGGGGAACAGCTCCCAGAGGGAGTGCTATGCATCCCCAAAATGATGGGGGAGGGGTGGACTAGAATATCCCTAAGATTCCTTTTAACGCTGATATTTGGGGAGGCAATGAATCACCTGGCCTAGTTTAATGGTTCAATTCAAATCAAAGTAAGTGTAACCAGGCCTGGCTGGGATACCTGTGGGAAAAACCAGAAAAGGCAGAGTCCCACCCTCTGACAACTTCCAGTTTCACTGGGGTAACAAGAGTCAAATGCGTGAAACAGAAGATAATCATCTTGTGGTTCAGACTCTGAGTGGTAGGATTGCTTGGAAAGGAGAGAAATGAGTCGGAAGAAACTAGGGCAGTCTGCCTGGAGGAGGGTGGAGCTGAGTTGGACCTTTAAGTGTGTGGGTTAGGGTAGGATTTGGACGGGCAGAGAAGATAGGAGAAAGTGGGAGAAGGCATGAACAAATTCAGAGTATTTGAGAGACAGTGATAACACCTGCCTAGTAGGAACAGAGAGTTTGTATAAAGAGAAAAGTGAGAACTAAGGGACCATAAGTCCATAAGAATTAGAGATAGGAGGGGATGTCCAGACCCTCTGATCTGGCCTTCTCCTTTCACAGCTGGAGAGACTGGCTGAAAAGGTCAGAGATTTAATGCTCGAAGGGAGCTCAGAGACCATATCATCCACCCCCTTCATTTTACAGGTGAAGAAAGAAAGGAAGTGAGGAGCCCAAGGTCACATGGGTACCAAGTGGTAGGGCCAGGATTCATCTCTAGTTCTCCAGAACTAGTCATCTTTAGGGGTGGTGGAGAGACGGCATCATGGACTTTGTCCTATAGACAGTAGAAATGATTAATCTGTCCAGGGTAGATTTGAAAAAGAAAGTTGAGACTAGTGGGATAGAAGTAGGACAGGGTTCAACCCTGCCCACTGACTTTTTGTTTCTTCTTCCACCCCCAACACACAACCATGCACACACGCAGAGACCTCACGCCACACGACCTTTTCACTTCCTCCCCTAGATATGGATCACAGGTGGGAAAATCAGTTCTAGGATGGGGTATGTGGATAACCAGAGCTCCAATGGGAGGAATGCCAAACAGATTTCTGGCCCGCAGCCCTACCATGGGTGGCAAGCAGAGAAGAGGGTGGGGACAGAACTAGGGAAAGAACCAACCCAGAGATCACTTCTGTTTTCTTCAGGCTGCAGAGCTCTAAAGCATGGAAGGCTGTAGTGAGGAGCAGGAGGAGGGTCTCGGAGTCCTAGCAGGTAAGAGACTGCCCCCATTCCTACTAAGTGAGCAGGCACAGACAGTAGATGAAGAGCCATGCAGAAGGCTGAAGGGGTGCAGGGAAGGATTTCATCTTTTCATCTTTCATCAAAAAGAAATAGATACAAAGACAGAGACACACACACACATACACGTATGCACAGTTGGACAAAGAGAAACACACACAGCAGAGAAAGACTCAACAATATAAACACAGAATGAGACAACATCAAAGGCTAGCACACCAGAGACAGACACACAAATACTTACACTGAGAGGACCAACTCGCTGACACACAGAGGCTCAAACACACAGTCTCTAACACAGTCTTACTGGGTCCTATGATTTGCACTCACTCCTGAGAGCCCTGGGATCATCAGTGGTCCGAGAGCTAGCCTTGGAGTGGGAAGACAAGGGACTGAAGTCCTGTTTCTGCCACATATAGGCCACATAAGTTATTCAGCCCCTTGGTCAGAGTTTGAGGCAAACGTCTAGAGACTGAACTTGCAAAGCAGTCACTGATCTGCATTGGTAGATGGAGTTTCCTGAGAAGGCAGTTCCCTACACCAATAAATTCCCATGCCCAGACCAAAAAAAAAAAAATCCCTTGTGCCTACACTGGCCTCTGTCGGTCCACCCCTCTATATCAGTCTGTATTGACTCCATCCTCAGGAAACACCCATTGACTTAAACAAATAACTGCATCTAATCAAAGAGATCATGGCAGAACACTTCCTCTTTCCTTCCCAACCCCCTTTCCCCCAGGTCTTAGCCTATTTGCAGCATTTGCTGTGAGTTACCCCCAATACTGACTTCCCTTTCACACAGGGACCAAGATAACAGGGCTCTCCTGCCGCAGCCTTGGGGCAGCCATTCCAGCTGGGCTTTGAGTTAATCTACAATCTGCTGTCTGGTTGTGATTGGGGAGGGAGAAGGGAGGGATCACAGAGTATATTCCCAACTAGGATGGTAGAAGATTTACCAAGGAGGAGGAAGAGCCTTGGGGATAGATGCCAAATGAAAGAACCTTGGTCAATGGATGTATTCTCTTATGTAGGCAGCTGGACAGATTTCCTCTCTAACAAAGGCAAACCTGAGCTTGTCCCTCTCCCTCCCACTCTAACCATCCCCCAAAAATCCCACCTTTCTGTCCTAAAACTCACCTTCTCAGTTAAGACTTCTATGATTAGATATGTTATATTGTTTAGGTAAATGGGTGTTTACTGTGGACCTACTATGCTCCTGCTGGAATCAAGCCGGGTTTGGTACCATAGGAGAAAAAAGAGGCGATAATGGGGTCTTGCCTTTAGGGAGGTCATGCTCAGATTGGAAAGGCTTCCTCCCGATGCACCCCAACCTTGGTGTCTATGAATGGTTGCTGCTAATTCTGTTCTTGTTTCCGTGTTTGCTTGTCTTTCCCCTCAACATCAGCATCAGACAGGACTTTGGTCTCTGTCATCAGACCAGAGACTCCTTGGCTACCTCCTATCACTCACATGCCTTCTGCCACTATCTCCTCCTTCACTTTTATCTCATGTGAAGAGGTGGCCTTATTCCTTACCAAGACCCACCTGCACTAGTGATCCATCCTACCCCATCTCAGCCAACAGAGCGCCCCCCCATCATCCCACTCTATTACTTATTTTCCATCTCTCCATATCTACTTGCTCATTGCCCTATTTCCTATAAACATGTCCACGTCTCCCCATCCTAAAAAGCCTTCATTTGATCCCTCCATGCCCTCAGACTATCATCCTTTATCTATTTGCCCTTTGTAGCTACACTCCTTGAAAAACCATCTACAGTAAGGGCTTCCACTTCCATACAATCCAGCTTCTAGCCTCACCATGCCACCAAAACTGTTCTCTCCAAAGTTACTAATGATCTTAGTCACCAAATCCAATGGCCTTTTTTTAAATCCTCGTTCTCCTTGACCTCCTAGTAGCCTTTGACACCATTGATCAGCCTCTAGGTTTTCAGGACACCCCTCCCTCCTGGATCTTGTCCTACTTATCTGACCATTCCTTCTGTGTTTCCTTCTCTTCCTCTTCATCCAGATATGTCCTCTTACCATAGGTGTCCTGGCAGGGTTCTGGTCCAGGCCCTCTTCTCTTCTCCCTCTATTCTACTTTACTTTGAATCTCATCAGCTCCCGTGGATTGAATTATCCTCTCTATGCTGACAGCTCTCACATCTCCCTCTTTGCCCTAACCTCTCTGCTGACCTCTAATCTCACATGTCCAGCTTTCTTTCAGACATCTTGAACAGGATATCTCATAGACATCTTAAACTCAACATGTCCAAAATCCAACTCATTCTCTGTCCCCCTAAATCCTCCCCCCCACCCTCTTAATCTCCCCATTACTGTCAGGAGCACCACCACCATCCTTCCGGTCACTCAAAGCCAAGGGCTCACCCTGAACTTCCTCTCTCTCACCCGCCATATCCAATCTATGCCAAGGCCTGGCAATTTCACCTTTGCACCATCCCTTGAATAACCCCCCTTCTCTCCTCTGACACTGCCTCCACTCTGGTGCAGGCTTCCTCACCTCATCACCTTGATGATTACAGCAGCTGCTGAGGGCTCTGCCTGCCTCCAGTCCCTCCCCACTCCAGTTCATCTTCCATTCAGCCACTAAAGTGACTTTCCTAAAGTGCAAGTCTGATCATGTCACACCCCCTGCTCAATAAATGCCTTCAGGAACAAATAGAAAACCCACCTTTTAGCATTCAAAGCCCTTCATATCTTAGCCCCCTCCCGCCTCTCCATTCTTCCTATTATTCCCCAGCAAGCACTCCTTGATCCAATGACGTGGCCTTCTGCCTGTTGCACAGACAAGACCCTCCATTTCTCAGTTTCCAGGCATTTTCTCTGGCTGTCCACCGTGCCTGGAATTCTCTTGCTTCTCATCTTCTTCTGACCTCCCTGGCTTCCTTTAAGTCTCAACTAAAATCCCATCTTTTCAGGAAGTTTTTTCCAAGCCCTCTTAATTTTAGGGCCTTCTCTCTATTAATTATTTCCTATTTATCCTGTATATAGCTTGTTTGTCTCCCCCTGTTAGATTGTGAGCTCCTTGAGGGCAGGGAACTGTCTTTTGTCTCTTTCTACATACCCTGTGCTTAGCACAATGCCTGGCACATAGTAGGCACCTTATAAAATCTTGACTGATCGATTGAGGGCAGGGCCTGTGTCTTCTCCATTAGGCCAAGGGCTACCTAAGGACAGGGGCTATCTTCCCCCATCAAATTAGGAACTTCTTGAGGGTAGGGCCTATGTCTCCCATCAAACTCTATCCCGCCTAGTCCTGTGTCTAAATTGTAGTATAATAATGACTCATGTTTATGTAGCCCTTTAAAGTTGACCTATAGATAAAGGCCATATTTTATGCCCATTTCGCAGATGGAGAAACTACAGTTTAAAGGGGTAGAAATGCCCCACTCTAGGCACACATTTAGTAAGGTGAGAGCTGGGACTGGCCTCCAAATCCATTGAGCTCTTCAGTATGCCCCACTCTACACCCCAGTGCTTTATGAATAGAGAGTCATGAGTGACTAGAGCAAGAAGAAACTTTTCAAGGAAGTCTTCACTGAAGGAAGGCCTTTGAGCCCAGTTCTGTTGGCCGAGATGGGACCAGATAGATGTCAGTGGGTGAGGGCAGAGAGCCCCCAAGGCAGAGTTTCTCTGAAAGCTCATGTCCAGTGGGGTGGGTGTGATAGGGTACAGGTAGGAAAGAGAGGAACCATGGACAGGCCTCAGGCCCCAGGCCATGGGGGAGGTCCTGAGTTAGGGCCCCACGGACCTGTATCTTCCAGCTATCCTTGAAGACCTTGGTGACATCAGAAAAAGCAGCTATGAGTCTTCCCTCTCGGAGGAAGCCAGCACATCCGAAGATGAGGAAGAAGAGCTGGAGGAGGTACAGAGACACCTGCTAAACTCTCCCTGACACCACAATCTCATCACTCCCCAAACTGGCCCAGAACCCACAGGCTTATCCTGTGGAGACAGAGCCTCAATGATCCAGAACACCAGGCCTAAAAGCTGTGTCTGTACCTTCAGAATGGAGAGTGTGACTTTCAGGGGAAATGACCCAAGTGGCCAAAAGATCATAGATTTCAAGCTGAAAGGGAACTTAGAGGTGATCTAGTCCAGCCCCTTCATTTCATGGTTGGGGAAACTGAGGCCCAGAGAGATTAAGTGACTTGTCCAAGCTCACAAAATCTGGAGGCAGTTCTCTTGCCACCAAGATGGTGAGGGGATTGGAGACCATGCCAGATGGGGGTCATCTAAAGGGACCGAAACCCCTTGAGGGCAGGGACTATGGCCCTCTCTAGGAGGCTGACCAAAGAGGCCCAGGAGCCCGGGGTGGCCGTGCCGATGCTAGGTTTCTCCCTTTCTCCCATTTCAGCAAGGATCTTGGGAGCAGGACCAGAAGCAACTGATGGAATTAGAGCAAGGTGAGTCCATCCCTAACCACCTCCCCCTCTCTCTGCCCTTTGCCCTCCCAGGAAGGCAGACAAAGACCAGCAGCATATAGGAGAGAAAGTGATCAGGACGGGAAGGTGTTGTCCTGCCGACTAGATTAGCCAAGTCGTTAGAGCTAATGAGGCCTGTTGTAATCCTTCTGGTCCACTGAGCATTTCACAGAGAGGTGCCATGTCAGAGAGGGTTCTCCTGAGAGTGTGGATGGCTCAGGCAGCCCATCCCCACTGCTAGGGGCACAGCTCCAAAGCCCATTGAAAGAGATGACTGCATTTTGGAGAGGATCCACCCTGGCTTCCAGAAAGGCGACTAAACATGTCCCCTTGTCAGGGGCACCATGAAGAGCTGTCCTGGCCATCCCCTCCATCTCGCTCCATCTTCAGGTCCGGATTGGAGCTTAGGAAGTAGAGCCTGGGCACAAAACCAGACCTCTGGATGCCAAGTCAGAGGTTGGGGCCAAAGGCAAGATGGTGCTGGGAGGGCACAAAGATTCAGGCCCCCGTCATGATCAGGGCCCAGGCTGGGGAAGCCCAGGGCTGCCAAGAGCAGAGCCCTGAACCAGGATCACAAAGCTAAGCTGGAGAGAAGGAGACTGGCTGGTGGTGGGCCAGGCAATGGAATTCTACTCCTTGGAGGGAAACCCAGAGAGGCCGGGCCGGGAGGGTCTTGTTCTAGTGCAGGGAGAGAGGATCCCAAGCAGAGCTAGAGCGCTCTGTCACTGTCTCTTCCCCAGCCTCCCAGGCCCTGCTGACTGAGCTGTCTGTCCTGGAGGCGGAATGCCAGGTGGAGAGGTCCTGCAGGGAGCAGGCAGAGGTCTACGCTGCCCAGGTGAGTAAGGCTCCTCCCACCACCCCCACAGAACAGCCTCTGCCCCCTCCACTTCCCCAGCCTCCCCACCACACGTGGTTTCTTACCTCAGGAAAGGTTCATTCAAGGTCCCACTGTCTTTCTTCCTCCCACCATCATCTACTTCAAGTCCCAGTGATCTCATCAGTGACAGGTGGTGGTGAGGGTGCCAGGCTCAGAGTCAGAGACCCTGGGTTCAAATCCCACCTCAGACACTTCCTGCCTGAACGACCCTGGGCAAGCCATCTCTCTTAGCCTCAGGTTCCTTATCTGGCACATGGAGGCAATGTAGCCCCTGCCTCCTGGGCTTCTGTGAGAATCAAGTGAGATCCCATTTGTGAAAAGCTCGGCAAACCTTAAAGTGCCATGTAATATGACCTGTTATTGCCACAGCCATGCGGCCCTGCCCTCCATCAGCACGGACCTCGGCTCCTCTAGTCCTTTGCAGGGGACTTCATAAGTTTGCATGGTTAGTTAAGAAAAATAATAAATTGGTAGCCAACCCCCCGGAGGTGACCTCTCCTCACTTACTGGGCTGGTCCTTAGGTGACGAACACACAGACTCTGCTTCCATTTGTGAGAGAGACACAGAGACAGAGACAGAGACAGAGACAGAGAAAGTGAGAGAGGGAGGGAAGGAAGGAGACAATAGAATAAAAAAAGATGGTGAGAGGAGATGATAGACTAGATAGGGAGATAGATGATGGAAGACTAGAGAGAGAAGGGAATAGATAGATAGTAAATGTATATATGCACACATATATGTACACATATATGTATACACATATATATATATATATTTATATTTTATTTTCCTTGCACTCACCTAGTTGTCTGCACATTGTCTCCTTATCAGAGTGTGAGCCCCTTGAGGGCAGGGACTGTCTTTGCCTCTCTTTGTATCCTCAGCACTTAGCACAGTGCCTGTCATACAGTAGGTGCTTAATAAGTACTTATTGGGGCAGCTAGGTGGCTCAGTGGATAGAGCTCCAGCCTTGGAGTCAGGAGGACCTCAGTTCAAATCTGGCTTTAGACACTAGCTGTGTGACCCTGGGCTACTTACTTAACCTTGACTGCCCAGCCAAAAAGCAAGAAAAAAATATGATAAAGTTATGATAAGTGCTTATTGGCTGATAGCCTCATCTGATCTCCACAACAACATTAGGAAGCAGGAGCTACTTTTATCTCCATTGTACAGATGAGTAAACTGAGCCTGAAGGAAGTCAAATGTTGCCCAGGATCACATGACTTAGCAAGTTTCTGAGGGAGGTTTGAAACCATCTAAGTCCAAAGTCGCAGCAGAACAGCCTCTTTCTCTACCTGACCTCATTTGTATTTTTGATCTAACACTACCACCTGGTCAGAAGACCAGGGTTCAAATCTTGACAGGCCACCTACTGGCTGTGTGACTTTGGAGAAGTCACCTCACCTTTCTCAGACTCAGTTTCCTTATCTCTAAAATGGGGTAACAATACTTACTATCTACCTCATAGTATTTGGTGAGAATCCGGTGAGGGGGAAAAATTGTTAAAATTGCTGAGAAAACTGCAAAACTCTGAATTAGGGGGAATGATTATCATGTTTGACAGGCCCACCCCCATTTGATCGGGGGGAAGGGTAGACTTTCTTAGCTCCACCAGCCGCCTGTGTCCCATCCATTGCCCAGGTGAAATAGGATTGGGACTTAAATCTGTATCTGACAGATGAGGAAACTGAGACTGATGGAAAAATGAAAGTCCTGTCCCAGCTAAGGCAGTTGAGGTGTGCTCTCAGCCCTGGGGCCCCCTCAGAAAAGAAGCCAGCTGAGGCCTTTGACTTTGCTGGAACCCCAAAGCCTGTCTCCCCCAAGCCCAGAGGGGCTCCTTGAGGGAAAAGGCTATCTTTCCAATAGGACCAAGGACTCCCTGAGGGCAGGCAGGGGCTGCCCCCACCCAGACCAAGGGACACGCTGGGGGGAGGGGATGTGTCTCCCCAGTTGATGAGCACACACCTCTCTCTGCACCCTTGTTCTATCCTCCCCCAGGTGAGCCAGGAGAATGAGGAGCTGAAGCGCCTGAGTGTTGCGCTCCCCCCCTGCCTGGGCCCTGAGCCTCTGCCCACCACGCCCCAGGAGCAGGGTCCCCCCTCAGAGCCCAGCCTCAGTCAGAACAGCAACACATCAGAGGTGAGAAGAGACTGGGCCAAACCAGGCAACCAGGGTCAAGGCTGTACCAGCTCAACCTCAGGGGGGCAAGCGAGGCTAAGCCAGTGAGCAGAGGGCCCGGAGCCCAGCCCCCAATGCCCCCCACATACCCTGCTGTAATTCCCTCACTCATAAATAGTAGGTAAGCTTAGAAAGTTAGGCTGACCTGGCCTCTCTCTTCTGCCTCCGGGGTCTGGGGAGCCCCAGGCAGGGCTAGCCCCTATACCCAGTGGGAGAAAAGTATCCTGGAGCCAAGGATCCCAGGGTCCCAGGGGAGCCCAAGCAGGTACCAGAGAGCTATCCAGTCTCAGGCAGTGAGTACTGCCTAGCCTCAGGCCAAGGAATGGCTACCAAGATCCCCAGCCCCCCTCGAAGTCTGAGGGCTTCCCCCCAAGATGAGCTGCCTCTGTTCCTCTCAAGATCTTGGGGCTCGGGTGGCCGAACTCCTTCAAGAGAAGAAGGAACTAGCCCTTCAGGTGCAAGAGCTCAGGAAGCAGCTGAAGGAGCAGGAAGAGCAGGTAGGGGGGCTGGGGGCCCGCCCAGCCCTTTTCCTCTCTGTGGGTCCCTCCTCCCCTTTCCTCCTTCCCTCTCTACTGCGGCTCCTCTTCTCCCTGTTCTGTATCTCCCTCCCCTTTTCCTCTCTCTATCTCCCCCCACTTAAAAGAGGAGGAGGAGGAGAGGAGGAGGAGGAGGAGGAAACTGTTGAACTAGAGGACCTTTCTAAGCTCTCTTCTTGTGATCCCCCTTCTCACAAGACCCAACAGAATATGGTGTGGCTGAATGTGAACCAGTGGAAATGAAGAGTGAAGTGTGTGCCACGCCCAGCCACCCCTCTGGGAGTGGCCCTTTTTTCTCTCCCTCGGAATCCACACTGAGATTGGACCCCCTCCACTTCACTCTGCCTATTTTGAGGAAATAGAAAGATTTTGGGGGGAGAGCTGGGGAAGCACTGAGGAGATCAGCTTGGGGATGGGGGGCAGAGCAGAGAGAATGTTCTAGAAAAACACTGGGGAAGGCAAATAGGGGAAATCCACAGAAATGGGGTCCCCACCATAAAGCCACAAAACAAACACACTGTGTGTAACCTTGGGCACCCCTGGGTCTCTGCATCCTTGACCACATGACCTCTGGGGTCCCTCCCAGCTCTAAATAGAAGATTCCATGAGCTAAGGAGAGCTGTAGGGCCAGCAGCACAAGCCCAAGTTGGTATCCTCTGGGAAAAACAGAGGCACCTGCAGCATCAGCCCACCCTGCCCTCAGCCTGGCCACGTGTGGGGCAGCCCCTCACATCCGTCTGTGTCCATCAGTGTATGCGTCTTTGTATCCACAGCCCTCTGCAGATCTGACTGTCTTTTCCATCTGTCTGTGTTCTTCTGCGTCCCTGGGTCCACCTCAGGGAGTGTCTGTGCCTGTCCCTTGCTTCTGTCCACATCTGTCTATTTTCCTCCCTATTCTGTATCTGTATCTCACCTCACACCTACGTCTGTTTGCCTGGGTCCATCCTTCTGCTGGCTTGTTGCGGTCCAGCTCTGAGTGTGTGTGTGTGTGTGTGTGTGTGTGTGTGTGTGTGTGTGTGTGTCTGTCTGTCTGTCTGTCTGTCCGTGGCTGTCCAGTTGTCTGGGTCTTTGGCACCCTCCATACTGGTGTGTCTGTGTCTTCTTCACCCATCTGCACGTGTCTTTCTTTCTGTTCTCATCCCTTTGCGTGTGGGGCCATGGCTGGCTGGCTGGCTGTGTATAGGACTCTGTTTCTGTGCCTGTCCAGATCTCAGGTGTTCCTGTCCCCAACCTTGTCCCCACAGATTCAGAGGGAGAGGCTGGAGCGGAGCTCCCTGCAGACTTCCATGGGGCAGTCTCAAAGAGCCCTGGCAAAATTGAAGCGGGGTGAGTGAGGAGCGCTGGGGCGAGGGAGGATATGCCCATCTATGCCGAGCCAGCGTCTCCCAACCTAGCCTTGGAGTGGGTCAGCTGTTGGGATCCCAACATTATCCAACACTCTTCATTTCCAGCCTCCCCTCCTTTCCCCAGACTGTGCCAGATGGTCCTTTCCTGGTGCTGTCCTCCCTCACGCCCCTCCCTCCCTCCCTCCCAGTGTCCCACCTCGTGCTGCAGGAGTGTGGAGAAGCCTGGCAGCAGCTCCACCTAGAACAAGACCTGCGCCAGCAGGCTGAGATCTTCGCCCACAAGGTACCCTCTTGGCCCTTTCCCACGGCTGGTGTGTGTGACTGTGCCTAAGAGCCCCTGTGAGCGGATTTTAGCATCCCGAAACCAAGGATTTATAAAGCCCGGGCACCCAGCGAGGCCTTGGAGATATAGACGGAAAATAGCCCCTGCCCTTAGGAAGCGAGCTTCCATCCTATCGGGGAGATGACAGGCGCTCGTAGGTGCAGATCCAGAGCCAGAGTTTGAGACCTGGAAGGGGCTCGGACTGGACCACCCTTCAATGATCCTCAGAATTCATCAGCCTTAGACACTTGTCCCCATGACCTGGCCCCGAAGGACCAGCCCTATGGGTTCTGTTCACAGCCTCCCTTTCCTCCCCATCCCACCCCATTCCAGATGCTGGTAGAGAAGAAAGAGGCCCACCGACAGAGCGCCATCCTCCTGCAGAACCACGCCCCCGGGACCCAGCTGTCCGCAGCCCTGGAGGAAGTGGCCGCACTGAGCAGAGCCCTGGAGGAGGCAACATGTCAGCACAGGGAGCAGGTGAGATAGGGGAGGGGCTTCAGCATGCCCAGGGTCCCAGCAGTCTGGGGCCAGGTCTGACTGATACAGCGCGATCTGGGCATGAAAGTGGCCGGGACAGGAGGGAAGTTCAGAGATACAGGAGGTCGACCAAGCAGAGACAGAGCCCATGGCCAGTAACCCAAGATGGCTCGTAGATTCAGGGGTATGGGGGATTTGGACCTGGAAGGTACTGTAGACCAGTGGATAGAGCGCAGGACTCGGAGTCAGAAAGACCTGGGTTCAAATCCCACCTCAGACACTTACTAGCTGTATGACCCTGACTACTTCCCCTCTGTGCCTCAGTTTCCTCACCTGTAAAATGAAGAGGTCAGACTCAATCCCTTCCAGCTAGCTAAATCTATGGTCCTATGAGCCTTCAGTTCAATTCATCAAGCACGCATTAAGCACCTACTGTATACTCTGTGCCAGGCTGACTACTAGAGACACAAAGATAAAAGTGCTTAAAGAGCCCCTGCCCTCAAGCAGCTCACGTCCTGCTGGAGAAACGACATGTACACATATAATAATAATAATAATAATAATAATAATAATAATAATAATAACAACAACAACAAGCATTTATGCGTGTGCCCTTACTGTGTGCCCAGCACTGTGCTAAGCACTTGACAATAATTACCTCGTGTGATCCTCACAACAACCCTGGGAGCAAGGTGCTGTTATTACCCCCATTTTACAGATGAGGAAACTGAGGCAAGCAGGTTAAGTGACTTGCCCATGAGCTAGGGTGGCATTAAGGAAGAAGAGCCTCCAGCAATGCTCATAATAGCCAGCATTTACAGGACACTTTACAAATTTCATCTCATTTTCATGCATTTGTGCACAGAGAAGTAAATATGAAATACATACTAAGCCTTGTCATGGGGAGGAGTGTTGGAGGGGAATCAGGAGATGACTCCTCAGGTCAAAGGTGGCGCCTGAGCTATGCCTTAAGGGAGTTGAGTTCCAAGAGGCAGAGGTGAAGGTGATAGCATGCCAGGCAGAGGGAACAGCCTATGCAGAGGCGTGGAGGTGAGATGGGGAAAATGCTAGTCTTCCCCTCTGAGTGTACCTCCTTCCTATGCACTCTGTAAATATCTTGTATGTGCCTATTATTTACATGTCTCCTCCTTCATAAGAACCTAAGCTCTTTGAGGGCAGGGATGGTTTTGCTTTTTCTTTGTATCCCAGTGTTTATCTCAGTGTCTGGTATACAGCAAGTGCCTAATAAATGCTTGTTGATTGACTGGCTGCTGGAAGCCATTTTGGATGGAACGCAGAGTTCTGAGGAGAAGGGAGAAGTGATGAGGCTGGAGAGAGAAGGCCGTCCTCCCCCAGACTGCCACGGCATCTCCCTCCTTCCTCCACTGCACCCTGTGCGTCTCTCCCATCCAGCACCTGCGGATTCTCAGTCCAAATGGTGCCCTAGGCTCTGGGCGGGGGTTTGTTGGCTTGTTTGCATCAGACCCGTGATTGCATCGCTGAAAGGGACAGCTGTCAGCAGTGGCTAGGACTCGGGGAACAGTAGAAAGTCAGCCTGGGTGCAAACCACACCTTTGCCACTCGCTATTTGGACTTTGTGTCAGACTCTCTGTGACCCCATTTGGGGTTTTCTTGGCAAAGATACTGGAGTAGTTTTCCATTTCCTTCTTCAGCTCATTTTACAGATGAGGAAACTGAGGCAAACAGAGTTAAGTGACTTGCCCAGGGTCATGAAGTATCTGAGGCCAGATTTGAACTCATGTCTTTCTGACTCCAGGCCCAGCACTCTATCCGCTGAGCCACCTAGCTGTCCCTGTGTGACCTTGGTCGTCATTTAGTGTCTATGGGCCTCAGTTTACTCATGCATAACATTGAGAGGTGATCTTTAAGATTCTACGAGCCTATCATTCAAGTCCAGTCCTCTTCTGGCCTGCTCGTGTTCTATAAATACCATGAATCTCCCCAACAAGGCTCTCCAGGGGCAGAAGACTTCCCTGACTCCCTGCAGTCTACGGAAACACAGAACAGAGAACAAAACAAGTCTAGCAAAGAAAAACTTACTTACTTTTGTCCTGCTAACCACCAGGTAGTGTCCTGGGAAGCATCCCAGGAAGAAGTGGGATACCTCAAGATGCAGCTAAAGGAGATAGAAGAGAAGAATGCCCAGCTGGAGGCCTTGGGTATGTTCTCCTTGGACGACCACTGTACCTTCCCCCTCCTGAAATGCCCTGTTCCCACTGCTGATCAACACATGCACACATTCATGGCCCTGGCCTGACAGGAGAGACAGAGCTATAGGAGCTTATTACAAGAAGGCAGGGAGAGGAAAGAAAGAGTGTTGCTAAGTGTGAATTGAAAAATGCGTCATGTTCATCAAGGAAGGCTTCCTGGAGGAAGTGGCCTGGAGCTGTGAAGACCCCCCTTTCCGAGCCTAGGCTCCCAAGACTTAAAAAGGAAGCTGTAACCTAGTGAGGAGAGAACTGCATTTAGACTCAGAGGACTTGAGTTCAAATCCTAGCTCTACAATGAGACAGTGAGGTGGCACAGTGGACAGAGCACAGGACAAATCTGGCTCATACACTTTACTAGCTTTGTGACCCTAGGCAAGTCACTTAACCTCTGTTTGCCTCAGTTTCCTCATCTGTAAAAAATGAGGATAATAATAGCACCTACCACCCAGGGTTCACGTGAGGATCAAACAAGATAATATTTATAAAACCCTTAATGCAGTGCCTGGCATGTCGTGGGCCTTATATAAATAATAGCTATTTTTTTAATTATTATTAAACTTGAGAAAAATCACTCTCTGGGCCAGTTTCCTCATCTAAAGAATGAGTGTATTAGACTAAATGATCCCCAAGGCTTTCCCCGACACTAAATTGTATCTGTTTTTATATTATGTTCAGATCCTTAACTTTTTTATTGTTTCCTGTTCTCATTTCTGTTAGATTTGTCTAACTCTGAAAGAAGCACGTTAAAGACCTCAACAATTATTCACTTACTATAAGTGGATTAATTTATCCTGTTTACTACCTCAAAAGCCAAGGAAACTTGTGATTTTGAGTTAGAGATCACCAGTCATTGGATCATAGATTTAGGGATGGAAGAGATGTTATTTAACTTCCTCATTGTACAGAAAAGAAAACTGATGCTTGAAGAGGTCAGGTGACTTGTTCATGGTCACACAGAAGCAGAGTCAGGATTTAAACTTAGACCCCAAATGCAGGGATCTGTGCACAGTGCCGTGCTGGCCAAAGAAACTCTGCTGGGGTCTCTGGGAGTGCTTGCAGTTACAGGTGAAGTCCCCAGAGACTTAGTGTTCATTATACTGCTTTTCCCCACCTCCATCTGCAGTCTGTGCCCTGGAAGAGAGGGTGAAGAAAGCCGAAACCCCAAGCCAGGAACCAGAGGCTCTGCCTCCGGCTCCCCCCACCACCGCCACCCCCACCCCCACCCCCACTGCCTCCGCCCTCTGCTCCTGCAGCAGAGTAAGTAGCCCCCCTCCTCCTCACTCAGCCCACCCTGCTTCCCTGAAATGATCTGGAAGGTGATGAGAGGAGCAGGTCCTGAGATTGAAAGGAGAGAAGGGAGATTTGGGGGGAAGGATGGGAGACAGGGAAGGGAACGTCAAGTGTGGATGGAAGAAAGGAGGCGATGTGGCTGTGGCTCCTAAGATTCCCCCTCGTCTCCATCCCTAGCCCTCTTCAGGTCATCCGGCTGAGGCGAGGCCTGAATCCACAACCAGGTCAGCAAGGTGTATGGGAAAAGGAACTTCGGGAGGCCAGCTTGGGGGTCTGGGTGGGAGAGGAAAGCCGGGGGTCAGCAATGGGGGACACTTAAAAATTAATGTTAAAACGGTCTTTATGTCATTGGAAAAAATACTATTTATTAAAGTGAAGGACAAGGAGGATGTTGGGGAGAAGATGGGAAGGGGAAAGAAGGACCAGGTAGAATAGGAGGTGGGATCTCTTCCCATGGATCTCTGCCCCCTCCCCAATGTCCACTGCCCCCCAGCCCTGGCAGCCCCCTCCCTGGAAGACAAGAAGGCAAAGGCAATGCAGGAAATGATGGACAGGATTCGTCAAGGAGTTGTGCTGAGACCGGCTGCCAGAGAGAAGGACCCCAGTCAGGTACTGCTCCCTGAGAAACCTGGCCTCCTCCCTCCCTCACCACTCAAAGGAGATGGGCCCAGCTTTAGTGGTGGGGGCTTAAGGAAGAGGAGGCAGTAGCTCTATACGATGGAAACCTGGGATTGAGCTTGCTTGGCTCAGGCACTGGGCAAGTCACAGCCTCTCTGGGCCTCAGTTTACTCATCAGTAAAATAAAGAGATCAGATGTGATGCCATCCAAGAGGCAGCGGGGTGGCACAGAGGACAGAGCCCTGGGCTTGGGGTCAGGAAGACTTAAGTTCAAATCCAATCTCAGACACTTACTAGCTGCGTGACCCTGGGCAAGGCTCTTAACCTGTTTCCCTCAGTTTCTGCATCTGCAAAATGGGGATACTAACAGCACCTACCTCACAGAATTGTTGTGAGGCTCAAATAAGAACATATCTGAAAAGTTCTTGGCACACAGTGCCTGGCACATAGTAGGTGCTGTGTAAACAGTAGCTATTATAAAGTGCTTAGCCTGGTGCCTGGCACGTAGTAGGTGCTGTGTAAATGGTAGCTTTTTATTATTATCTAATTTGTCTTCAAACCACCATCCTATAAGGAAGGGACCAATATGGGCTGGAATGGTCAGGACAGTGTCCTAGAGGAGGTGAAGCTTGATCTGGACCCACTAAAGCTGTTATGTAACTCCAACATTAGAATGGAAGTGCTACAAGGGCAGGAAATGTTTCTCATTCTTCTTAGTCTTTTCCCACCACTACTCATAGCAGGTGCTTTGTGGATTTTTTTTTGAATGGTTATTCAATTTACTAGCAAATTGGGCAAGCATTTATTAAGTACACTATGTGCCAGGCACCATGCAAGGTGCTGGGGACAAGAAGACAAAACCAAGATAGTTCCTTCCCTCAAGAAGCCTACATTCACTAGGTGGCACAGTGGATAGAGCGCCAGCCCTAGATTCAGGAGGACCTGAGTTCAAATCCAGCCTCAACCCATAACACTTAGTAGCTGTGTGACCCTGGGCAAATCACTTAACCCCGCTGCCTAGCCAAAAACAAACAAACAAAAGAAAAAAAAGAAGAAGAAGAAGAAGCCCACATTCTATTGAGAAAGAAACAGGTGTGTTGAGAGGGGCACACAAAGTAACTTGAAGATAGAGAGAGCACCACCCACCGGGGGAATCCAGAAAGGCTTCATGGAGGAGCAGCCCCTTTACTCAGCCTTGTGGGGAGATGAGATGAGGAGGGAGGGCACTCTAGGCAGGGAGGCTGGTGTGTACAAATGCGGGGAGGTGGGAGATAAAATGTCAGGCTCAGGAAGCCTCTAGTTTGTGCGGCCCATAGAGTGAGGGAAGAAGGGGGAGTGGTGCAGAATAAGGTCTCCCAGCGTCAGGAAACAGAGACGGTAAGGACCTCCGTCTGCCCTTTCAAGGCAAAGAGGTGCAGGGCTATTCAGGAGCAGGCACAGACACTGCACGGGGTGTTCTGGCCATTTGTTGCTTTAGTCCTAAGGGAGGGTCTAACTGGGGGAGAAAGGTTTGAAATAACTGACATGAAGATACAATGAATGAATGGATGGATGAAAAAACACTTCCTATATGCCAGGCATTGTGCTAGGCATTGGGAATACAGACACAAAAAGACAGGCTTTGCCCTCAGAGAGCTTACATTCTAGTAAGGAAAGGCAACATCTGGAAGGGAGTGGCAGCCAGGAAGGGGGTTTTGGACTTTGAAGTCACAGGGATGGTGAATGAGCCATAGGCTGTTTGATTGACGTGACCTTTCCAGGCCTGGTAGGGCTGATGGGGAGCTGAAAAGGCAGATGGAAACAAGATGGTGGAGGGTTCTGAATGCCAGGCTGAGATATTTGTATTTTATGCTAAAGGCAAAATTGTTGGGCGGGGGGGGGGGGGGGCTTCTTTTTTTTTTTTTTTACAATTGGCATTAAGTGACTTGCCCAGGGTCACACAGCTAGTGTCAAGTGCTTGGTCTGAGGCCAGGTTTGAACTCAGGTCCTCCTGACTCCAGGGCTGGTGCTCTGTCCACTGCACCACCCAGCTGCCCCAAGGCAGGGGGGCCTTCTTGAGCACCTCAAGATGACTTGGCCAACTATGAGGAGAGCAGATTGGGGAAGGGAAAACACGGAAGCTGGGAGACCACTCAGGAGGGGGGCGGTGGTCTAGGCACGAGTTGATGAGGGCCTGAACCAAGGAAAGAATTTCCAGAGATGTTGGGAATGAGAAATCAATGGGACCCTTTGGAAGCTGGGGTGAGGGAAAGAGAGGAGCCCAAGGTGAATCTGAGGCAGAGATCCTAGGTAGCTGGGAGGATGGCATCTCCTCCCTAGAGTCATGGAAAATGCAGGGATACACAAGGGAGAGTTGTCTAACAGAGTTCGTCAGAGAGGGCTGCGGGCTGTGCAGATTCTATGCAGTCTGGGTTCTCCTCTTTTTGTTCCCAGGACCGAAGCAAACGTAGGAGTGCTGCGATAACTGAACTGCAGACCTTGCTGGTGAGAGGCATCGGACTGGGGAGCAAGGAGGGAAGTGGGGGAGGGGAAGGGGAGATCCGACACTGCTTGGCGCGAGCCACTGTGAAACTGAGGCGGTGAATGAACGTCCAGTACTAACCAGACTCTTGTCAAGGAGCAAAAAAAAAAAATCACCTGAACCACATTGTAAGGGACTAAACAGCAAACTGAACCTTGGGGAGGGCCCTGTAGAACCCAAAGCGGATATAGGAATGAAGTGCTAATGGTGGGATTTCAGACACAGTGACAGGCAATGGGAGATTGAGGGAATTTCTTCCCAGTCATATGACCTCTAGGTGGGCAGTTCAAACTGGGCTATGGAGGCTGTCTCCCCCAACCTCTCTTTCCTCTGATGCCAGCCCCATCCTAGTTCAACTGACTGCCCCATGAGCCCAGGAGTCTTAGGAGTGTTGAGTCTGGCTCTGGACCTCACCTTTGGGGCAGGGCCTTGACAAGCTAGACCAGAGAACAGTGGCCAGGATGACAGGGGAACAAAAGACCGTATTGTGGGAAGACCCACTGAAGGAAATGGGACTGTTTATTCTGGAGAAGACTCGGGGTATGGAGGAATGCAGGCATGCAAGAGCTATCTTCAAGGATGCGAAAGAAGGATGATGTTATTTTACGTGGCCTCTGAGGAGATAACTAGAGCAATGAGTAGAGAGTGCAGACAGGCGGATTTTAGTTTTACATGAGGAATTGTGAAGATTAGAGCTATCCACAGCAGGAGGTAGTGAGTTCACCATCATTAGAGGCCTTCAAGCAGAGGCTGTAGGACCATTCTCGGGAGACTTGTTGGTGTGGATCCCTGCTGGGTGTAACCAGGTTAGACCAGATGTCCTCTGTGGCCCCTTGCCTTCTGAGATTCCCTATTTCTCTGAAGGGCTCGCTTACAAAATAGTTAAGGACGCAGGAGATGGGCTTGCTGCTGCCCGCTCCTCCTGGTTCCAGGCGGGGTCTGAAGACTCCAGTAGCTGCTGCCTTCCTGTGCTCCCCTCACCTTCCGTCATGGATGGAGGGTGAGGGAGGGATCTCTTAAGGGCCTCTCCATCCCCAGGCTTCCAAATGCCGGCCCCTGCGCAGGGGCAGCAGGAGAAAGAAGAGCAGCTGGAGGGTCCCCGATGGCCAGCTAGTGGCCATCCTGCAGAGAAGGCGCCACCTGGTTGACTCCACTTCAGCGGGACCTCCGGATGGCACAGAGTCGGGACGCAAAGGTGTATTCAGGGCTGAGGCTCAAGGCTCCAAGATCCAGGGCCAATGTGAGGACTGTGGATCTGGGACCACAATTGTTCAGGGAGGCAAGGCTGGGGCTGTTCCAAGAGGCCTTCCTGGAGTAGGTCGAACAATCCTTTCGCCTGGGTTAAGAAGCCATCGTGTGACTGACCGTTACTTCAGTAGGGAGGCAAAGGAATGCCCAGCAGAGCCAACCCAAGCAGATCAGGCCTCCATTCCCCAAGCCCCGGTCAGCTTGAGGACCCCAGCTCTGTCAAAGGCATCTGTCCTTTGGGGCCAGCCAGAAGACGTATAAGAAAAGCATGTTTCTTTAAAAAAAAAAAAAAGGAAAGAAAGAAAGTCATGTTTCCTTCCCTAACCTCCTCATCTGACCAGAGCATCCCAGGAAGGCTGGGGATTAGGAAGTCCCTGACAATTTGCTGAGGGAGAAGGGAGGTGGTTAAGAGTGATGAGGAAAGGACATGCACTTCAAAGTTAGCAGCACTGGTCTGTAGCAGGCTAGACCACAGGCTGAAGCTGCCCCTCCCCTAAGACTCCCTGAAGTCAAAGTTCCCCTTAACCCAAACACACCCCAATCTGGATGACCCACTTCCCAGAAAAGATAGGGCATCAGACAGAGCTAAGCCTTTGAATTGAGGAGGAATGGCAAGGGGAATGTTTCTCTCAAAGGCCTGGGAGAAAGGATCCAGAGGGACACACATGCTACCCATCTCTAACCTTTCTTCCTCATCCTGAGTCCTACCCAGGCCCTGTCATTAAAGTTGATGCTGAAAAACTGAGATGCTGGATTGAGTCATTTTTTCCTTCCCAAAAAACAAAGTTACAGATTTCGAATGTCCTCATCCCCTGTCCTCCTCCATTCAAGGGTGAGCTATGCCAAGGTCAAGGACATTGACCTATCTCTTGAAATGGAAACAATGCCTGTGAGATATCACAAACTTAAAGGTGCCGTGTTATTGTTAGTATTATTGTTAATCCTCATTGGTAAATACTGACTGCTGCTGTCACAGAACTCTGGAATTACAGAATATGAGTGTTAGAAAGAGATGTCAGTAACCTTCTTGTCCAAACCATGCATAAAATGAAGCCCTGCCGTAACATATATAACAAGAGGTGGTCCATTTACCAGCTTGGAGACCCCTGAAGTCAGTCAGTCAACAAGCCTTTATTAAGTTCCTTCTATGTGCTTGGTACTGTGCTAAATACTAGGGATATAAAGGCAAAAGGGAAAGAGTCCCTGCCCTCAAAGAGCCAGGGAAAGCAACATGTATATTCAAATACTGACAAAATACAGACAAGTCACAGAATCTGAAGGTTGGAAAGACCTCAGCGGCCAGTCAGTCCACACCAACCTAAATGGGGCTATCTGAAAAGTGGTCACTCAAATCTATTGTCAATTCAATTTGGTTTCATATGCCTTTCATAAGCACCTTCTATGTTCAGGGCCTGTGCTAGAGGCTGAGAATACAAAGACAAAAATGGAGTAGTCCTGTCCCTCAAGAAGCTTACCTTCTACTCTATTCTATCTTCTCCTTCACTCAGAGGGAAAGGTCTTGGTAGAAAGAAGGCAACATAAATAGGAATAAAGAATTCAGGTTTTTCGTTTGTTTGTTTGTTTTTGGTTTTTTTGCTAGGCAATGGGGTTAAATGACTTGCCCAGGGTCACACAGCTAGTAAGTGTCAAGTGTCTGAGCAACAAAGAATTCTAATGGAGTTTTTTTAAACTTGTAAGTGGAAGGAACCACAGCCAATCAGCTCCCAAAGTATAATGACCAATCTTGACCTTGACAAAAAAAGAGACGTGAGAAGAACCGTCCCCCACTTCTTTGTGGAACATTGCATAGAACGTCAAACTTTGGGGACATGTTTGTTTTACCCAACTAATTTTTTTCTTCTTTGCTATGAGGGATTACTCTCTGGAAGAAGGAGGGGTGTATTAGGACATGTAAGTGATGTGAAAAAAATATATATTAATAAAAATCTAATTTTTTAAAATGTAGGTTTTTTTTAAAAAAAAGCCAAAAACTGCAATGGAAAAGTCCAGAATGGAGAACTAGAGGACCTAAGGCCTGGCCCTGACTCTACCACTAACTCTTATATATGACATTGGGCACACTCTTTCTGAAACAGATTCTCTCAGGCATGAAGGTAAGAGTTTGGCCTCTGTGGTAGAGCGGGGGGAAAGGTGACTCATAAGTCACAGGACCAGAGTTCAAATCCCACCTCTGATCCTGACTACTTATGTCATCTGAGCAAATCACTTTCTCTCTCACCTTTCTCAATGAAAAAAGAAGGTTGGGCAAGATGGCCTTTGGAAACTCTCTGGAGCTGTGATCTCTAGGCCCCCACTGGACCTGGCATTCTATGATTTATAGATGCTTCCAATTCTGACCCTTTGTGCTCTCAAATCCCTTCCACATGTCACTTAGACATTCCCAAGGCCCTTCTCAATTCCAACCTTTGGAGCTGGAAGAGTTGGGGCAATGTGAGTTCCATGCAGCTAGGTAGATTCAAAACCGAATGAAAGGCCAGACACAAAAAGTGACCTTGAAAGGCAGTTCCCCAGGGTTTGTCCTTGGCCCCGTGCTGTTTGACAGTTTTACCAATGATTCAGATGAAGACATCCTGGTTAGATTTGCAGATGGCAAGCCTTCTGGCCCACCCTTCTATCCTGTCCAGATCTTATTGAGTTCTGACTGTGTGACCTTCCCCTCCTGCTCTGGTATCACCTGCAAAATGGATAAGCCAATTTTCTATGCCTTTTTTAAAAATCACGTTAAATTTATTCATAATATTTAAATTTATTTTATCCTACTAAATGTATCTCAGTCTACCAGCCTTGCCTCTGACATGTAATAGCTGTGTGACTCTGAAGCACGTGACCCTTCAGGGGTCTGGGTGGCTCTCTAAGGCTATCCATTCACTACAGCAATGAAATCTTAGGCCTAGGCTCTGTCCACATCCCTGGAAGAGATGTCCACACCTAAATTGGTGGACTCTGGTTTCTGTTCCTCATGGGAGTCGGGATAGCACTTATTCCCAGGAGATTCCCAGAGGCAAAAGATGGAGCACCAGTTCTAGAGTGCTTTGACATCCTCAAAGCAAGAAGGATACACATAGCTTTGGTGGCCATCTCGGTCTCTCCTCCGTAGCCACGAGGTCGGAGGTGGTCCGGTGATCAGGACTGACAATGAGAAGGGATTAGGGTAAGGGGCTAATTCCCACCATTTTGCCGCATACCCCACCAAGCTCTGGTTTCTTCCCACACAGAACCTGGCCGCTGAAGGCCACTTCATGCCCAGAAATACAGCCAGGTGGGAGAGGTCCTCCCTCTTAGCCAACCACTGACGAGCAATGTAGTACAGTGGTGAGCATGCTCCACCTGGGGTCTGAGGACCTGGATTCAAATCATAGCCACTTACTCCTTGTGCTACCTTAGGTCACTAACCATTCTGGACCTCAGTTTCCTGATATGTTAAATAACAGAGTTAGACTAGATGACCTCAGAGGTCCCTTTTAGCTCTAGAGCTATGTTCCTATGACCTCAATCTGCCACCTTGAAGCACAAGAACCGTCTTCAAAATCTAGAGGTCTCCCTTGATTCCTGCCTGTTGCAACAGAACAATTCCTTGCCTCTGGCCCTTCAGCTCTGGTTATGTCCAAAGCAAAGAGGATGAAGAAGGTAGCAGGGATAGAGAGGAAAAGAGACTAGAACAGAGATATAGTGGGGTGGGATGGGCTGGGCCAAATGGAGAAGGGAAGGGACAGAAGAGGGGGAACTGAGAAGAAGACAGAAGGTTAGAACTGAGAAGGAACTGGGAAGCTGAATTATGGAGCCTAGAATCCTCAAACAAGAAGAGGCCTTGGACCAGGGCTGTGCTGGAGACAGCTCATACCAGCTAGATGTTGAATTTTCAGTGTGAACATTTTCATTGCAGAAATTCTGCAAATGCTGCATATCAGGGCTTGATTGATTTTTTTTTCTTTTTTTGGCTAGGCAATGGGGTTAAGTGACTTGCCCAGGGTCACACAGCTAGTAAGTGTTATCTGTCTGAGTCTGGTTTGAACTCAGGTCCTCCTGAATCCAAGGCCAGTGCTCTATCCACTGCGCCACCTAGCTGCCCCTTGGTTGATTTTTTTGTTGATTGTCTAGACTTAAGAAAGTTATGGAGAAAATGCTAATAACGCAAATTAAACTTTAAAATGTGTCATGAATGCTTTTCTTTTTTTCCCAGAGAGCTGATTGTTCGTCTTTTACCAGCACACCACTGCCTGGCACCATAGAATGTCTGAGGTCAGAGGGACCTTAATGTATAGATTGACAGAGCAGTCTGTAGGACATAGAATGTCTGAGCTGAAGGGGACTTAGAACATGGAATGTCAGAGTGTAGAAGGCCCTCAGAGACTAATGCCTCCATTTTACATATGAGAAAACTGAGGTTCAGAAAAGAAAGGAACCTAAGAGCCAACAAAATTAGCCACTGAGGCAAGGTTTGTTGACTCCCAGGCTGGTGGCCTTCCCACCAACCTGAGTAGGATTATGAGGAACCCTGGCTTCTCCAGGCTGGCTGGCTACAATATCCCACCTAGAGTACTGACTCCAAGATCACCATGGCTCGAATGCCTGGTCCAGTGGGCATCCCTGGGCACCTGAACGAGGACAAAAGGAACAAAACAGAAACAAACACCACCACCACCCCAAGGCACACTTCTTGGAGCCTTTCCAATTCACCCACCAGCTGTGTGTGACCTTCACCCTCTAGATGCAGTAGGAAGGAAAGAGACTACTCCAGTGTGGCCCGTTTTAAACACATAGCCAATCAAAGGAGATTCCCACCCACGTGGTAGGAGCACAAAGGTCCCCAGGTGCCTCCATGTTAGGCTATCTGGGATTGGTGAAGCATCAGGTCAAGCTCCCTTACACTTGGAAGAGGGGTGGACTTCATCCAGCCATAGCCAGGAGATGAAAAAGGAATCGTTAATAGGGGTGGTAACTGTAAGGCTAACTTATCTCTGACATTTACTGTTGATATGAGCTAAAGTGAATATCTTGCCTCTCCAGGTCTCAGTTTCTCCATTTGTAAAAGGAGAGCATTAGAGAAAATAGCCTTCAAGGTCCCTTCCAGCTCTAGAACTAGGATCTTACGACATTTAGTAAGGTTAAATTCTCCACCTTGGGTTCCAATGTCCACATCATCAGTGCAAGGTGAGGGAAGGGAGGCAGGGAGAAGGATTTGAGGGTTTTAGTGGGCTGCAAGCTCCGTGTGAGTCAACAGTGGGATGCCACAGAAAAGGACTAAAGCAATCTTAGGTTACATTGTATCGTCCAAGACAAAGGTGACAACTCTGCCCTCATGTACCCTGGGATCACATTTGGAATATTGTGTTCGGGTCTAGGCTAGAAAGGACTTTGATGAGCTACACAGTATCCAGAGAATATAATCAAGGGGATGGCAAGAGGTTTTCAGTTCACGCCATATGAGGATAAATACAAATCAGTCCTCAGTTGGGGAGGACAGCATGTTGGACTTGAAGTCTAGTAGACCCGAGTTCAAATCCTGCCTCGGGCAAGATACTCAGCCTCTTTTTGCCTCAATTTCCTCATGTTTATATATTGTATCCCCCCTTTACGCAGTAAGCTCCTTAAGGGCTGGGATTGTTTTTTGCCTTTGTATCTCCTATGCTGAGTGTGTTGCCTAGTACTCAATAGGTGCTTAATAAATGTTGATCGACTTGACTTGAGGCCAAACAAATCCAATCCTGCCTAGCTGTGCGGTCCCGGACAAGTCACTTAATTTCTCAGCCTTAGTATCTTCATCCATAAAACAGAGATGATAATATCACTTATTTCAAAAGTTGTTGTGAAGATCAAATGTGATGTTTGTAAAGCACTTTGTAAACCTTAAAGACCAATATATAGATGTGAGCTATTACGCCTGGCCTAAAGAAGAATGAGGTAAAGGGGGAGACATGACAGGTATGTCATATAAAAGAGGGTTTAGATTGGTTCCATTTGGTCCAAAGTCAACGAGCACTTACTAATGCACCAGGCGCTAGGGATACAAAGAAAGGCAGAAGAGAGAGTCACTGTCTTCAAGGAGCCTGCCTAATAGAAGTCAGAAGCCGTGACACGAGGACATTCTCAACGTCTCTCTGAAGAGCTCTGGAATTGACTGTGAGACGAGGGAGTTTCTGAATGCAGTAGGAGCCAGCCTCCTTCCTACCTTCAAGCAAACACTGGATGACCCTTGTGGAGTATTTTGTAGTCAAGACTCTTTTCTAGGCACTAGATGGTTGATGAGGTCCCTTCAACTACAAAAGTCTATCATTTTATGCAGCAATTAGAGGGAAAATTGGAGGAGTGAGAAATTAGACTTGGTCTGATAAGCTTAGAAGGTAGAATCAGAGGCAATGTGTACAGGAAAGCCATTTCCGCTCAGTATATGGAAGAATGGCACTAGGTGGCACCATAGTGCATAGGGTGCAAGGCCCAGTGTCAGGAAGACTCTTCTTCCTGAGTTCAAATCTAACCTCAGACACATACGAGCTGTGTGATCCTGGTTAAGTCACATAACCCTGTTTGCCTCAGTTTCCTCATCTGTAAAAAGAGATAGAGAAGGAAATAGCAAACCACTCCAGTACCTCTGCCAAGAAAACCCCAAATGGGGTCATGAAGAGTCAGACACAACTGGAATGACTAAACCAGTCAACATATGGAAGGATATTCAGATACCTAGACCTGTCCAACCAAAGAATGAATTGCCTCTGGAGATAGTGAGCTTCCCATTCCTTGGAAGTGTGCAAGAAAAGACTGAATGAATCATAATAGTAATGTTACAATATTAGTAACATGATCATATACGTACAGTATAATACTTGCTCACAGTTACATAGCACTTTTTAAGGTTTGCAAAATGCTTTACAGACACTGCATTTGAAACTCACAACTTCACAAATTAGGTGTTATTATTACGTTTAACTTCACATCTCTGACTATTTGGAAATCAAGTCATTCCTTCCAAGGCACAAGTGAAGAAGCTAACTGTCTTTCTCAACCCTGCAGCTTGCAAAGCAAAGGCCAGATATCTTTCCTTAAAATAATATTGGCCAGGGGCAGCTAGGTGGCGAAGTGGGTAGAGCACCAACTCTGAAGTCAGGAGGACCTGAGTTCAAATCCAGTCTCAGACCAAACACTTCGCACTTACTAGCTGTGTGACCCTAGGCAAGTCACTTAACCCCTATTGCCTTAAAAAAAATTAAAATAATGTTGGCCCAATTGTATACTTATCTTCCAGAGATGTGACTGTAGTCAAGACAGAATATGAAGAACAAGGCAAGAATTGGTGGAAAACTGAGAAGGCTAAATGCCTGGAGCATAGTAGGTCCTTAATAAATTCTCATTGATTTTACAAATGAGGAAAGCAAGGATCAGAGATTTAAAGTGACTTACCAAAAATTTTTTAAAAATTAAATTTAAAAAAAAAAAGAAAGTAACTTACCTAAGGTCACACAGCAAATGTCCAAAGTAGAATTTGAACCCCGAGCTTCCTGATTCCAAGTTCAGCCCTTTATCCTCTTAAAGCCCTTTTCCTATATTATCTCACCTGGTCGTCACAACAATCACAACAACCCTGTGAGCTAAGTGCCGTGATTAGTTGCATTTTATAGACAAGGAAATTAGCAAGTAGTCGAGCATTTCCATTGGCTGTCCCCCATGGCTCAAATGTCCTCTCTCCTCTTCTCCCCTTCCCGGCTTCCCTAGCTTCCTTCAAGTCCCAGCTGAAATCACACCTTTTACAGGAAGCCTTTTCTGATTCCTCTTAATGTTAGTGTCTTCGCTCTGACGATTATCCCAATTTATTCCCATCTAGAGCCTGATCATAGTTATTTATATGTTGTCTCCCCCATTAGACTATGAACATTTAGTAATGACTTTTACCTTTCTTTGTATCCCAGACCTCAGCCCAATGCCTGGAACGTAGGAGGCACTTAATATTTATTGACTGACTACGATCAAGGAGGCTTCTTGAACGGGGTGGGAAATCTGACTGGATAATCTCTAGGGTTCCTCCTAACAATAAATGTGGTCTTAGTAACAATTTGTGGTCTTTGTAAAGTGACAGCTTCCCTGGATGTCAGCTTATGTGCCAAATACTGAGCAGATGAAAGTTGCAAAGAGGTAGATTTGAATTTGACATAAGAAAAAACTCCTAACAATATGAGCTGACTCAAAGCTCCCTTGGGGAGATAAGCAGGGGGTTTAGCAGGTTCACCCTCGATGGGAGTCCTTAAGCAAGAGTTGGATGACCACTCATCAGAAATGATGTCATGGGGCTTCCTACCTAGGTATGCTGGGAGAGCTCACCCAGTTCTGAGATTCTGTCATTTGCCTTTCAGCTTTCCCCAGCACTCCACGTTTTAAGACGCTTCTCACCCCTTGCATTCCCAAAACCTAGCATTACATTAGTGAACCTTTTGAGAATGTCAGTTTGCCAGAAAGCACGTGTGGAGTGACTGCCCTCTGCTGGATAGACATGCCCCATGCTGGTGAAAATCCAGGTCAGTGCTTCCCAAACTAATTCATTCAAGGAAAGACTCTGAAATGTGAGAGGCTTCATACATATTGGTGCAAGGAGCCTAAGGGGATAGACCCCTCAGATGTAGGGAAGTAGAAGGAATTTAGGGAGGCAAAATAGAGCCAATTTTCATTCAGAAAATTTGCCAGTTGACTTGGAGTTGAGGAGAGGAGGAAGCTTTCAGCTCTACACAAGAAAGTGTTCATTATGGAGACGAAGAGAAAAGGAAGGAGACACATGACTTGCCATTAGATCTAGACACAATTTTGTTTTTTCAGCTCGAATTCAAACTGAGCAGATTCCCCAGAATAAATTCAAAATAGTATGTTTTTTCGACAATATTTTAGCATAATTAGTATAACTCAATTATTAGTCTATGTACAATGATTATTGGTATTTTTCATAAACTAATGAATGACACATCCCTGTACTAGAAATATCAACCCTAAAATATCCTTGAGAAGTCAAAAAATAAACTGAACCATCATTAATAGATTCAACTATTGCCCACAATTGTCCAGATACAATATTGATTTAAAGAACAATCCTTTTTAAGTGTGTCACTATACAAATTACTCGTAATCTCAAAAAACACTGAAATATTCTCAAAATACAGAGATCTTGTAGGAGGAGGGGAGGAGTCCGAGAATTCCAGGTCTCAACTCAGCCCGGGTAACTCCAAGACGGATCACACAAGGAGGAGAGGGGACTTGGTGGGGATCGAGCTGCAATGGATTTGAGGGATGCTGGAGGAAAAGTCCCACCGCATTTCACGCAGAAGTGTAAAGAAGGTCCTGAGGGGGAAGAGGACTCAGTGACAAGGCAACCCTGCAATCCAAAGCCAGACCTTTTGGTTTCATTTGATTGGATTCCTGTCCACATGGCAAGCATCCTGTGAGACAGTGTGTGTGAACTAGTCAAACTAGCCTTATGCTTTCTCCCTCAAGTCACAGGCTAAATATATCTTCCCTTCGAGTTTTCCTCTCATTTCCTGCATATTCGCATGCGGCTACCTCCATTAGACTGTGAGCTCCATGAAGGCAGGGATGGGGGGGCGGGGATTGCCTTTCTTTGTATATCCAGTGCTTAGCCCGGTGCCTGACACACAGTAGGTACTTAATGTATAAGTGCTCGTTCACCGACTGACTGGTCATTTCCTTCCAGCTCCATTCCCATTTCCCATAAGCTTCCTAAAGAGATACTTCTGGGCTCTGGGATGCCGATTCCTCCTTCTCCTCTCCATCTTCACCCCCCTCTTCCCGGCTCGAGGTGCAGCTAAAGGAATCCTGGTGAGGCCTCGAGGCTCTTCCAGCTCGCGCTCAGAAGGTCAGGGAGCGGAGAGGGAGGCACGTTATCAACTACCTCTCCCCGACCCATAAGCCTGGCACATTACCAAATGGGACTGCCGGAGCCTCGGCGGAAACGACAAATAGGTTCAGCCTAGCGCGGGACTGTCAAAGCCAAGCCTCCTACTCTTCCCAAATAGATCCCGTGGGCAGGATGGACAGCCCCAGAGATGGGTCCTAAGTCTTCCTAAACTGGTCCTCGGGGGACTCGGATACCGCGAGTGACTCCAGCTACGACAGCAGTGAGTGGGGCTTCACTCCCTCACCAAGGTCCTCACAATGGACTGAGAAATCGCCGGCCAAATTGGTGCTCCGTCGGCGACCCAGCTGGATGTCCGTCTGCCCTCTGTGCTCTGGCCAAGGGCCAGAATGGGTTCGCGTGGTCCAGGAGCCCCCGTACTCGATCCAGATCCAACCACCTGACGACCCTTTGGGAAGCAAAGACGTACAGCCCTTCTTACCAACATGGCACACCACAGACCAGGACGACCCCGGGAGCCACCGACAATCTTACAACCGGTAGGTAAGAGGGCAGGGCCAGCTGGTAGGAGTGGAGGGAGCAGGGTGCATGCAGGTGGAACAGGAATGGGAATCCACCTGGGTAACTGCAAGATGGGAGCTGGGCAGTGGGTGGCAATATATGAATAGTCAGTCTAGCCCTCCTCTAGCTACCCGGACTCTGGCAGCCGGCAGAAAAGAGAGTTCGCGAATGCCTAAGGAGAAGGGAGAGAAAGAGGGGCGTGATGAGGCTAAGAATAAGCTCTGGTCAGGTCTGAGACGGAAACAGAGGCAGCAAAGTGAGAGGGGCTTTGGCTAGGAGGCAGATGGAGCGCTAGAGGGGTGCGGGGGGTCAGAGAAGGGAGGGGGGACGGGATAGAGAGGGATGAGAAAAGAGACCAAGGAGTGGGACCAGGAGGGAGGGGGGGAGAGGTAGAGGGGGAGAGAGAGAGAGAGAGAGAGAGAGAGAGAAGAGAGAGAGAGAGAGAGAGAGAGAGAAGAGAGAGAGAAGGGAGGAGGAGGAGGAGGAGGAGGAGGAGGAGGCAGAGGAGGCGAGAGAGGGAGAGGGAGATGAAGAGGGAAAGAGGAGAGAAACAGAGAGAGACAGAGATGGAGAGAGAGAAGTGGGGCCAGGATAGAAGGGATAAGAAAAGATATTGGAGAGGGGCTGGGACGAGATGAGAGGTGTTTGAGGCTTCACTTAATAAAAGGAATGTTGGATTAGATTGGTTTAGACTGGAAAGAGGACTGAGAATGAGGCGACGTGGCCAGAACGATGGAGGGGGCGGGGCCAGGACAAAGGAACTTGTGGGGCCAGGAGATAGGGGCGTGGTGGGAGGCCTGATAGAAAAAAAGGTGTGTCCAAGGCGGGGAGGGGGGAAGTTGATGGAAGGGAGGCGTGGCCAAGGATAAAGAACGGGAAGAGAGCAGTGACGATGCGGATGGAGATTCAGAATGGGAAACTGTGAGGCTAGGGGCGGAGCTATAAAGGAAAGGGGCGGGGAGTGCTCAGAGGGAGGGGTAGTAGCCAGTATCCCAAAGAGGAAGAGGGAAATTGGATGTCTCAGTCTCTGTTTCCCCACCTGTAAAACGTGGCTAATACTAGCCCCTCCCTCCCGGTTTGTGGAGAGGATCCCATGAGATAACATCCTTGGAGATTGATTCTGCGGGCCAGCCGGCAGAGGGGTCGGTGGGATGAGTGGACGCCCACCCGATCTGAGGCTCATCCCCGCCACCGGCTCGCTCCAACTCAGCTTCTTCCAAGGCCTCCGAACCACCTCCCTTGCCCCTCCCCCGCAGGGCATCTTCTCCTCCAGGTTCCGCCCCCGCCCTCCCGCGGTCCCGCCTTCTTCCTTACCTTCCCTGGTCTCCTAGCCCCGCTCCTCCTCCCAGCTCCAGCGCCCATCTCCCGGCTGGCCACGCCTACATCCCCGCCCCGTTCTTCTACAAGCCCCACCCTCTCTCACCGTTCCGTCTCAGCCGGAGCTCCTCCTGGCCTCGCCCACATCCATCCCTCCCTGATCCCCGCTGACTTGCCCCATCGCCTCAGCACTCCAGGCCTCTTCTTCAAGCTCTTGCCCCAAGCTAAGGGCTCCCATACTTCATGCGCTCCTCCTGCTACGTTCCCCCTTTTCATGCACCCCCAGCTACCGCGCCAGCACCGGGACCCCTTTCCGAAAGCGGGCGTTTGCGCAAAACCAGGAACTGCTGGCAGCCTGCTTGGGTAACCTGGAGTGGCTTCATCACAGCCTGAAGCACCGAAAGGGCGTCCGCTCTGACTGCAGGGTGCGCCTCACGGGCACTCGGGGGAGGCGCGGGAAGAGTTGCGGCCCCGGGTGCACCGAGGATCTCAGGCTACGATGGGCAGATAGATGCAGCCTCTGCTCTCAGGGAGACCTGCCTGGTCCGCTGAACCAGAGGCTGTCTCAAGCACATCGTGCCCACAGTCAAAGCTAGCGACAGGAGGCCCCAGGGAGAATATTAGTCCCTGGAGATTAGTCTGGGGCAGTGACTGGGGTGGGAAAACCAAGGAGAAGGAGGGTGAGGAGGCAGAGTGGGGACCTCGGTTCTAAAGGAGCTAGGGAAGGGGTTAGGCAGGTAAACCGGACAGGAGTGGACGGCTATACTCCAGGGTGGAGAGAGGGAGGAAGCGAGAGATGTAGCTCAACCATGCCTTTCTTCCTCCCTTCTTCTTGCCCCTCTCTCCTTCACCTCCACCAGGGCTTCACAGCCCTCCACCTGGCAGCTGAACGTGGCCACCTGGACTGCATGATAGCGCTGGTGGATCGATACAAGTTCCCGCTGTCAATGACCACGAACAAGGGCTGGACTCCCCTTCACCTGGCCATCAGCAAGGAAAACTCAGGCGTGGCCCTTAAGTGTGTTCAGTTCCTTCTGGAGAAGGGAGCTCCAGTCAATGTGTGAGTACCAAGGCCCTGCCACTGCCTGTACCTCCAGCACCCTCAGAAGACAGCATGGCTAAGTAACAGAAGGTCAGTCCACATCAGGATCACCTGGGTCTATATCCCACCTTGGACCCAGACTGGCCATGTGATCCTGGCAACTCTATGACTAAGAGGGATGGAAAGTTGCAGGTCTGCTAGTGACCGATATTTCCACACTGAGAATTCCCTCATGCAGATGAAATCAGGAGTCTCTATCTTCCCCCCCAAATACATCTAGGATAATTCCCATTTCTATAACTTTGCAAAAGTACTTTCCTCACATCCACCCAATGAAGGGAGTCCTGTAAGCTTATCTCCATTTTACAGATGAGGAAACTGAGGCTTACAGAGGAAATGACTTGTCTAGGATCACACTAGTAAGTGTTAATTATGGAATCACTTAGTGCTATAGCCAGGAAAGATTTAGAAGACCTACTTCTACCACCACTTTTTCTGGTGTGACCTTGGGAGAGTCCCTTCCCCTTTGTGGGTCTTGGTTTCTCCACCTGTAAAATGAGCATATTGGACTAAATGGGGGGGGTGTCCTGGGCCCTTTGGATAATCTGGTGAAACCTGTGGACCCCCTTCTCTGAATCATGTCTTTAAATGATTGGAAGAAATGCTAAATCGTAGTTAGGGGCTGGTGAAAATAAAATTGGAACCCCTATGATGAGCTGGTGGTGATGACCTTATATGTCTATTCTCTTCTTGACCTTCACAGTATCCATTGTCTATTTAAGCCTCAAATAGCCTGGTGAGAAGTAGGCAAGGCAATGGTTAGATTATGCCCATCTGACAGATCAGGGAATTGAGGCCAATAGGGGTGAGATGACTTGCCCAGGGTCACACATCATCTTGTGTCCTTTCTGCTATTAATTCCTGCTGCCTTTCACCATTCCCACTCTGTCACGCTTTTTCTAGCCAGAATCGAAATGGCATTACCCCTCTGCACCTGGCAGCCTGGGAGGGCATGCTGGACTGCATAAAGGTCCTGGTGAAAGCTGGGGCTGATGTACACGCCCTCGACAGGCAGAACAGGAAGAGCATTGACTTATGCAGGCTGTGGAACCACCGAGAATGTGCCCGGTAAGAGCCCCCACGAAAAGGCAGCAGAGAGGGCTTAGAGGGCAGAGACTGGGATGGATAGAGAAGGCATTGGGCCCCTTTCCATGACATCTCTCCCAACCCCCATCCCACCTCAGATTAGAAGAGCCTCCAGAGTTGTCAAGGTGGAGGACAAGTGGAATTGGCCACCTCCCTGACCTCAGTTCCTAAAACTCCCACTAAGCTCACTGGGGCAGATTGAGCATTGCCCTCTGATACCAAAAGCCAGGGCTCCCATTTCCCAATTAGCCCCACTGTGCAGAAAAGTCAGAGGAGTTACCTGCCATAGCTAGTTAATGGGTGGTCCGAGACAGATATGAACCAAGGTCCTCTGACTCCTTCTGTACATCTCTGGGAAGGGGAAAATGTTCACAGGATCCCAGAATTGGAGCTAGAAAGGGCCCTTGGAAGTCAGTGAGTCTAACCCGCTCACTTTAAAGAGGAGGCAATGGCATCCCAGAGATATTTAAAGACCTGCCCAGAGTTCTATGGGTGGTATTAGAGCCAGGCTTTCCTCAGCCCAAGTCAAGGGTTCTCTCCATTGCTATGCCAGTCTTGCCTCTGTCTCATTCATTTAATGAACATATTAAATGCCTACTATATGGTCTCCAGTTCTGGGCTTTGGGAAGATACAAAGATCACATAAAATGAGGTTTTTGGTCTGGGTGGCAACAGGAAGGGGGAGGATGAGAGCCACAAAAACACAGTAAATCTGCAAGAAGCACAGAGAAGCAAACAGGAATAGAGGGAAGAGGGAGCCAGGACAGCTCAAGGAGGAAGCGCCTCTCACCCCACCCAATTCCTAACAATCCTAACAATCCAATGGATCCTTGGTCACTAAGAGTCAAACGTGACTGAAACAACCGAACAACAATGCAAAGGAACAAACCTAATCCTAACTCCATGGCCTAGGAGGTCCCGTTCAGCTATGGTCCCTATAACTGCATTCTGAAACTGAAGGGCACCAGTTGAGGGTTGAAAGGGGTCCAGGAAGGAGAGAAGCAGCCCACTGGAGACACAGTCAACTTCACCCTTTCTTCTGAAGGTGGATGTCCTCTCCATATTCTTGGCCTTCTCATACAGTCTTTCTCTGGGAGAGGCTTTTGGAGGTCACCTCCTTCCCTCCTCTGCCTCCAAGCAGGACTGTGTGCTACACACCCCATTCCCTAGCTCATTCAGCGCTCCTCACCCTCACCCTTCAGTGTCCTTCTGTCCTTCCCTTGAGCAAAGTATGTAGAAAAACTTATCCATACAACTGCTGGCCCTCACTTAACAACCATATTAAGAGCCCACTATAAAATGGCCTGGGGGAGATTAAATAAAAAGTTAAATAAAATACGAATAACTAGGCGTGGGGGGGGGGTTAGCTGTTGTTGCCAGTGGGTACAAATGGTTTGGAGGGCAGAAGGGAATTGATTTGAAGGTCAGCCCCAAAGAAGGTACAAACAGCACTGACCCCCTGCTTCCTCACTTCTGCCCACCCTAAACCCAGGTTCTTGAAGGATGCTATGTGGAAACAGGACAAGAAAGACTTGGCTGAAGAGATGGGTCAACTGAGTCAGCTTAAAAAGCGATTGCTGGTCATGCAGAATAAATACCTCCTTGAAAAGAAGGTAGCCAGAGGCAGGAAGATGGCAGGAAAGGACCATCAAATGCTCGGCTGGCGAGCTTCTTTGGGAAGGGGACCTGTGGAAGGGCTGAGGGAGGGAGGTCTCAGAGGACCCAGCTCACTGAATTCCTTTTGCTTCAGACCTGGGGCTCTTGAGTTTCTATCCTTCCTTGGTCATGGAAACCCAACCTCAGCCCTTGACATTTTGGGTCCCTTGGTTGGCTTGGTGCCTTGGGAAAACTACTCCAAAGCTCCCTACGGGCCTAACTTCTGCCCATTCTCGGTGCCCAGTGCCAGTTCCCATTCCATTCTTCTCTTGTCTCTGACACTACTTTTACACTTTATTTCCATGGAAGCTACCAAAAAGTTCAGAATAATAGTTGTGAGGAAAGGACCCATTCCTTAGCACCAGTCCAGCTAACGTTGATGATTTGAGGACAAGCTAGGTGGCTCCCCATTCTGGAAGTCTTCAAGAAGCTGGATGAACACAGTCAGGATACATGGTAAAAGGGAATCCATGAAAAGAATGAGCACTTCTTCTCCATGTTATACATCCCTCATTTAACAGGTATTGATCGACTCTGCGCCAGGCAGTGTCCTAGGTGCTGAGGATGGAGGCAAACACGAAATAGCCCCTGTGGCCTTGGATACATCACTTACCCTCAGTTTCCTTACCTGTTAAGGGGGAAGAAGTGAAGGGTGAATTAGTTGGCCTCCAAGGTCCCTTACAGCTCTAGAACTATGATTCTATTTACACAATAAGCAGAAATTGTGGAGTTCTCGATGTGCTGTAAGAAATATGGGTTGAACATGAATTAGATGGGTCCGGGAGTAGAGGCGAGTTTTGCCTGTTGTTGTTCAGTCATATTCACCTCACCCCATTTGGGATGTTCTTGGCAGAGGTATTGGAGTGGTTTGCCATTTCCTTCTCCAGCTCCTTTTATGTATAAGGAAACTGAGGTAAACAGGGTTAAGTGACTTATCCAAGGTCACATAGTAGGAGTGTCTGAGGCCAGGTTTCATATTTTCTTGGCAGAGATACTAGAGTGGTTTGCCATTTCCTTCTCCAGCTCCTTTTATGTATAAGGAAACTGAGGTAAACAGGGTTAAGTGACTTATCCAAGGTCACATAGTAGGAGTGTCTGAGGCCAGGTTTGATATTTTCTTGGCAGAGATACTAGAGTGGTTTGCCATTCTCTTCTCCTGTTCATTTTGCAGATGAGAAAACTGAGGTGAGCAGCGTTACATAATTTGTCAGGGTCACACAGCTAGTAAATGTCTGAGGCCACATTTGAACTCAGGTCTTCCTGACTCCAGACAGAGCTCGCTTTCCTCTGACTCTAAACCTCAGACTCATTTCCCTACCAGGATCCACTCTAAAATTACACTGGAAGTTCCCTTCTTTGAAATAGTTTGCCACACCCCCTTCCCTCCCCTGATCTCCCCAGAGGAAGTTTTCTCCCACTCTGGGCAAGGCTGTCTTCCCCCAGGTGTGTGACCTGTAACAGTGCTCCCTCCCTCGCATCTAGAGGCTGGGCTCAGGACAGAGCCATCGGATTCTTGTTTACTGACACCTGACAAAGAGTGGCCTTCTAGTAGAACATTAGGGCAGGAACTTGTTGTATGCCTGTCTAAATACGGTATCTGGCACATTTTTTGTTTTTAGTGGTAGCGGCATAGTGTCCAGACTTGTGATTTCATTGACAAAAGGAGGAAAGATTCCCTCTGTCTATGTAAATCAGCAATTCCTCTAAAATTTCTAGTTTCAGGGAGTGGCCTGTGTTCCAAAGAGCTGAAATGACTTTACCCAGAGTCATTTAGCCTAGAGGCCAGTCCACCTTGGCCCTCTGTCCAATGCAACAACCTGTCTCTCATTGGGCCACGTATTCAATTTTTTAAAGACAGTCTCTTCTCTCTTGGTATTTACAGTGCAGTGAGGGGGTAAGACAAAGACTTTAATAATTATAATAGACAATATTATTCCATGATAAGTGCATTGGAAGACCAGGTCAAAATGTAGGGGAGGGTGGGGTACAGAGATCAGGGAAGGGGAAAGTGCTGCATTGTGAAGGGCCTTGAATGGAGAGGGTCTTCATTGCCCTGCAACTGCACAGTCCTGTCAAAATAGTGTCAGGAGGGTTAAAGCTCAGAATGGAATGTCAAGGAAGCTCAGGATGACAGATGGGTTGAGAAATTTTAAAGCTATATTGGGAGAAAAGTGAAAACCAAAAAAAGGGATGAGACCTTTGCTTGGGATGAATTGGACCTTTGCTTAGGAGGTGTATAGATCAATAACTGACAAGACAGTTCAAATCCAGTCAGACACTTGACACTAGTTTGTGCGACCCTGGGCAAGTAACTTAACCCCATTGCCGAGCCAAAAAATTAACAAACAAATAAACAAACAAAAACTGATGAGAAAGAAGGCAGAGCTCTTTTATTATTATTATTATTATTATTATTATTATTATTATTATTATTATTATTAGCTTGTTTTCTCTGCCAAGGGGAAAGACCTTTGGACTGGAAAGGACAATGGCTAACAGGGCATTGATGCCTGGAATAAGTAGGGAGAGAATAGGAGATGTCCTAGTTTCTTTGATGAATTCTAGTCACCTGGCCCAGATGAACCAAGTCCTTGGGTACTGAAAAGAATTGACAGATGCCTCCCCCCACCCCATCAGTAATATTTGAAAGAGCATGGAAAACAGGAGAGGTGCCACAAAGTTGGAGAAGGTCAGACGTCTCAATTTTCAAAAAAGGGAAGAGAACAGTATCTCAGTGTCTGCAAGCTCTAGGCCAGTGAGCTTAATTTTGATTCTTGGGAAAATTCTAGAACAGATCATTAAAGATCTAGAAAGGGTAGCAGTGATACCAAGAGCCAGCAGGCCTTCATCAAGAGCAGATCATATACTAACCTCATTTCCTTTTTTGACAGGTTTCCTTAAATGGTTGATCAGGGGAATGTTGTAGATAGAGTTTACCTCGGTTTTAGACAAGCTTCTGACCAAGTATCTCATATTATTCCTGTAGAAAAGATGGAGAGTTGGGGGCTATACTATCATACAGTCAGATGGCCTCAGAATTGGTTGGATAGTTAATACTCAAGAGTAGTCATCAAAGGTTTGACATCAATGAAGTTGGAGGTCTACAATGCAGTACCCAAGGGATCTGTGGTTGGTTTACCATTATCATCAACGTCTTTGGCTAAAGGCATATATGGGATGCTCACCAAATGTGCAGAGATACAAAGCTGGGAGGGATAGTTGATGACAAAATCCAGATCCAGAGGGTCTTAAAAGGCTAGAACGTTGGGCTGAAAGTAATAAGGTGAAACAATAGAGATAAATATAAAGTCTTATCCTTGAGTAAAAAAAAATGGCTTCAAGTACAAGGTGAGGAAAGCATGGTTGGAAAGCAGTTTGTCTGAAAAAGATCTGGGGGTTTCAGTGCTTCATATGTGCTTCATGTGAGAGTGCCCAAAAAAGCTAATGGGATTGTAGGCTACATTAAGGGGCAGAGCTTCCAGGAAGAGAGGGATGATAGTCCCACTGTCTTCTGCTCTGCTGAGATCTCATCTGGAATATTATGGTCATTTAGGTTGCTACAGTTTAAGGACGTTAACTGGATAGAATTTATAGGAGCTTGGAAGCCATGTCATACAAAGACCAGTTGGAGGAAATGGAGGTGTCTAGCACAAAGAAGAAAAGACTGGGGGGAGGGGAGGGCAAAGAGGGAGGGGTGGAACGTAATGGCCACCTTCGAGGGTCTAAAGGAGTGTCATGGCGGAAGGGTTAAACTTGCTTGGCCGCACACTGCAGAACCTGGAACATTGGAGGAAGATAGAAACAAATCTAGGTTTGGAGGCAGGACAAATGTCTTAACCATCAGCATTATGTGTAGTGAGGTGGAATAGGCTGCTATAGAGTGGTGGGGTCCACCTCCTTGGAGGTCTTCAGGAAGACAATGGATAACCACTTGCCCTTAGGTTGTAGAGGGAATTTCTTTGAAGGTACATATGGCTTGGACTAGATGCTTACGAAGTCTTTGCTAATTGCGAGTGCCTGGCTAAGAGGAGGGAGCTCGAATGCTGTGCAATAAGGGGCTGGGGAAAGTGACTCTCAGATGTGGGGAAGTGGGGGTTGAGGGCGGGGGGGTGGAGGGTAACCTCTGGCCCGATCAATCACGCATTCCTTCTTGTCGTTCCAGAAAGAGAAGGAGGCCCAGAACCAAGTCGCCTTCACCCAATGGCTCCAAATTAAGCCTCTGCCCAGATTGCCCAAGATTACGATCCTGGAGCCCTCCCGGGTTACGAAGGAATCCGCCCCGGTTACGAAGGAATCCGCCCCGGCTATGGAGAAATCCGCCCGGTTTACTAAGAAATCTGTCCCGGAGCCTCCTCGGTTTACGATGGAGGCCTCCCACATTAAGAAGTACCCCCACGTTACGAAGCCGCAGCCCCCGCGGAGGCCTCACCCGCCCTGCAAGCGGCGCCCCGTTTTGATTCTCCCCGCCCGCCGAAGATTCCGCCCCCTCGAAGGGAACCCAGCCTTCGAACACCGGCACCCCCTTAACCGTTCTTCCCTCTTTAAGCCCTCTCATTCCGAGTTATCAGTCCCGGTCCATCTCCCGACCCGCCTCCGGTCCCTTGTCCTCGTCCAGCCCCCGGTCTCCTCGTTTCAGCTCCCATTCCTCTCATAGCCCCTCTCCCCCTTTGACTGTCCGCTCACGGGGCTCCACTCTGTTCAAGTCGGCTGTCGGAGCGTCCAGCTCGTCGCGCCGGGCTACGATCTTCCACCCGTCCCCCAGCTTCCCGCTAAGCCTCCAATACTACCCTAGGTCTAACCACCGCCATTCTTATCCACTTCTACACACGCCATCACCACAGCGGACTCTCTCCGAGTCTCAGCTACAGTACGGCCAGATAGAAGCTATCTTCCCAGCCGCAAGCCCGCCGATGCACCCGCTGGCTCTCTTAGACATCCACTTAGCGGACATCCCCCTAACCGCTCCCCCGGCCCGGTCGTCCTCGCCCTTCCACTGGGCTGCCAAATGGAACTCGAGCACCAAGGCCGATGCACGACCGGTCACCCGGATCGCCTTCCCGCAGGTTGTGCGCCTGGGTGTGCACCCGGACCCGACCCCGGAGCCCGACTTCTGCAACTTCCTTAAATTCTACCCCAACGGCGAGGGCGGGGCGCTCATCCAAACTGCCGACGGCCAGTGGATCTTCCCAGTGCCCCGACTGCCCTTCAAGGTCCTGCTCCGAGAGCTGTGCCCCGAGCGGGCGTTCCCAGCGCCTGAAGGTGCCGGAGGGGCTGAGGCGCATCACCGTCCAGGACCTGCCCCGGAGGCGCTACCCCGGGGATCAGTGCTTCTGGACAGATTCCATGGCCATGAGCCTCCGGGACACCTTCGACCCAGCCTTCATCTCCTTGGTGCGAAAGCACCAGGGGCTTCCTGCCCTCTCCCCCACCTCCTCGTCTTCCTCCTCCCTCACCTCTTCAGTCGCTCTCAGACCGTGTTGGGCCCTCCTCTTCTATGCTTTTAATAACCCCCCCTCATAAAGTAAGTTTATTGACTTTTCCTTCTCCCACGTGACTGAGCTTCTATTCACAGTCTAGGGGTATGGAAGGTGTTGGAGTGATGGAGAAGGGGAAAACAGCAGCCCCTCCCTAACCTCAGACTTCAGTTCAGACCACCCAGGAACTGGAGACCGGATTTTGGGCCCTTGCCTTTGCCTAACAGGATAGGCTGTAAAGACCCTGGATTCTCACCTACTACCCCCACTTTCCACTCCCCCAACCTCCACACACCCCCAGGGGAATGGGTTGGGGACTATTCTGAAGAGAGAAACTTGTCTACAAGGGGTTGGAGAAATCGCTCTGCAAGGCAAACTAATGAGTTGCCTGAGGCGCGTGTGTGCGAGCGCGCCGAGGAGCAGCGAAGGGCTTGCCAGAGCATCAAAGCCCATCGGGGCATCTCAAGCCCCAGTCCAGCTCTTTGAGGCCCCCACCAGAACCGAGCACCATCAAGTCCCGCTCAGTCCCTCCTGCTTCCAGGTTTAAACCTCTTTCCTCTCGGTTTTGGATGCAGATGAGCTAACCAGCACCATCTAGGGTTCCTTAAAGCGCCCGGATGGCACGGTAGAATTCCCTCAGCAGAATGGCCTTGTCCAGCAGCATCTTTCCCAATCACAGCAGCAAGAAGCCACTGTTGGAGCTGTAGCTGCTTGCTTGCAGCAAGTACCGAGTGAGCAGATCCCCGAGTCTGGGTTTAATGTCCTGTCTCCACCACTCCAGAATCAGAAAGCATTTTATTCTTGGAGACAAAGGATTTCTCTCCAAGAATCCCTCCTGGATGAAAAGCCCTCCTCCCTAGTTTCCATGATGGCCTTCCCTTCGTATCTCTGAGGATCCATAGTCTGCCAAGTCAAGTTGTTGAGTGAAGTACTGGGTATAGCCCTGCACTCAGAGGGTGTGTGTGTGTGTGTGTGTGTGAGTGTGTGTGTGTGTGTGTATATGAGAGAGAGAGACAGAGAGAGAGAGAGAGCTGGGCACCACCTCCTCCTCTCTATGAAGGGTCTGAGGAGGACAACCTCTAGGGTCTCCACCAATAATCTGATTCAACTCCAGCCCAAGCTGTCACCTCTGACCTGAAGAACACCATGTTTGTCCCGTACAGTCTCTGACTGATGATCCAGCCTAGCATGCCTCTCCACAAGCGCTGTGGGAACTCTAGAGCACAGGGACAAGCCCTCCACTCTTGGGCCAGCTGGAATCCCTGCTCAGGTACTGCCTGGGTCAGATGGCCTCTGAGGGCCCAGGGGACCCTGTAGTAAGGACCAGCCCTGGGCACATCTGTTGCAGCCTCCCCTTCCCATAAGGCCTCTAAGGCCTCTACTCGCACAAAAAACGAAGCTGGCAAACTCATTCACACTAATATACTAGGAACTTAATATAGCATGTCTCCCCGGCGACTGATATTTTAGAAAAGGCCCAAAGATTAGTACTTAAATAATATTGTTCTTATGGAATTTCAGGCAAAGTGATGGGCAAAAGCACCCCAAGGGCTCCCCTAACCTGCCCCTTAACTGTCCTCAGGTGTGGCATCAATTCAACCAATGTCAGCAAATGCTCTCGGGCCTCTTCCCTGGCTTCATCCTGCCTGGCTCAAATCAATTGTGGCCTGGCCCTGGGCAAAGTCAACCAGCCCCAAGGCTTCTCCCTCACCCGACCCCGAGATTCACCCAGAAATCACAGGTGCTGGGTCACTTTGACATTCATCTTTTCCCCAAAGAAGCAGGTGTTGTTTCAGCTCAAAGTGCTGCCCCTTCCCCAGGGACAAGTTTCTGTTGTTTGCCTCTGGTACATCTCCAAGCCCCTCCTCGGATTCTCCTCACACTTTGTGATGATGGAGACAATGAACCAAAACCCACTCCCCTGAGCAAGACAAGAGAGGACTGCAGAATGTTTTGTTTTTGGTGAGGCAATTGGAGTTAAGTGACTTGTCCAGGGTCACACAGCTAGGAAGTGTCACGTGTCTGGTCTGAAACCTGACTTGAACTCAGGTCCTCCTGACTCCAGGGCCTAGCTGCCCCTGCAGAATGTTTTTAACCAAGATTTCAGTCCAAATCTCCATCTCCCCCACCACCCCAAACTCTCCAAAGAGGCCCAGAAGCAGGCTAGAACTCTTCCATTTCTGCTCCTCCGGCTGCACACATGATACATCTGGAAGGCTGGGTGAGGGGGAATGAGCAGAACTGTGCTGGGAGAAAGGAGGCCAGAGCTGGAAGTGGGCCGGGAACAAAGAAAGGAAGAGGAGTTTTCAGGGCATTAAGGAAAAAATGCCACCTAGAATCTTTATTCAAATGGGTATTTGTACTTTGACAGAAATCACAGTTCGATTCAACACCAAAAAGCTATTTCCTTTGGAAATGCACCAAGTCATGGCTCCACCCTCAGGGTCCTCTATAGAGAAGAGCCCATCTCTCTCTGCCTTCCCCAAAGCAGAGCCCAGTACTTTGGGACTGATGAACTAGAAAGGGAACTTGGCCCACTATCCCCATTACAGGTCTCAGGAGGAAGGAACGAAGGACAATTTTCGGCCTCCTGGCCCGAAGGTTGCCCAAAGTCCAAAGATGGGCAAGCCCTCCCTAGACAGCTCGCTCTGGACTCCTCCGGAAGCAATGTACAGGTCGCATCACATGGCCTTCAGCTTTATCTGGTCCTGACCAAGACCCCTTAGGGGTGTTTGGGATACGGGAGAGAGGGCCGGGGGGGGGAGAGTCCCCCACAGACATCCACGATGACGACGGAAGATCCAATTCCAGGCTCACTGCCCCAGCTCCCTCCTCCTCACCCCTGGGCCCCCTCCCCAAGTGGTCAGTAAATCTTCTGACGGCTGGGCAAGATGGCCTCTTTGATGAAGGAGAAGACAACCAGGATTCCAGAACGTTTGCCTCGTTTGCCTTTGGTGAAGTAGTTGGAGACCACGTCATCTGTGGAGGTACGGACCAGGATTAGGGGAAGAGTCTCAGGCCTGGGTCCCACGCTTGTGTTTTATTCTTGGCCTGGCGTCTCTTTCCCCACGAGACCAGAATAAAGATTACAAGAAGTGGACAAGGCCTACTTTGCCAGCAGACTAGGGGCTGGACCAGAGGATCCCAGAGGACAGAAGCTATGCCTCTTCCATCAGAACTGGGGCTCCCAAGGGTAGAAACATTCCCCACCCCCTCATCTGACAAGGGGCTTCCCAAGGGCAGGAATTCTGTCTCCTCCAGCCACACCAGAAGCTATCATGTCTCTCTCACCCAAGCCAGCAAGATCGTGAGCGACACACGCATACTCCCCCCCCCCCCAGCCCCTCTCACCTCCAGGCTGTACGGTAGAGGGCAGGACATTCTCCCCAGCAGACAGTGACACAAAGAAAGCAAACGGGATTAACCAGAGGCAGAACGTGAAATAGGCCAGGACCTGTGAAGACAGAGGGTGTGCATGCAGCCTCAAGCCCTGACTGCCCACGCGGCAGGAGCACTGAGACCAGGGAGACTCCAGGAAGCTGGCGAAAATCCACAGGACAATCTGGATAGCCAAAGGGAGGCGGGGAAGAGTGGAAAACCAGGCTAAAACAGAGGCCTCGAGGAAGCTACTACCCCATTACCTGCCTCACCTCAAGGAGCACAGCAGACAAAGATGCCCACGCCTTCAGACCTGCCTTTCTCCCAGGCCGACTGGAGCAGGAGGCAGGGATCTTCTGCTGTTCGTCACTCCTTCTCCTTTCCTCTCTGGGTCTGCTGGTCTGTCCCTCCCTCCTTCTTGGTACTGTGGAGCCCAGAAGCCAGAACAGCCTTGGTACAAGGGGGCAACAGAGAGCTCCCCTACTCATGTCCTGTTTCCAGGAATGGCTGAGTGCTACAATTAATACTAATAATTATGTTCTCTGGTCCGACCATTCTGGAGAGCGGCTGGGAACTGTTAGGAAAGGGACTAAAATGAATGTCTAATGCTCCGTATGCCCCAAGGAGGTCACCGAGAAGCGGAAAGGCTCCCTCTATGCCCAAATAGCGGTAGCAGCGCCTTCGGGGCTAGCAAAGACCTAGAAACAAAGAAGATGCCCACTGCCCAGGGAACGTGAATGCAATGAAACAGTCCTCTGCTGTAAGAAGCCACAAACATGTAGAGATGCACGGAAAGGCTTACAGGAACAGATACAAAGTCAAGTGAGGAGAAGCAGGAGAATCGCCGTACAGAGGTGACAATCATGGCAGCGAGCTGCATAAAGTCTAACTGCAAGCCCGGTGCCTGGCTCAGAGGAAGCGCTGTCGCAGCGTCCATGTCAGGCAGCGACATGCACAGATTATCTCCAGTGGTACGAACAACCCCAGGAGGTAGACGCTGTTATGACATCCACTTTACAGATGAGGAAATGGAGGCTGAGAAAAATCAGGTGGCTCGGCCGGAGCCACACAGCCAGGAAGTGTCCGAGGCTGGACTGAAACCCAAGAGTTGTAGCTACCCACTGCGCCAAGCTGGCTGCTTCTCATGACCAAGCCCGGCCCCAGAGAAGAGATGTGAAAACGCGCCTCTCTAACCTCTTGGCTTTGGGAACCACGCACACGGAACGCTGCGTGTCGTGGCGTTCTATGGCCTGGCTTATTTCCTTTTAAAACATTCTCTGTTATAAGGGATGACATCATGGAAGGGGGAGAGGTGGCGCATGCTAGGAAACGCAGGTGCTGCAAAAAATAAGGCTTCAGTACAGTTGTTAAAAATATATTTCTGTAAGCCATTTCTAATGGACTTTTTTACTGATACTAAATTCCGGATTTCCCCCCAAACCCCAATATATTCTAGTCCCCATTAAATCTCTCTTTTCTCTTTAGCCTCCTTAAAAAATAAAGTAAAATACTGAAGCTTCAACAAAACTCAAGCAGAAAACAATGGTCAATGTTAGGAGCACAGGGTCAAAATTAAAGGACAGGGCCTTTTTGTATTAGCCCCTGACAAACCACATTTCACAGAAGGTCTGCTCAGAGGGTTTGTTGCACTAAAACCCCCTCCATCAATAGGTTTCCAATGAATAATGAATGATCGATGGCAGGGCAACAGAGGTGACTCAGCTCACAAACAGTAAGGGTGGGATAAAAACTTCACTCACAGTATAAAAAGGACCAATTCTAGGAAGCTGCTGTGTGGCTCCTAGGGAGAAGTCACTTACTTAAAACCTCAACAACAGAAGGTCTAACCCCACACTGTATCTGCACCATCACTGAGTACAGTTAAAGTCAGCCCAAACTGGCATCTGACATCACTGTATGACAAGAACGTTCCAGCTGTAAGAAACCAGGACACAGCCAATCAAAAGCTAAGCCCTGTCTGGTCTCAAGGAACAGAAACTGAAGGGGATGAAATTGCTAGGTCCTATCCAGGCATGAAGGAAGGAGGCATCTGGGGAAAACATCCCAGGACCGTTCCCATGCTCGCCCCCTCCCAGAGACCCCACCCTAGAAGCCATCCTTCACCATCAAGAAGTAACCATGGATCAGATTTCTTGCCTTCTCAATGGGTAGGGAAGGAAGAGAATTTGGAACTGAAAATAATTTTAATTAAAAAAAAAAAGGAACCATGGGTGATTTTTCTCTAAAAGAACAAACACAGGCTGGAGACAGAAGTAGAGAAAGGAAGGATTTGGTGAAGTGACTAGAAAAGATTCCCAGTGTGGGGTGGGAGAAGAGGCATTTAGGGGAGGGCTTTCAGACCCATCCAGGCCGAGAGAACACTCAGGAAGGGTAAAAGATCTCCCCAGACCAATCCTGGGGTGGAAGGAGAGTGGACCAGAGAGCCCTGCTCACCAGCACATACCGAAGGGGCGGGGGGGGGTGCCCAGGAGAAGACGTAAGTCAACACATCACATTCAGGAAATGCCAACCACCATGCTCTCTTCACCAAGTACCTAGGTGGTACAGGGCCTGGAGTCAGAAAGACCTGAGCTCAAATCCTGCCTCAGACTCTTACAACCTTTGTGATGCTGGGCAGGTCACTCTTAACCTCTATCTGCCTCATTTTCCTCATCTGTAAATTGAGGATAATAGCTCTTAAAGTGCAGGGTTGTCGTGGGGATCAAATAAAATTGTAAAGCACTTAGCAAAGTGCCTAGAACACCATAAGTGCCTAATAAATGCTTGTGTCCCCCACCTCCCCCCACTCCCAAGTGTCCTATGGTACCTCTTACCTCCGAGAAGGGGTAATATTCCTCTGCAAAATACTGGAACGCTAAGTAGTGATTGACCACCACCAACACTGCCAGAAGAAGGAAAGAGAAAGAGAGCGTCAGTCATTAGAAGAAAGGTCCACAAAGGGCCTTGCCACCCTCTGGCGGCTGCCCAGGCCTGGGTGGACAGCCCGTATCTCCAGAGCTCTTCCTCACAGTGACAGCACGGCAATCTCTGCCGAATTACATCCAATAGCAATGAGAACAGAAGTGCCAGTCTGAGGGGTGGGGACAACTCTAGGCTCTGTCCTCCCTGCCTGCATGGACTAGGGGCACCGGCACCGACGAGCTCCACGGGCTGGTCACTGACCCAAAGGTGGAGGGGCCTCAGAAGCAGCCTAGTCCAACCCCCTCACTTTAGAGAAGGGGAAACTGAGGCCCAGAGAGGGGCAGTCAGAGGGGAGTGGTCAGTAAGAGGCAGCACCGCTTCTGCTTGATGTTCTTTATCTATGAAGTAGAAGCTCGAACTAGATATCTGACAGCCGGGCCCTCCCGGCCCAGAATCCCACGACGACGGGGCAGGCATGGTTACCGTGGGTTCACAAAGAAGGAAACTAGCATTTATTAGGCACCTACTATGTGCCATACTCTGGGGTATAAACATGAAGAATAAAACCAGCCCTGCTCTCAAGGAGCTTATATTCTAAGTGAGGAGACGAGCACTTGAGCCCAGAACAGCCAGAGAAAAAGTGTGGCACCTTGGCCAGAACCAGGAGAGCTTGGAATGGGGCGGGGAGGGGGGGAATGTTGGTTTTGGGGCTCTGGCAGAATCCAGGACTGCCCCACTGCAGGAAGGGGCCAGGTGAAGGCGGATAACTTTACTGGGTGCCCAGGCTTTTTGTCAGTACAGGGGTTAACAAGAGACTCTTCTCATTCCCATTCAGCAGCAGATGGTAGGGTGGGGGTGGGTAATTCAGGCCCAGAATTTGGCAAGAGATGAGAAACAACAGGACCAGGAGGTGAGGAGTTGGGGAGGAAATGACAGCACAGATTTGATTTTGTTAACTATAGGGTTAAAATAGGGAAGGAAGAAAAGTAAAGTCACAGCAGAGATAATGTCAAAAAATGCTAAAGGATAGAGGCCTGGAGATGTTGAGGAGGGGCCAAGGACAGGGAGGGATGGAAGGGCCAAGGACAAGGAGGTTATGGTCAGGTGGACGACTGTCCGTTTTTGATTAAAGAAAAGGAGCGCTTGTGGGTGACGGTGAGCGCCCCAGCCTCACTGTCCCTGGGTGTGGCTAGGGTGGAGTGGAGGAGGTGGTCCTGGGATTGAAGGAGAGTGAGGGGGATCATATGGGCAGGAGCTGAGGAGGAGAGAAAGATTGTAGGCCAGGTGCTGAACTTGTTGAGGAAAGAGGGAAACATGAGAGGGAGGCATGACGGTCTGGGTCTGAATAGGGTGGAGAATGTTAACTGAGTGACTGTGGGGAAGGGAGAATCTGGAAGTCATCAGGGGTATTCTGACTTCCCCTCCAGGGTCAGTGGACTGAAAGGTGTCAATGACAACTCATGAGAGGCTCCCAGGGATTACAGCTCTCGCTCAGGGTCACACAGCTGGTAAAAGGCATAGCCAGGACTGAAAACACAAGCTGACTGATTTCAAGTTCAACCATCTTCCCATGACACTACATTGTAACCCTTGAATGAGATACTCAAACCTTCTGGCCTGTCTCCCAGGTCTAAAACAAGAAAAACCAAACATGTTCTATTTCTATTATGGGAGTAAAAATTAAATAATGAATGGCATAGCAACTACGGAGATGTTTCATATAAATCCAAAATATTGTTAATCTTGCTTCTTGTCAATTTTGTTTTTGGTAGATATTCTTCTCATCTTGGAGGGATAAGGAAGACAGACTCTCAGGGGTCTTTGTAAGAGAGTGAGTTTACAGACCAGAAAAACCAATACATGTTACAGGCCCAAAACCTCTCAGCTCCCAACAAAATTTCAATTTGCAATTCGAATTTGAATTTCCAATGTGGAAGACCATTTTCTCCAAAGAAGGGATGCATTCCCACTGTAACAGGTATCAAAAAGGACAAAAAGAGGGAGCCAGACCCTCATTCCCATCACTTCTTGGATGGCCCTCCTAACCTCATCCCTAGAGCGAGCAGCCCTGGTCTACTCAAACTTTCCAGTGTCCTGGGGGCCCAAATCCCCCTTGTCAAGCCAAAGCAGGAATGGAAACAGATTCTCCCTGCATTCACCCGATAGATTCCCCCCCAAATCGAGCCTCATTAACTTCCTTGCCTAAAGATGCCTTTCCTAGGGACAGGACCGGAGAGGACAAACAGGGAAGGGGAGCCTGCAGGGCCCTTCTCCAAGCTCTCTCATTTGTCTCTTAGCAAAGAAGAGTCCTCAGCCCTACCTATGAGTCAAAGGTCAAGTTTCCTGACTGACATAGAAAATTACAGCCAATTCCTAAGAGATTCAAAAAGGGAAGCCCCTCCCTGTACACCATGGAAGGTTCTGCAGTCCTGAGGGCAGTTATGGACCCTTTCCAAAGGAGGAAGGGAGTGGCTGAATTCCCCTCTGGGGCCCTAGAGTCCTTGTACCCAAGGCACACCCATTTCAGGAGTTTGGCTCTAGAAGAGACTCCCAGTGAACTCTCCAGGGGCAGGGGGCCTCAACGTGTCCAAGGACTGATGACCAGCTCCTTCCTCCAACTAGGGCAGAAAGGGCTGGCCATGGCAGCCCTTCTACAGGAAGAAGAGAAAGGAACTTCCTAGTGATAGAAATTCCCTTCAATCCCTGTCAGAGGCCAGGGCTATCAATAATAATTCACACTCAACATTCAATACTCCAACAGAACTGGGATCTCATCAATTAGGGAGTAGTCTCCAGTGATGCAGCTCTCAGGCCACTCATAACTACCCATCCTGGGCACCTTTTGTCCATGACCTCCTAAAAGTCTGGCCTCTGATGCAATGGGAACCTTCCTCACTTTCTCCCTCCTTCTTACCAAGAGAGTAGCAAGGGAATGCTCTGGCTGCCCCCCATTCTTGCCATATTTCCAGCCCACTTTCCTTTTCTAACATTCAGTTCCCTTATTATCTATCGCCATAGGCTGCTCACACTGTGGGACTCCCCACTTCTGGGGGTTCTTGGGAGGCAGCTGCCTAAGCAATAATCATGAGAACACCACCCTCATGTGCACAGGGCTTTACATTTGCACATCTATTATCCTCACCAGCCACCTACCCTTTCAGGCTGGTAGTCTTCTACCATTTTTAAAGATAGAGAAACTGAGACCCTGAGGGGCAGTGATTTGGTCAAAGTCACAAAGCTAGACAACAACAGGGCCAGGGTCAGCCCCAGTGACCAGAGGCCCCAGCTCCACTGGTCTTCCCAGGACCCCTCAGAGCCCCCAAAGTCTATCCATGTGCCAATGATGCTTTAAGGTATCTGTTCTTAGGGATTAAAATAGGTGTGACACTACTGTGCTGTAAATGACCAGCAGGTCGGTTTGAGAAAAACATGGAAAGACTTGCATGAAATAATGAACAGAACCAAGAGAACACTGTATGCAGCAATGGCAATACTGTTCAACGAATAACATGAATGACCGAGCTGTTGTGAATAAAACGATCATTCAAACCAACTACGAATGACCCACGCTGGCAGAGGCTGTCCACCGCCAGGGAAAGGACCTGTCTGCAGGGTCCGGACTGGGGAACTCCCCACGCAGGATCCCCACCACGGGCTGGCCTTCTCTAACGCACCAGGGATGGGGGGAGGGGAGACTCGGACTCATAATGGAACAAAAAATAAATCATTTTTTAAGAGTTAAAAATAGTAAAGGGTGACTGCTATTAATGCTCCCCACCCTTGACCTGGAGCCCTGGCCTGGAGCTCTCCCTGGACTCAGCTGTGCAAGGATGAGGCACAACCAGATGGAGACCCTGACAGCAGTGAGGGGAACAGCATCAGTGCGTGCACACAGACACAGACACACACGCACACACACAGCCCTCCAGAGAGGGAAGGGCCTCGCCTCGGGCTGCCCTAGGGCTCGGGCCTGCCTTGCAGCCTCCTGTGGCTGGGCCAGGCTCCTCCTGACCTCTTTCAGGAAGCCCTCCCTTGGTCCTACAATGTGTGTTTACACCTCCTCTTCTCCTGCTTCTCTATTTCTGTTGTGACTGTCCCATCTTTCCCTCAGCCTGCCCCAATTAGCCTAAGAATTCTCAGACTGTGAGGCCCTTCTCTGCTCCACTGCCCTGGAAGGATGCTGCCAACAGAAGGGCAACGCAGATCAGAAAAGGGGGAGCCCCGAGCCTTTCCTATCAGGCCATGGCCCACCTGGTACTCACCACAAGAAAGGATGAAGTTGGGCGAGGTCAGCATGATGAAAGGGAAAGTCTGAAGGAGGCCAAAGTAGACGAGGTTGGTGAAGAGGCCCATGCCAATCAGGAAGCTGGGGAAACGCTCAAAGACGTAGAGGCCCACCAGCACAGCTGTGGAAAACTGAGACGAGCAAGGAGGCTCAGGATTCACCTCTCCTCCAGACCCCCCTCTACCCTCCCCCACACTGGGTCCTCCTCAGGGCTGGGCAGCTCTGCTGGCCTCCACTGCTCTGCCCTGCCCTGCCCCTTCCGGGGCTCAGTGTGCTTGGATCCGCACACTTCCCAGTCTAGGGCTGCAGCTGGACACCACCCCCTCATCCTCCGAAGGCTCAGGAAGGACCTGGGGCAGGGAAAGGAACTAGTCAGGAGGGTGATCTGGAAGGAGCTGAACTGAACCTTTTAAGATCACAGGACCATAGCTCTTGAGCAGGACAAGACCTTAGTGGCCATTCAGTCCAACCCTTCATTTTACAGATGAGGAGACTGAGGCCCAGGGAGATGACGTGACTTGCCCACACAGCTCAGAGCAGCCCTGGCAGGATTCGTGTCTCTGAGTCTAACAGGCCGTCTCTCCACCCTACAAGGCTGACTCCTGGCCAACTCCAGAATTTGACAGTTCTTTGTACGCTGGTAAGATGGGCCTGGAGGGACAATGAGATGTCCCATCTACCCTCTTGGCCAATCCTGGTCTAAAACACTTCCCGGGAAGGGGCCTTAGAAGGCATCTCTTCCACCCTTCATGTGACAGGAAGCTGAGGCACACAGACAGAGTGAGCTTCCTTGCATTCACGGAGAGACAGACCACACAGCAGTAGGAGGTCCCCCATTCCTTCTTTACCTACACTTGTGAGCACAAGCTACTTTATCAGACCAGCAAGTCATCAAGCAACATCCCTGGGCAGGCAGGTCAGCCTTGAGGTATGAGGCCCAGGAAAAGGATTTCTTCCTGGTGATGCCTCAGGGGGGCAGGCAGCAGTGGGGAGGGGGGAAGACCAGGCCCTCACCCAGATCATGTACTTGATGATGCGACTGGTGGCCACCGTGTATTCTTCTATCAGCTCAGCCAAGTAGTAGAGTCCAGCCGCTGGAAAGAAGAGGCAGGAGAGACCGCTAGGCTGGCTGGCCCAGACCTTTCACAGGATCCCCCAACAGTGAGAAGTACCAGCCCTTGACCCTGCCCATACTGAGTGATGGTCACCAGACTCCAGCCTACTGCCGGCCTCTCCTGGTTCACCCAAGCACCACCTTAGGAGGCTCCTTCACTCCTACACAACCTGACCCCTGGGTTTGTGAGCCCTGAAGGTGGGCGTTACCTAGAGAACTTTATCAACGGCAATGGCTCTTACCAGGCTCTTGGACATTTCTGCCAGTAGAGAGAACTGGAAGGGAGCCTAGCGATGGTCGATGCCCCCAACTTGACACCTCCCGGCAAGATGAAACTACCGACAGGCAAAGACTTGTCCAAGGTCACCCAGCAGAGACAGCACAACTCGGGATCCCAGACTCCCAAGCCAAGTCTTTCCACTGCCACACCATGTGACTGACTTCCTTACCTCCTTCCCAACCCAGCCAAGGAGTCAAACCAGAAACCACTTTCCAGGGTCTGTGATCCAGTCCTTAGGAGAGCCCTCTCCTCTGGTGGAACTCTAAAGCATCCTCACCTCCACCCTCTGATTCCTGTCTCTACCACCCCCTAAATTTTCAGCAGGAAACAGGCCCACCTTTCAAGAAGCACCTCTCACCCCGACCCAATTCCTAACAACCCAACAGATCTATAACCTCTGAATGCAGGTCCTCTCTCCAACAATGCAGAGGCAACCCTCGGTCCTGGGTGAATGTCCTCCATGTCACCCCGTCAGTCTGACACCAGGATTCCCCCACAGTGCTGGGGCCTGCTTCCCACTCTCCGGCAAGCATGGACTCCCTTATGAATGTATCCCTCAATACTGATCACTGACAGGCTTGTCTTTTTTTTTTTTGGTCATATAAATGTAGGCCCAGATCTAGAAAATAACTGCTCAAAATGTGAAGGGAGGCAGAGGAAGTTGGAGCACTCTGTACCATGAAGCACAATCGTATAACTGAGTAAGAAGGAGCCAGCCTGAGACTAAATGACAATAATCATCATTTACTCCTCTGCGTGGTGGATGCCAGCCCTGGTACCAGGGAGCCCCAGGGTTAAACCCAGGCTCTTGGATTACAGGATCACAGACAAGTAACCTAAACTTTCAGTGCCCTAGAGCAAAGTGCTGTTAAAAATTCTCTTGGCATCTTTTTCTAATCACTTTCATTTCCAAATCTATGCTTCCTGCCCATAAGCCATTGTTCACATGGAAACACTTTTTACAAAGAATTGGGAATGGGAAAATAATCAAGTGAACTAAAGCCTCAGTGAAGGCCCAAGGCAGACCCCTCCCTTTTCCACATCCGTGGCCCCTCACTTCATACACTGAACAGCACTAGCTGCTGTGAATGAATCGGGCCTGGGGCAAAGTCACCATGCACAAGTGGGTGTGGGCACGTCTTGGGTGCAGTGGAGATAGCTGGCCTCAAAGTCCAGAGGCCCTAGGTCCAAGTCCAGCATCTGACACAGAGTGCCTGGCATGCCCTAGGCAATCACAGACCCTCTTGGAGAAGCCCACCTCCAATGGCAGAGGATGCTTCCTCCCCATACTAACGAAATCCTCCCCCCAGTTAATGTAATTTGACCCACACCACATCTGACTCTCACATCAACCTGCGGGGGGGGGGGAGGCCCAGGACTTGAGCCCCTTCCAGCCCAAGTCTCCCAATTTGGGTTTTACTGGGCCTCTTTACAGACAACGAGGCTCATAAATGTGACAGCTGGTCCACAGTCACAGCCAGCAAGCTCAGACCACCTCCGGGGACCTGCAGGTGCCCGGGACCCTCCCCCGCCCCCAGAATGTGGTCCCATGATGCACAACACAATCATGGGGCCAGGAACAAGCCCCACCAGCTAAGGGGCGTGTTGGGAGGCACCTATGCCCAGAGACTCCTCCTGCCCAGACTCTCTTGGGCTGCAGGCACCCAGTCCCGGCACTAACCCTGCCCGGCTGGGGTGTCTCCTTCTACCCAAGTACACCCTCTAGAATGCCCCCATCCACCTCACCCCAGTCAGCAGTGCAGGCAACTTAAGTTTGCTCTGGTATTTTTTCAGGTATCCCTCCATCAATTCCTGAAAAACCCCTGGTCCCATCTTTAGAGGCCACCATCACAGAAACCTGATCTTCACTGACAATCTCTTCCCAATTCCCTAAGCAGGCATGGCCCTTCCTCCTCTTCCTCCTCCTTGTCCCCAGCTGGGATCCTTCCTGCTGCCTCTGACCCCCAAACCCTGCTCCTTCTTTCTCCATCCCCTCCTAGGACAGACCCCAGCACCCCTCCAAGTTTTCTCCCCTGGAGAGAACTTCCTCACTCACTTCTTTTAAAAATTCTCTTCCATCCTTACAAACCCTTCCCTTCTCCTTGGAGAAGGTGGAGTCCAGAGGGGTCCCTACAGAGTGCAGGCGGGCCATGTCCTTGAACCAGACACTCTTTGGGTGAACCGATGAGAAGGAAGCAGGGAGGGAGGTCCTGAGGCTAGTGGGGATCAGGACACACACGTACATGGAAGAAGGAAAGGCAAGGAGGACGTGGAGGAGGAAAGGGAGGTGCCCTGCCCAACTTACCAAAGGGGGCTGAAGGAGGAACAAGGAGAGGGAAGCGTATAATTAGGGGAGAAGGATCCTCTGGACAGAGGGAGGGGTCCCACAGAACACAGTGTGAGGGAGGTTCCCAATACAGGCGGCAGAGAACCTGATGTAACACTGAGGGGATGAGGCCCCGCTGGCATATTAGGGGAGGGTCTGAAGTCCATGGAATGTGGGAGGCTACCTTGTCAATCTCCCTAGTATACTGGGGGAGAAACACCTCCCTACATGATGCCGGAAGATCACGCTGTATAAATGGGGAGGGTGCCGAGTCCCTACAGAGTCCCCCGTATGCCTGAGAAAGGAATGGCTGGTTTGGGCAGAGTCTCATGCTATTAGGAAGCCGGCCCCTGGCACATGAGGGAAACCCTGGTACGTGAGGGGAGTCTAAGAGACCTCTAGCATTGGGAGGGTTGGGGAAGGTCCCACCTAGGAGGAGAGGAAGAGGGGAAGAAAGAGAGGGGAGAGGAGGAGAAGGAAGGAGAGGGTCTCCTGGTACCCCGCTGGGGTACAGGGATCTGGACTGGGAGGAAGGACCATGCATCCTGGGGGAGGGGGGGCAGGAGGGCATCCCGCTATGCATTAGGGGGAGGGTCTCGCCATATTCTGCGAGGTGGGGGTGAGTCCCACAGCATACTGGGAGGAACGGGCTCTCAATATCCTGGGGGCTGAAGGAGGCCACAGCATATGGGGGAAGGACGAGCTGGGCAGGGAAGGGGAAAGTTATTGTATACGGGAGCTGGGGGGGGGGTTCCCTCTCCTGGTCTGGGAAGTCTCCGCAGAGCACAGGAGTCTGGGGTCTCCCGGTGTAGGGGTTCCCACAATACACTGGGGGGGGTCTGCCGGTAGGGGACATCTCTCGCTATGGAGGTCCCCACAGTACATGAGAGTCCCGCGTTGCGGGGTCCCCCTCAGTACATTGGGGGCCTCCCAGTCTGAGAGTCTCTCCCTAGGGGGTCCCCTCATCATTTGTCGAGGGGCTCTCGCTGCGGGGGTCCCTCTCAGTGCACTGGGGGCTCCCAGTCTGGGGGCGCTCCCTAGGAAGATCCCCACACCACCCGTCGGGGGGGCTCTCGCTGCGGGGATCCCCCTCAGTGCACTGGGGGGCTCCCAGTCTGGGGGCGCTCCCTAGGACGGTCCCCACACCACCCGTCGGGGGGCTCTCGCTGCGGGGGTCCCCCTCAATGCACTGGGGGGCTCCCAGTCTGGGGGCGCCACTTGGGGGGGGTCCCCGGGCGCGGCGGGGCGCTCACCGATGGCCAGGGTGACGAAGGCCACCTGGATGAGCAGCGACAGCCAGCTCAGCACGTACATGAACCACATGGTTCGCCCGCCCGCCGCTCTCTCCGGCCTCCGCCCCGGCCTCCCTCGCTCGGGCCGCGGGGACACGGAGCCGCCGCCGCCGCCGCCTCAGGCCCCGCCCCCACGCCGCCGACGTCGCCGAGAGGAGCCGCGGCCCGGAGCGCGGCGGCGAGCGCCCCACAGCGGCGCCTGCAGGCGGGAGGCCGAACTGCAGCCGCCGCGCCCTCCGGCCGGCGCAGAGCCGGGAGGGACCTCGACGTCATCTGCTCCAACCCTCTCATTTTGCAGAAGGGGAAACTGAGGCACAGGGCTTCGGAGAATGACGCCTCGATGGCAACCCTGGCTCTTCCTCCTTCCTACCCGTGTGATCTGTCTCAAGTCCCTCCCAAGCACTGGGGGAGACCAAGCTTCACCCAGGACACTGCAATGGAGCGGCCCCGGGTTAAAGAGCCCGGGTCTGGTCCCTTTGTGCTAGTGGACGAGCCAGTGAACTTCCTCTGACCTTCCAGAAGACCTCCGGGGGCCCTCCAGCTCCCAGTCTGTGATCCGGGAGATCCCCGGACTCTGTCGATGCTCAGCCAGGTCACAATGGGACTGCAGTGTTGGGTTCTAGGCACCACGGCTCAAAATGACATTGATTAAGTGGAAAGTGACCAAAGGAGGGCGACCGGGACGGTGCCAGAAGGAGACCACCTCAGCGTGGAGAAGAGACATGGAGGGAGGTGGGGGCGGTCACCCCATTATAAAGCCTGGGGAGCTCAGGAGACCAGAACCTCCAATGCCAGGGCTGCCCAGCCACTTCTGGTGTCCACACCCGGCACCCAGTTCTTATCTGTGGCTCAAGAATAGCATGGTCATCAACTGTACCTGGTAAACAGTCTGGCCGGATGGGCTAAGCCAGGCCCAGGGTAACCAACTGGCCCCAACCCTTCCATGAGTTAGGGGGGTGTCTATTCCAAGCGAGAGAAGACTTCCCCCAGGGGAATGGGCCAAGGAAAACACTTGGTTCCCACGTAGGTGCTGTGCAGGCTTAGAGCCTGGCCAGACTTGGAAGACGCCAAGGTCATCCACTGCATCCTGGGCCATCGCTGGTCGTACAGACTTTTGTCCTGCTACTAGACTCACTGACTCTGGCAGAGAGTGGGAGGCTGATGACTTTATGCCACCCTGCCTCCACCCTGCCTCAATCCAGTTCAGGAACAAGCCATAACATCAAAGACAAAAACCAAACACCAGCCCTCCCTGAGAGCAAGGAAAATGGATGATCTGGGGAGGGGCTCTTTGTATCCCCACTGCTTGGCACACAGTAAGCGCTTAATAAATGCCAGACACAATCAATGCCTTCGGGTATTCAGAGGGCTGTTACAGGCCCTTGTTCCGCTCAGCCCCTGAAGGCAGGGCCAGGAGCAGAGGGCACAGGGGGCAGGTCTGCTACATGAGAAAGAGCTTCTTAAAAATTGGAGCTATTCCAAGGTGGAACAGACGGCTTCCCATGGCAGTGGGTTCTCCATCCGTGGAGGTTTCTAAGAGGAGGCGGGATGCAGGAGAGGAAATTCCAAATGGTTCTGGAATCCCCATTTGACAAATGAGGGAAATGGTCAAAAATTGTCCCGATGCCATGACTTGACCATCGGACTGGTCCTTGAAGGCAGGGACTGTCTTTTGTCATTCTTTGTATCCCCAGCACTCAGCACAGTGCCTGGCACACAGTAGGTGCTTAATAAGTGCCTGTTGGCTTGGCTTGCCTGAGTTAGTGGTGGATCTTTGGTAGGATGAGAAGCCAACCAGTCCTGGGCTCTTCCTCCAACCTGAGATCTCCCACTCTCAGAACAAGGGCCAGACAGCCCCAAGCATGTTCTAGAGGGCACTCATGGGAACAGCCCTGGAATGCTCAGTCTTTCCAGAATGGATTAAAAGTTCTAGCCCTCTGTCCTCTGGCAGCATCAAGGAGGAAAGAAAGCCTCTCACAAGGGCTTACTATTGGAGGGGAGTAGAGTTGGAGTTGTGTCCAACTCTTTGTGATCTCAACTGGAGTTTTCTTGGCAAAGATACTGGAGTGGTTCATCATCTCCTTCTCTACTCATTTTACAGATGAGGAACTGAGGCAAACAGAGTTGAATGACTTGCCCAAGGTCACACAGCTAGTAAGTGTCTAAGGTCAAATTTGAACTCAGGTCTTCCTAACTCCAAGAAGAGTACTCTATCCACTGTGTCACCTCACTGCCCAAGGGGAGTAACGAGATAGCCCTTACTCCTTAATCTTTTTCATACACTGGACCCCAGGAAAGACCATGGCCCCTTCTCAGAAGAATGTGTTAAATGCATAAAATGCATAGGATTACAAAGGAAATCAATTATATTTAAATACAACTATAATTATATTAATTTTTTAAATTTCCTGGCACCTAGGTTAAGAATCCCTGCCTATCTCCTCTGTAGTACATGAGATGAGGAGGAAGGCCAACAGACTGTCATAAAAGGGCTTTTCAACCCAAAGATGACCAGAGGAGAGAGGGAAGAAGTGAATTGTGAGGAGGGGGGATTTGCTGCCCCCGTGTGGCAACCATAAGTAAGAGGCCTTGGGTCTGCGGAGGGCAGGAAAGCTTCTTATTAATTCATTTGTTCAATAAACAGGTATTAAGCACCAACATTGTGCAGAGAACCAGAAGCTGAGGAAAACACAAAGTTCTTTGAAATTATAACACACCATGGAATCATCAGCTCTCGCTCATACAACGTGGACCCGGAATGGCATAGGGGATTTATTGGTCAGTCCAGCCAGATGAAGCTGGAGATGAGGAGACGGAAGGGTAGGGAAGTGACAATCACCCACGCAGACATGTGGACACATACATGCCTGCACATATCCAGGAGTGCGCGCGCGTGCACACACACACACACACACACACACACACACACCCTGGAGAAAGCCATCAGGAGGTGTGAGGGTCTTCTGCAGCCTTTCTGCTGCTGTCCCTTAAACTGTGAAAAAAGCTCCAAGCTAATTCACAAGCCCGTCAACTCTGCCCTGAGCTGTGGATCTAGGAAGGGATCAGTGGAGAAGAAAGAACCAGACCGTCCCCTCCATCCCATTACTTCCAGGGGCTCACACTAAGCCAAAAATTGTACGGACAGTCTCCTCCTTTTCATTCAAATATTCCCTCCTTGCCCTCACCCACCCCAAATTTTGCTAGCATTGTGTGTGTGACTGTGTATAATATACTTCTATCCCCAGCACCGAGCCTAGGACCCTGAACACAGTAGACACGTAATAAATGCTTGCTTACTGAATGATTGATTCATAGGGATGAATTGGACTCAAGAAGTATCTCCTTTCTTCAACTCTGCTGCCTTGGACTTCCCCATCTCCCTACCTTTGCTCAGGCTGTTTGCCCTACCTGGAACACCCTCTCCCTCCCATCTTGACTACTGAAATTAGACCCATCCTTCCAAGCCCAACTAACATGGAGCTTACCTTGAGTCAGCCAGAAAGGATTTTTCTCCTCACACTTCATATAGAACTTTATTTGCACCTCTCTGATGAACACCCAACATTATTAAATTTCTCTTATGTCTATAAAAGACTAAGAGCCCCATAACACCAGGAGCTGAGGGAATAAAAGCCCTCCACTGCTGTCTGTGTGTGTGTGTGTGTGTGTGTGTGTGTGTGTGTGTGTGAGAGAGAGAGAGAGAGAGAGAGAGAGAGAGAGAGAGAGAGAGACAGAGAGAGAGAGAGAGACAGAGAGACAGAGACAGAGACAGAGACAGAGAGACTGAGAACAGGAACTGTGCCTCACTATTAACCCCTGGAGTCCCAGAAGGGAAGGGATTATCATCCCCAAGGACCAGGACTGCAGTAGAGTTCTGAAGCCCCCTGAGGGCAGGGGGGACTCCAGGTACCAGGCTATCCCTATAAGACCTACAGAGGGCATGGGTGGTCAACCCTCTGATACCCAGGGCTCCCTGGGGCAGTGACTGCCCCTGTGCCCCTTTCTGTGCTAACTGCCCTGAGCAGACAATAAACACCACATTATGAGGAGGGACATAAGAAGAGAAAGACCCACTTAGACCATCTGCCACTCCAATTTAAATCTCCCCCCAGCCTTGACTCTATGCCACACGATTTCTTGCTGGGCGTGGAGAAGCCAGATGCTGAAGGAAAGGAGAGGGGATTGATAGATACCAGCCTAGAGAGAGAAAGGTCAGACCTGTCTTCTCAGGATACCCATTCTGAGCCCATGAGGCAGCAGGGCAAGGGCATTTGGGGCTAAGGGTGAGATAAATTCTGAAGTCCCCATCCCTGACCCTCAGTCTTCCCACCTCCAGCACTCAGATCCAATCAGTGGACCGCGGCCACATCCCTGGTCCTCACTCCCATCCACGACCCTCAGTGCCCATTCCCAATGCTCAAACGTAGCCTGAGCCCCAAAGTGTCTCCAGAGCTCAGCCCTCAGTCCCCTCCCTGACTCTGGGCTCTCTGGTCAAGGAACCAGGCTCTTCATATTGTACCACCTCCTTCTTCACCCAAAAGCTAGTAAATGGTGCTCCTTGGAAAGTGCCAGAACACCCCTCCTGCAGAAAATGCTCCTTTGATTGACTCCTTCCTCTTCCTCCTCTCTCGTCCTTGAAATCCACCATCACTGCCCCCAAAGCTGCAAAAGGACACTTCACATTGTCATAATTAAAATCCTATGCTCCTACCTTGGCATTTGGCCTATAGTCCAAGGTGGGGAGAGGGCATCAGTCCCATTCCCAGCAAGGCCCTAGGAGGAGCCAAGCTAGACAGCTTGGAGGGGGAGGCCCTGGGTGGGGCACAGAGTCTTAGCTGCTCCCTTTCCCCCCTTTCTGCTGTGACGGACACCAGCTCCTGTATCTTCACTCTGAATCAAAGTCACTATTGCTGAAGAAGCAGTGACTGCATGTTCACCCCAGTGGCTAATTCCACCCTGGAGCCCCTACTCCCCTAACATTCCCCTCCCAGCATGGAGCACTGCCCTCCAGTCTTCCTGGAGGACCACAGGGTGGCTGAAGGTGGGGGTGAGTCTGAGAAAGGAAGGGAGGATGGAGGGAGAGAAGGGCCAGACGGGGAGTGGGCTCCCAGGTTCAGACCTAGTTAGTGACCTGCTAGGTAGACATGTCCATGACCTCGGAGAGCACCTACCCAACCTGCTCATCTTATAGACGAAGAAAGGAGCTGCTCACAGTGGAAAAGGGACTTACCCAAGGTCACCAAGTCAGGAAGCAGAAGACTTGGGCTTCCAGCAACTACTTCCGACCCCAAATACAAGACTCTTACCATTCCTTCTATAATAAAACATACTTTTAATCAATTTTAATAACTTTCATCATAATTTAATCAGTTTTAATCACTGGATATTTATGAAATGCCTACTATATGTCAGATACTGTGGTAGATTCAAGGCCTCCTCTATAAAATCACCATGGAGGACCCTTCCAGTTTTAAAATCATAGATTTAGGACTAGATGGGACCTTAGAGGCCACAATGCCTAACCCCTCATTTTACAGATGAGGAAACTGAGGCAGACAGAGGTTAAGTGACTTGCCCAGGGTCACTCAGCTAGTAAATGTCTGAGGCCAGATGTGCACTCACGTCTTCCCCCCTCTACTCCATTCCCCATACACACCCAGCCTCACACAATGAGTGAGTGGGTCATGGAATCATGAAGAACTGGGTGCAAAACTTTTCTTGGCTTCAGTCTCCTTTTTTGTAAAAAATGAGGTGTTTGGAGTCTCTGGTCTCAAAGATCTCTAGATCTTTGATCTATGACATCCAACCTGTCTCTTTCTGCTCATCAGAGCTGGGGGGGGGGTTGGAAGCAGGGGTGGGAAGGACACTACTTCAGAAGCAAACGCAGAAGTCAGGATGAGGTCAGACTGCAACAGAACCGCCATCTTGCCCTCATTGCCAGCTATGCAAAGCAAGCATCTACCCTCTGACTTTGGTTTTCAATTCCCTGGTCAATCAAAAAACAAAAAGAAACCATGAACTCAAGAGCAAGGTTCCCCGAGGAAGTGTGTGCTTGAGAGCACATGCAGCTCTCGCTATGTAAGACTAACCCACCCTGACTGGCCTCTGAGGTAAGATCACGTGAAAGGTGTGGCTCTTTTGCATATAAATGGTTTGTAGAAAAAGGACTTTTATTGAAGGAAAACTGATCAAATCTACTTGTAGAGGAACACAGAGCTGGAAGGGCACCTGGAAGTCATCTTGTTCAACCCAGGCATCTTACAGAGTCAAACAGAGGCCCCGAAGGGGAAGTATCCCGCCTGACATCCCGTAAATGGCAATTGCACAGTTCAAACTCCAGGCTTCGGCCTCACAATCCAGTAGGTCTCCCACAGCCAGTATCAGAGTGACAGTCAGATGCTTTCTCACGTGTGGCCGTCCAGAGACATGTCTCGGGCCTGCCTCACCCCTCTGAGCACATACACTCCCATGTCCACACATGCATCTAAACAGTTCACAGTCTTCCAATCCTTTAAGCTTGCAAAGAAGTTAACCATTATCATTTGGATTGCAGGCCTTTACTTTTCACATCAAGACACACATTTCCAAAGCGATTGTCTCTACCTTATGGCCCAGGCCCCAGCAAAGGCTCCCACACCTCCCCGGAATCCCCCAAGCACATCCCAGCTAAATATATACATAGCATCACCCTCAAGCTCCAACTGTGGGTAGAGAGGCTTGAGATCACACATGCAGGCAGAATTACACAACACACATACACATACACACACACATACACACACACAACTTACATGGCTTTCACACTCAGATTTCATAGTTTTATGCAAATTGAGCGTGGCCGAGGCCATTCAAAACTAAGGCTCCAGTTTTCTTAAAAGGACCTCTAGACTTTACTCCTCCCCACCCCCTCTTCAGTTTCCTCTTCTTAGCCTTCCTCCCCTAGAATGCAAACTCCTAAAGGGCAGGGACTTCTGCTAGCTGACATTTAGATCCTCAGGGCTTAGCAGAGTACCAGGAATGTTACTGCTGTCATCCAGTCATTTTCAGTTGTGACCATCTCTTCTTGATCCCATTTGTGGTTTTCTGGGCAAAGATGGTTGGTTTGCCATGTCCTTCTCTGGCTCATTTGACAGATGAGGAAACTGAGGCAAACAGGGTAGAGTGACTTGCCCAGGGTCACCCAGCTAGTGTCTGAGGCCAGCTTGGAACCCAGCCCTTCTTGACTCCAGGTCCGAAGCTCTATCCCTGCACTGGAGACTTAACAGCTGCTCGCTGATTTGGCCATTGAGTCCTCAAGACTTAATTGGCTCTGGGTTCTAAAGGATCAGGCGTGGCTGCCTTTTACACAGGAATACGTGTGTGCAACAAACCAGAGGCCCCTCAGACACATAAATTCACATGTGGTGTTTACATACATGCAAACACATGTTTATCACACATTGATGGGTACATGTATGTGCAAACACACTGACTGACAGCTGTGGGCCCGTGCATCACCATGCAAACGTGCTCTGACACATGCATGCAGCCCACTCCAGCCCAGCCCAGCCCTGCAGAGTTCCGGGGAGGGCTGCCACCCTCTTCTTCCCTCTCCCTCTCTTCCTTCCTCTCTTCTAGCACGGCTGCTGAGGCCGCTCCACTCATCCCTCCCGGCACTAACTCGGCCTGACGTGCCCGTTGCTCGAGGTACCTCCCCCAGAAGCCGTTAGGAGCTGCCCGCTATTTCAGTGGGTGCTAATTGGCTCTGTGATGGGCCTCGGGTCACAGCTCGGTCAGCCGTGGCTGATACTATCTCCCTGTCTGTCCCAAGAAAGGTTCTGTTGTCCACTCTGCTCAGGCCTCACCGGGCTGCTGAACCATGAATGCGTGGCCACGTGGGACTAGGCCATGTGAGTCACGGAGATGACTCTCTTCCCCCCACTCACACTCACACACACACACACACACACACACACACACACACACACACACACCCCAGTAAATCAGGGAGGGGGAAGACAGCTGGACAGGGGAGCAGAGCTAGTGCAAGAGAGAGGTGCTGATGGGCTGTGACCCTCCTGCCCAAACCCCTCCTTGCCATGGTACCTAAAATCCCACTGTCTTTCAGTTTAGTGCTCTCCTCCCTGGAAGCCCCTTTAAAATTGTAAGCACTGACCCAGCAGACAAGGGGTGGGCCTGACTCGATTGGATCATTTTTCCTCCGATGGGAAGATTCAGGAGGCACCAGGAAGGCACCAAGGGCCTTGTAGGAGAAGGAAGGGCGAGTGGCAGGGCGTGGGGTGGAAGAGAGGAGTCCAAAAAAGAAACCGACTTTGATGGTTTCCTCATTATGCCAAGGGCATGAGAGGCACTGCAGTGTGGGGGGCATTAGAACCCAGCAGATCCAAGCTGGAGTTCAGATTTGGCCCTGGGCCACTCTGGTCCTCAGTGACCTCCTCTGCGAAGTGAGAGCCTTGGCCTCTGAGGCCCTTTCTAATTCCAAAAGCAATGATCCTTTAATGAAGAATGCCCCCCAGTTCCCAAGCCTCTGAACAAGATCCTTGTCGTCATTGAAATATCACTGAAATGCCTGCTTCTCCTCCAGGAAGCCTCCCTGGAAAAAACTCCCTTCTCAACCTCGGCCTTTACCTCTGTCAAGTTGGACAGCAGACCTCTCCACCTGCTCAGCAATGTTATCCCAAGGCCTCACACGCCTGCTAGGAGCAGTGAGTCTGCATTGTGGAGGTGACCCCAGGCAGGTAGGGCCTGGCCTCTCAGGGACTGCTCAGCAGAGATGACTTCCTGGATAACTGAAATCAGCAGGAAGTGGCTTAGTATCCTCCTTGCACAGATGAGAGAGAAACGGAATTCAGAGTTATGGAATCCTAGGGTCTTGGAAGGGACATCAGTGGTCATTTAGCCCAACCCTTCTCAGAAAGGAATCCCCCATTATAATATACCCCAGAAGCCCTCCTCCAGTTTCTGTTTGAACACCTCTAACTACAGGGAGCTCATTGTCGAACCCAAGATCTCATTAGTTTTTTAATTATTGAGCTTGAGGTCCACTAAAACTCCCAGATCTTTTTCAGATAAACTGCTCTTTAGCCATCCTTCCCAATCTTGTACTTGTGGAGATGATTTTTTGAACCCAAGTATATGACTTTACATTAATCCTTAGTGAAATTCATCTCGTTAGATTCATTCCAATTCCCTTGACTATCAAAATCTTTTTGGATCCCGACTCTATCATCCAGCGCTACTATATTACTTACAAATTAGTAAGTATGTCATCTATGTCTTTATTTAAATCATTGAGGAAAATGTGAAGCAGTGTAAACTCTTCTACAGACATTTGCCTACAACCACACAGCTAGTGCCAGTGGTAGGTTTTGAACTCAGGTCTTCCTGACTCAAAACCCAGAGCTTAATTCACTAAACAACAATGCCAATGAAAGAGCTCAAAGGTGGGGACCTGACTGATCCACAAGTTGCCTTATCAGATCACTGGTTAATAGACAGCAAGCTCTTCCCGTCTTCCTACATTTGGACCTCTTTGGAACTAGATTTCTAGGCTTCCTCTGTAGTTGGTGTCAGGAAGGAGGGAGGGTTAGCAGAGAGGGCATCCTGGGGGTCACTTGCTCCTCCTTTCTCTACTCTTGTCCCAAACTGCACGTCCCAGGATCACCGGTTACCTGGGGCTCTTACAATATATTTTTTTTCTGACAGAAAGGGCTGATTTCCAATCTGCCTCTCCTCATAGCTAGATTTGTTAAGTCTGATGGGGAAAAGGGAAAAGGGGAAAGGGAGTTGGGATGGCCCAAGAGCAACGTGGAAGTAAGCAGTCTAGGTGATTGCTTCACACTTAGCAGCATCTTCTCCCTCCATGCTGCCCCATGGTTTCCTCCAACAATCCTTGGTTGAGCAGTAGCAAGAGGGAGAGACAGTCAGCATAGCGTGTTTACTACCCTAGCTAGAACACGGCTGCCCACCCCTCCCCAGCCCTTGACCCCTGCTCCAAACATTTCAGATTCTATTGTCTCTTCATCTTCTGCCTGAAGCCTTTGCCTATCCACACAGCTGCTAGTGCCTTCCCTCCCCAAACCCCACTGCATTCACTTTGTATACATTCTCAACCTATTTCTATAAGCACATGTGATCTCCTCCTGTTTGAAAGTAAGTTTTTGAGAGCTACTTTGATGTTTGTCTTTGTAAACCCAGCACAGAGCACACAATAATTGTTTAATAAATACTGGTTTGACCTCTACTCATACCTATGCAGAGGTTGGGATACACAGGTGTGGGATGTTGCTACATTGTCAGAATTATTCAATGTACTGATTTTATTTTTTTCATCTTCTTTAAAACAAGCTTTGATATGTGAGATGGCTTTAGTGATACGAGGGAAATTTAAGTGATACAAAATTTTAAAATCAACAATTTTTAATAGAAAAATAAATACTTGTTTGCCGTTTAATGGTTGATGAATGATAAGACATTTCTGGCAACTCATAAGTCAAGTCCTGTAAGGCCCCTTGTAAATAATCTTGTCTCCCATTTATGGGATAGAGAGATGGGCTTGGACTCTGGAGGTTTTGCTTTTGACATTTATTAGCTATGTGGCCATGAATCACTTAACCCCTCTGAGCCCTGGCTTCTTCATCTGTAAAATGGGTGTAATAACACCTGTGTTTGCTGTCTCAGGGGCCTGTGGTGAAGCTCTGATGAGATAATACATATCTTTGCAAATTGTAAAGAGTTATAAAAATATCATCAGAACAGTCTTTATTATTGTTATTGTTGCTGTTGTTGGATTTTTATAGTATAATTTTAAAAATGTTTTTCAGAAGGATACCATAGTATGTGTGTGTGTGTGTGTGTGTGTGTGTGTGTGTGTGCGCGCGCGCATGCGTGCATGCATGTGTGGGTGTGATTACAAAATACTAGGAAAGATCTCTAAAGCTTTGGTGGCTCAGAGCCGCAGAATTTCTTAATCCAACATAGTCCCCAGGACCCTGTCACTGCCTCACGCTCATGCCAGTGTCCCGGATCTCTGGAACCCAAGAAAGTGTCCCACTTTCCTCTCCATTATCCAGTTTTGGCGTGGAGCATTTTACAAGCTTTTGTCCTAGGGCATGGGAAGTGGAACAGGGCCTCGGGGGTTGGTACTGGGGAGAGAAGGTCCCTTTCTTCACCTGCTGCTTTCAGTCTTGTTGTTCCAAGGAATAGAGAAGAGAACCTGACAACAAGGCAAAGCCCTGAGAGGATCCTCAGTCAATCCATCAATCAACTTTTACTAAGCCCCTGTACCTGCCACCAATAACACAACTACAAAGAACAAAACAGCTCCTGTTACTTTGGTGCTATCTAGCCTGCCTTAGGATGCCTTAGGGTATCTTCTTGGCTCGTTGTGTTAAAAAAAAACCAGTACCGATGTTCTGTTGTGGGACTTCTTATCACTTAAGCACATTCTTGGGTGACAGGCATGTAGTCCATCGATCACAGGGAAGGAAAGCCTTTCCGCCTTTGTAGGACCCTGCCAAGCCTTCATGAAGCCAGAGTTGTTGCCAAACCTTGATACCCCAGAAGAGGACTTGGGTCAGGAATATCTGCCAAGAATAGATTAAAACAACCATGATGTACCGCCTCAAATCTAAATGTTTAAACTCAGTGCTGGTGTGGCTGTGGGGAAGCAGGCACTCTCGCTATTCTGAAGGACCAGCACAAGCTGGTGTAGCCACTCTGGAAAAAATCCCCAAACCATAAAATCGACCTGCCCTTTGGACCAATTAATCTCATTCCCAGAACTATGAATTCAACTCCGTCCAAAGGCCTTTGTAGCTGTGTCTACATAACAGCAGGAACCCAGAAACAACAGACTATGGACATCAATGCCATGGAAGCTGTGTCAACATGAACAAGCCGAGGGTTTAGCTGACGCCAGGAATATGGAGCAAAGGGGCAAAAGGAAGACCAGAAGATTGCATTCCTAGATGTGGCAATGATTTGACAGGCAACTTGCACAATCAATTAAAAGGCGTCCCTGAGTTTGTGGTTTTCCAATGCTATTGCTGCTTGAATACATAATTGATTTTTTAAATTGCAAAGTAAATTAGATTCATGATAACAGGTCAACGGCCTGTGATTTCCTAGGTGTGGGAATGCCCTTCTCAGCTCATTTACGACTCAGGACAAGTCTCAGTGAGTTGCCTTTCGTCACATGGCCAATAATGTCCAAAGTGAGATTTGAACCCAAGACTTCCTGACTCCAACCAAGGCCAGCACTCTATAGCCTATTCCATGCTGCATTTTATTTAAATAGTAATTATTGAAATCTATAGATAATATTTTTTTTAGTGGTCTGGACCTATGACTTTATCAGTTATGGGTCACTCTGGAATAGACTACCTTTGCAGATTATCTGTAATCTATAGAATTGCTTGGGACATAAAAAGGTTAAGTGACTTTTCCAAGGTCATACAGACAGGACTTGAATCTAGGTCTTCTAGGCTGCCCCTCTATCCACTTTGGCATGCTTACCTTTTAAATGGCAATCATAAGAAAATTACATATATGTATATCATACACACATACACACCCACATACGTACACACATAACATACACACATATTTTTAAAAGACTCTGACCTGCTCTCAGAACCCCGGCAAGCCCAGAGGAATCCTCAGATATCACTCTGCCGACACATTCAACCAACCTCTGAGCCCCTGTCTAAGAGCAGGCTTCACAGCCCCAAATGTGTGGCTCTTGGGAAGTTTCCCCAGCTCTGAGCTCTTCAAAGCTGCATCTCTCTGCACCCATAGCCTTTCCTTCGCTCTTCCCAGGCCATGGAACCACCTGCAGGAGTTCCAAAGGGCGGAATATTCCTTTTTACCTCTTGCTGGAGAGAGGAGAAGGTACTGAGGGCTGGGAAACACCAGTGGCCACCTTCACTACTATTCATACCCGCATACGCCCTTGGTGAAATGCTTGTTGAATGAATAAAGAACATGCCACCCAGCACATGGGCAGCACACACATACAACTGCACAGAAAACACATGCATATGAGTCAGGCACCCACACCCACTGAAAACGTTGCACACGTTCCCACAAACACACAGAACTCTGAACACTCAGATTTGTAGATATGCTCATTCTCACACCCTTGCACCAGCTGAAACACACACACACACACACACACACACACCACACACACACGAACGCACATGTGTGCAGACACTCACCAGTATTGTTCCTGCATCTCTCCAGGCTCTCCTGGGCATCTGCATCCTTCGCGACAAGTTTAGAGAAAGGGAGAAGTTGGCTTTTACTTCCCCTTTTCTCATCCTTCCCCTCCCCCAGCCCATGGAGGCCTTGGGGACAGACTGGCTGGTGCCAGCCATTCACTCCAGCCTAGGCTTAATGAGGCTGCGGCCCAGGGGCCCTAGCTGCAGACCCCTTCCACCTCAATCATTTCCAAGCCGCTACTGAGGCCTCCCCATCTGGGGACAATCCAGTATCCTTCCCTCAGTCGAAATAGCTCCATTCTCCATCCCTAAAAGGTGGAATAGAGGAGGCCCCTCCCTCAGCCCTCTCCTTTTCATGACGAGGAAACCGAGCTACAGTCCCTTGCCCCAGATCCACAGTGAGTGGGCTAGGAAGCACCATCTCTGCCCCAGCCTGGCTCATTCCATAGAGCTTGCGGCCCCAACCTGCAACCTCCCACATCACCACACACACACACACAGAGTTCAGTGGTGACCTCCAGCCGGGTCCCCTCCCTGCCTCTGTGCCAAGTGCCCCCCCACCCCCCTGCAAGAGGCTTGCTGATGCCTTCTTCTGGGTGAGCCCTCCTCGAAGATATTTGTCACAGACCCTTGCAGCAAACACAAGCAAACAAAACCACCCCCCAGGCTCCAGATCATAATGCAGACTGGGGGACCAGAGCCAGAGTAATTAGGTTGCACAACAGGCTCTTAGCTGGGCTAATGCTGAGGAGGGACTTTCAGGCAGAAGATATTTGCCTCAGAGAGAGAGGCAGCATGCATGATCTGGTGGGCTTGTGGGCAGTGGGCCTGGGTTTCAATTTCTCCTATCTCTTTCATGATTATCTCTACAAAACTCTCCTATTTCCCCCAGAATGACTCTGGAGTTGCAAATTAAAATAAGCCTGAGTTATCACCTTACCCTGATCAAATTTGCAAAGATGGAAAAATTTAATGTCAATAAGGCCATGGTACAAACTGCTGCTGTCTCCGTGGAGAGCAAAGCTGGCTGGTCAGTCTTTCCTCCTCATTCCTTCCTAGTTCCTATTTATTACAGCATATCTACCACTTGGCCCTCCTGCTTGAGGACCTCCAAGAAGGGGGAGCGTCTGAACAGCTGCTCCAGGAAAAGGGGTGGAACGGAATCATCCCAGACCATGCCAATATCCCATTGGAGCTGGCCAGAGGCAGGACCATCTCTCCTTTGCCTTCTCTAAAATTCCAACTGTATATGTCCTCCACTGTGACTGAAAGCCTGCTGAAAATGTTACTCGGGTCCATCGGCTCCTATGTACCCTGGGCCTGTTTGCTAAGGACACCATACACTGGTTCCTCTGACGCCTCTGCATGTTGGTAAGTGTGATTGCCAGCACTATTTCTCACCATCAGCCACACCCAATTACAGCAATAAGCTCGTTAGTATGGAGTAGAAAGAGAAACTACAGATTCAGTTTAAGGTTCTGGGTATGGGATGGCTACAGAATTATAATCATAAAATAAACCAACAGCTCTCCCTGCCCCCAGGTGGCATCTAGCTGGGAAGGAAGCGTCTCAGGTAATTAAATGATTCCCCGTACTAAGAGTCACAGGCTTCCTTGTGTGCCAACTCTGAACACAATTAAAAAGATACACCTCAAAACAAGATTTTTAAAAAAAATATATATTTTTTTCAATCAGCAAAATTCCATCTCCTCTCCCTTCCACACGGAAAAGGAAATAAAAACAAAAGTAGTTAATCAAAACAAATTTCCACATTGGCCATGTCCGATATATGTCTCCCTCTGCCTCTGAGACCTTCACTTCTATATCAGGAGGTAGGGAACAGGTTTCTCCTTTAGTCCTCCAGAATATGGAAATTATTTTATTGGAATTCCTAAGTCTTTTAAAGTTGTTTGCTTTCACCATATGATTGCAATTGGATAAACTGAAACCATTAAAATGGGTCTTATCTTTTATCTAGAGCCAGGGAAGGATTCTTTACTGAAAGAGTCCACACACTTAAAAAAATACATTTTTTGACCACTGTACTTCAGTATAATCAGTTTCCTTTATAATCTTTCACATTTTATTTTACGCATTTAGACACTTAAATTATGCACAGTTAAATATTATACATATTAAATTTAAACATTTAAATTATTCCAACACAGGGCTATAGACTGCCCAAGGGGTCCACAAAACATCAAAGATGAAGAGTCCCCCTAAACTAGAGAAAGCCAGATTTTAAAGCGCTATCAAAACAATAAGGAACAGTTTTAAAAAGGACAGAGGGGCTCTGGATTTAAACGTTTCAGACAGAAAAGGGAGGGGGAAGAGAGAGCAGAAAGGAAAAGGAGGCATCCTTGCCCCTCTCCCGAAAAGTTTATTTAAATTATTTAAATTCATCTCCCTCCCACTCTGGTCCCTGCTCTCCTCTGTCTCCAGGAAAAAACAGTGCTCCACATAGTGATGGGGACCCTAGTGTGTCTGACACCATCTTTCTCTGCCTCTGCCATCCGCTGGTTCATGCTTCTCTCCCATTCCTAGGCGCTTACTTCCTAAAATTCCAGCGTGGCAGTAACTCTACCCCGTTGTCTAATCCGCCCGATGCTCCATCCATCCTTTTCTTGAGCTAGGAAAAGTAGTGAAAAACTCCAAGCCCCAGAGTCCTTAGCGAAGCCCCAGATCACTTCCTCTTCTTTCAGGAGAAGAATCCTTCCAAACATTTGTTAACATCCGCATGTTAACTCGCTATTGCTACAGTGGTTAACTTGTCCAACCACTTTTAGAAAACTTGGATTGTTAGTAATAAAAGCCAGAAAATTATTTATTACCTTTGATCTAGTGATCTCACAACTAGATTCAAACATGAATGTTGACAGTAAGAAATTATCTATCTGTAAAATATACATATATATGTATATTATGTATATATGTATGTTCACATATATAGGTGTATATATGTGCATATACATATATATGTGTATACATATGTGCATATACATATATATGTGTATATATTTATATGTATATATAAAATCAGAGCACTCTTTGTAATAGTAACAAGGCATGGTAGTGACTAAAACATTGGACCTGGAGACAAGACCTGAGTTTAAACCCTGCTTTAGAAAATTACTAGCTGTGTGACCCTGGGGAAGTCACTTCCCCTCTATCCGCCTCAGTTTCCTTATCCATAAAATGAGGGGGTTGGACTTCATGGCCTCTTAAGTTCCTTCCAGTGTTAATCCATAAGCCAATGATTGCGAAACAGCTGAATGAAACCTGTGCTATAAGGAAAGAGGAATATTAAGAATTCAAAGACACATGGGCAGGCTTTTATGAAGTGAAATCAGAGTAAAGAAAGCAGAATCAGGAGAATGACGTCTACAAGGACAACAACTCTATAAAGGACAGCGCTTTAAACATCAACAGAAGTTTGCTGGAATACAGTGGACAGCATCGCTGCTTACTTGTTCAAGCGAAAACACGTGCCCTCCGTTCTTCTAACTAAAAGCCAGCTATACAAAAGCAAGGTTTTATGTGCTATGAATGACGATTGCTTTCTTCTGCTGTTTGGTTTAACTGCTGTCAGGGATTATACTCTGGTGGGGGATCCACTTGGGAATGTCAGGAGTTTTTCTCCTTTTCTGTGTCCTACACCTCTTTGTCAGTCAGTCTGAGGAAGTCCATGGACCTCTTATCAGAATTATGTTTTTAAATGCATAAAAATATATAAGAACATGTGTTTATGTAATAGAAAAGCACATATAAAATAAAATACAAAAGAAGCCATCTACAATTGAAATATAGTTATCAATTTTAAAAAACTATTGTGAATAAAATTCCAAGAGACAAAGTTCTGGGTCTTAAAACTAAATTTATTAGGCCAGTCAATAATCAATACATTGATGGTCAATGATTTCTCTCAGTAATCAGAGATGAAAGGGAAGTCTCTGAGCCACCTTAAAGGCCCATTGTTCTTCCTTTCAAATAAGTAACTTTGCTATCTCTCTATAATCTACTATTGCTCCAAGAAGCTGCAGCTTCACTCTGGGAAACCAGAGTGTGGGCTAGACCAGGCTGAGGGAAGCCGGTGGGTCTCAGGCCCATCAGTGTGTTAGGGGAACACCAACCCCAAGCACATAAAGACTTCCCTTGCGCAATGGGCGGATGAGAACAATTCCAATTACATGGGCACTTGGCCAGGTACCGAGATTATGCTAGCCATTGCAAGTCACCCTGACTTTTGTCCTGCCATTGGACTTCAGTGACGACTCTGCCTCACTTAAATCCACTTCATGCTCAAGTAAAGACATCACCCAGTGATGTCACTGGTCTTCTTCAGAAAAAAAAAGGGAAAAAAACCCCATATTGGGACTTCCCCTGACAAGAAAAAGGCAACCCTACTTGGTGGATACTTAATGAGGAGGCAGGCTGAGTCCTCAGCTGCTGTTAAAGGGTGGGAGATCAGCTAAGAATGACACCTGGTCATGAGGTTGGAGCACCCTCTAGCAATCTGGGTGACCCCTCATGGTATCTCGGGCTTAGTGTCTCCTTCAGGAGCCGGGCTGTCCCAAACTCTAATGAAGAGACCAAGGCCACTGGGATATCTCTGGATAGAGTCCACCAGCTCAGTTAGGCTTCAGTTTGCTGGGTAAACAAAAGCCAAGATCCCATTTGGATGGGGACCAGCTCGTGGAAGTCAGCGAGCAGATACCTTGGGCATAGGAGTGATCACATTACTCAGCCATGCCCTTCGGAGACTGACTGGCCTCTTCAGCAGTGGGGTCTTGACAAAAATAGGAGGAAAAAGGATGACTCACAAATTAATAATTGGTTATTAATATAGTAGTATAATATTAATGCCCCTCAAAGCCAAGTTCCCAGACCCCAGGCTAAGAACCCTGGTATTTGATTAGTCAAAACAAAATTTACTCATTAAACAAAAATGTCCCTTAAGTACTGGGATCAACTGAATATGGTTATTCAAATTACCTAAGGCACTTCGGAAAGCCTCTTGGATATTTCCTTTTTTGGCTTTGAAATCCCAGTGACAAGCACAGGGCCAGATACTCAGTATGTCCTTAATAGATATAATTGGCATAGCAAGTGGTAATGCAGCCTCACTGTGGACTCTGACTGCATGCATGTGTACATGTGTGTTCATGCGGGCACACACAGAGGTTTTAAAAAATTAATTACTTGGGGCAGCTAGATGGTGAAGTAGATGGAGCTCTGGCCTTGGAGTCAGGAGGACCTGAGTTCAAATCCGACCTCAGACACTTGACACTTACTAGCTGTGTGACCCTGGGCAAGTCACTTAACCCCAATAGTCTCACCAAAAAGGAAAACAAAAACAAAAAACAAAAAAATAAAATTACTTTCAGTCAAGCATTTATTTTTTCTCCCCTACAACCCTTCCAACAAATAAGAAATAGCATTTATATAGCTTTTAAAGAATTGTAAAACCCTTTACATATATTATCTCATTTGATCTTGACAGCAGCCCAGTAAGTATTATCACTCCTATTTTACAGATGAGGAAACTGAGCACAGATCAGTTAAATGATTTGTCCAGTGTCACATAGACAGTGAGACAGGATTTGAATGTAGGTCTTTCTGACTGTAAGCCCCAAATTTCTATCCACTTTGACACGTAATTGCCTCCAAATAACCATAGTCAATCAAAACAAATTCCCACATTGCTGTGTCCAAAAATTCGTGCCCCATTCTAGCAGGAGTTTTTTAAAGGACCCTGGGAAGAGGAGATGGGGAGGAGAGGAGGAAAGAGAAAGAAAAACAGGGTGGCAAAGCTGATCCTGCTTAGGGTTTGGGAGCTTCGAGGATGCTCCTTAACCAGCTGGGGGGGGGGGGTCAGTTTTGGGTTGTGAGGCCTCTGTCCTGATGAAGCCCCCAGAGACGAAGCACCAGATGGAATGTCCGTGGACAGTTAGATAGACAAGACACATGCAGAGTAAACGGAACGCTGTCTTGGAGAAGGCCTCCTGCAGAAGGTGGCATTTGAGCTGAGTCTCGAAGGAAACCAGGGACTTGAAGAGGTAGAGGTAAGGAGAGAAGGCATTCCAGGAAAGAGGCCCAGCCCAGGCAAAGATCTGGAGATGGGAGATGGAGCATGGTGTGTGACGAATGGCAAGCAGGCCAGTAAAGCTGAATCCCAGAGTACACAGAGCAATTGTAATTGTATGTAACAAAAAGGAATTCAGTCCCTGCCTTCAAGGAGCCGCTGTTCACTCATGTCTTGTTGGACTCTTTGAGACCATTTGGGGTTTTCTTGGCAGAGATACTGGAGTAATTTGCCCTTTTCCTTTCCAGTTCATTTTACAGATAAGGAAACAGAGACAAACAGGGTGAAGTGACTTACCCAGGATCACATAGCTAGTAAGTGACTGTAGGCACATTTGAAACTCAGGTCTTCCTGACTCCAGGCTAGGTGCTCTATGCACTATGGCGCCACCCAGGTGTCCTCCATGACCTCTGAGGTCCCCTTCAGCTCTAGAACTGGATCTATGATAAGACGGGGTAGTCTTACACTAATGGGCAAGTTTTTGGGTTTTTTTTTTCTTGGCTTAAGTTTATGTTTCTAATGGGGCTTTGTCTTTCGTTTTGAGTAGGTTAGAATGTAGTTAGGTGAAGGACAGGGAAAGGACTTTTGCTGATTGAAAAATAATTTTTCCTCAATATCTTTATGAAAGTTACTTTAGCGCAGTGTCAAACTCCAAAACAGAATGATTATAATGAAGATGAGACATCTCATACAGTTGCCCTTTTCCATGTACCACCATTACAATTCAAACAAGTTTCTTGTCTGCAGCAAGGGTGTTCACTTTTAAGTCCGAGATAACTGAGCTTTATTATTCATCACCTGATAGCACTCACTTGCGACTGCTGAAGATCTAGAATTTTCAAGTAAGTCAGCCGCCCACAGTCCCACTAACCCTCTGCTTTCATGGGGGAATCGAGTGTCTTTTGGAAATGCCTAGAATGTCTTCATGTCTTTATATCTTATGCTTGATTTTCTTAAAAAAATTTACCACAAACTGCAGTCATCAGAGAGGAGGACAATGAGTCCCGACGTGCAGTGTATAAGCGATTCAGCGCCCTGTTGCATTCATCACTGTGGCAGCAAGAGCAGAATGCCGCAGAAGTGATGCTAGCAACACACATTTCTTGCTTCCTTTTTCTGTTAACTGAGGCCCTTTTGTGGCTACTTCTTTAGTATCTCTGACATTCAGCTATGATTCTGGAGTAATGAGGTGCATTAAGAGAAAATTACTTTTTAGTCAGAATCTGAACTCCCATTTGACTTAGATTTATGCTTTTTTTCCTTTTTCTTCCCTTTTTTCCTCTTCTTACTTTTCTCCTTTCTCTTACACTTCTCCTTACATTCTGAGGAGCTGGAAGTACTGCCATCTTCACCTGGGGTAGAATCCTCTAGCAGCTTCTTTAGCTGTTGTACCCACTCTGAATTGTTCTAATTTCAGATTGCCTTTGATGAAGAATGGGCATTCTTCGTCCCCTGTTCTGCATCCATACCGTTCACAGCGCCAGCATTGCATAACCTTGACTTCTCTCCCCAGGGGCATCCAGAGGCCTTTAGTTGATGAGCCAGAAATTCTCTGGCATGTTCATTGCCCGGTACATCTGATATACTGTCTTCTGGCTCGGTCTCATCTTCCCTGATAAGTCCAGGAGAAGGTTTTTCATAAAAGGACTCGAGTTGCTGCAGCCGTTCCCGATGCTCCAGCTCGGCTGGGCTCCCAGGCCTGCTTGGGGGGCAGAGGCGTGGCCTGGCCAGGCCCAGGCTCCCTGACACCGGCAAGTTACTCTTGCAATGATCCCTAGATAAAGGCTGGATCCCAGAATGAATTGGGTTCATAGCACTCAATTGCCAGGGCAGGAGATTGGGACCAACTCACTTGAGGTTACAGGTATTACAAGCAGGTGCATTTCCTTGATGTCCTATTGCTTAATATTTTATTTTTTGCTTTTTGGTGAGGCAGTGGGGGTTAAGTGACTTGCTTAGGATCACACAGCTAGTAAGTGTCTGAGGCCACATTTGAACTCAGGTCCTTCTGACTCCAAGGTTGGAGCTCTATCTGTCCCCTTAATATTTTAAATAAATGGTTCTTGTTTGGTTTTGTTTTGCTTTTAACTAGGAGATCCAATCTATGTGACTTTTAGTGCTTTGATATAAACAGGAGTTTCCAGTAGATGGGTTATTGAGTCCAGCCCCTTCATTTTACAGGTAAGGAAACTGAGGCCAGAGAGCTGAGTGACTTACCTAGGATCACACAGGTGCTACAGAATAGTTGTGGGACTGGAACTCAGGAGCTGTGATTCCAAATCCATCTTCTGAGCTTATATTTGAACGGAGGTCTTCCTGGCTTCAAATCCAGAGCTTTATCCACCCTACCAGCTACCTCTGGCAGCTGAAAGCAATATAACAGAACTCTAAGTGGTCTTTTTGGGGAGGCAATAAGGAAAATAGAACTGAGGAGACTGATCATTGCCTAATTACAAGAATGGTCCTTGTTTTTACTTCCTGACAGCATCCAGGGGGTGGCTTACTTCGGGAGGAAGGACACAATCCCTCACCGGCATCCACAGGTACCTGTGTGTCCGTGGGGGATGCAAACAGGCTGTGTATATTACTATAAGTCTGTGTGTGTGGCTGTGAGCCTGCTGTGTCTCTGTGTGGACAGATGCTGTGCACCTGGGCGGCAGTGCAAGTGTCTGGACGAGGGCTTCCAAGAGCTAGCGCCCACCTCAGAGATCGTCTCCCCCAGCTCCTTTTCTTCTAACAGTGAAAAATAAGAGAAGCATTCTTAGAAATAGCAGAATCCTGGAAGTCTACAGTGGGAAAAGCTGGCTTCAAGTTCATCTAGGCTACTTGTGGGACTTTGGGACAATGCCTCCCTTCCCCTTTCTGGCTGTAACATCCTCTTCTGTAAAACGTCGTGTTTGGCATTTTGAGGGCTCTTCCAGCTCTCAGTCTCCAACCCTACTGATGTATGATTTTCACCCTCCAGTCTGTGCTGGTTTCTTTCTGCGGGGAAATGAATGGATGCGTTTCTTTGTGTGCACGGGTACCTTCATAGAACGCCACCCCCTTGGTTCCAGGTTAACATATGCACATGTTGGGCTGGGCAGTGTGATGGGACAGACGTGGAGAGAGCGACTGTGTATCTGAGGGGCATTTGGTGGCAGGGTCTGGACAGGGACCCTTCCTTCTCTGCCTGTTGTCAATTCTTAGATGGGAAAGAAGCGCACGGGTAGAAAGCCACTCGCTGATCTGGGGGGCCCCCTCCTGGCTGCTCGCCGGCTCCTCTAGACCACGTAGTCTTTCCTCTTTCTCGCTAGTTCCTGAGAGAGGGAAGGGGGAGGAAGACCCCGGTCCGCCCCCAACCCAAGGAAGGAGGGAGCTTAGGCAGAGCAACAGGGACAGCGCACCCTTTTCAGACACTGTCGTACGTAGCTTCACACAGGAACACACGTAAGTACACATTGACACAAACACACACACGCACGCACATTCACGTGCAGCCTAACTCCCAGCTGAAAGCACAGTCAGAGCCCATCACTAGCACCCTTGGCGAGGTACGCACTCCCACTCCCACTCCCCCGACACCTCCAGAGATGCTCAGACAGCCCCCCTCCCTCGGCCCTGCCCCCGCCTGGGGTCCCCCCTACCCCCCCACCGCACACCCCGCAGACCACAGCCCGTCCACACTGGAAGGGACCTGAACCTGCAGCTGGACCCAGCGGTATCAGAACAAGAACCCCGGGACCCTGGTCCGCCCCCCAAGCTGGAGCCCCGGCCACTCTCGGGCTCCATCCAGCGGGCCAGGACCCACCTCCCCCAGACCCTCCCACTCACAGACGCACTCAGACACGCTCCCACGTCACGGGCTCGCTCCTCCTCGGGGAGGGACCCCGGCGCTCCGCCCTCCCCGGCTTTGCGGAAATACTGGTGGCAACACAATGAAGGCGTCACATGACGGGCCGGCCTGAGCCGGACGTGGTCGGGGTCCGGCCGAGCAGGGCAGAGGGTTCAGGGGCACCGGGCGGTCGGGAGCCAGCGGCGGGGATCGGCTCGCGGCGCAACGGAAGCGCCCCATGGAGCTGTTCGGGGGGCGTGGAGGGGTGAGTGCTGGGACTGGGGCTGGGACTGACCCCGGCCCAGGGGGGCTGTCGCCTCCCAAGTAAGTGGAGGTGTGCTGGGCGCGCGCGCGCGCCGCCGTGCCCCGCTGCTCCAGATGCCGCCAGGTGTGTCCGTCTGTGTCTCTGATGGTGTCGGGGTGCGAGAGGGAGCGGGGGACCCGCAGGAGTTGGAAGCGATCATTCAGCCCCTTCGCTTGGCAGAGAGGGAAACTGAGGCTGAGAGAATTAAAGCGACCCGCCGGGGTCAGACGGCCACGAAGTGTCTGAGTCCGGACTTGAACCTGAGTCTTTAGCTTCCAGCTACCTAATCATTGTGCACGTGGCCTACGAGCCTGGTTGTCACCCTTCTCCCTCCTCTCCCCTCCTCCAGCGTCCAGGTTTTGATTGAGCACCTGGTATTCGAAAAGCCAAAGACTGTCCCTGCCCTCCAAGAGCTCACTTTGTAATGGGGGAGATAACCTGGTAGTAACTATGCAAACAAAAGGTGGATCGGATGAACTGGAAGGCATTCTGAATGAAGGGAGGCACCGATCCTAAGTTAGGAGGAACGAACGAACGAGTGAGGGAGGGGATTTTAGCTGAGGGGAGGCAGAGATGAGAAGGGAGAGCTTGCCAGGTAAGGAGAACCTGGAGTGGAGAGATACTTGTGTTATGCGAGGAACAGGCAGGGGGCCAATGTCACTGACTCAAGAGTGCATGGAATTACTTCCAGAGTAAGAAGACAGGAAAAGTAGGGAGGGGCAAGCCAGGTAATGAAGGTGCTAAAAAAGAAAGCTAAACGTGATTTGATATTGGATTCTGGAGTTTATTAAATATGGGGGTGATGTGGTCAAAACTGCACTTTAGAAAGATCTATTAACATCTGAGTGGAGGACAGTTGGGAACACTGCAGGCAGGCAGACCCACCCGCAGGCTGTTGTCCAGGCATGAGGTGATGAGAGGAATGGTCCAGAGTGGAGGCAGTGTCAGACGAGAAAAGATGAGATGCTGCAAAGGCAGCAGACTGGATATGGCAGTGTGAGAGAGAGAGAGATAGTGAGGGCTCCAGGGGCACTGGAGGCTGGTACCCTTTGGTACCAGGGAAGAAAGAAGAGCTCGATGATTTAAGGGGGAAATGTTGAGCTTCAGATGTCTGCCAGGTAGGGAGATGTCTGAAAAGGCAACTGGAGATTTGAAACTGGAGATCAGCGGAGAGGTTGGCGCTCAATAAATAGATAGGAGAATCATGTGCACCTGCTGATTCTTTATTTAATCTCTCACTGAGCCCCATCCTCTTTGTTACTGATGCTGCTACCCTGGCCCAAGCCTCTCCTCCCTTCTTGCCAGGATGGGTGTAACAGTCTTTTAATTTAATAAGCATTTATTCAATTCCATTAGCATTAATTAATTAGTTCCTACTATGTATCAGATACTGAATTAGATTCTGGGGATACAGTTAAAAATGGAGCAGCTTATGTTTGATTGGGGAAGACAGAAAGTACACTGATAAGCTGATAAAAATGTTTACAAAGTAAAAAATGGAATGACTGATTGAATGGGGACAGAAAAATACCACGTGGGGGATCAGGAACCCTTTAAGTAGAAGGTGGTGTTCTAAGAGGTGGAGGTGATTGCATTCCAGGGACACAGGCAAAGAGAAGAAATAGAATGTCATCTGTGTAGGGAGGAGAGGGGGGGATGGATAACAAATACGGCAGTTTGGCTGGAATATGAGGGGGTGTAGCAGGACCTAGTATGGAGAAATCAGTTGGATCTTCCACACAGACAGACATTCCTGCCGTACTGAATATCAGTTTCCTGAAGGAGCCATAATCTCCTTACCTCAGTTGGCTCTAGAGAGAAGAGTCCACCAGGATTCTTTTCTTGTTCAGGTTTTTTCAGTCGTGTTCAGTTCTTCATGACCCCATTTGGGGGTTTTCTTGGCAAAGACACTGGAGTGGTTTGGCATTTCCTTTTCCAGCTCATTTTACAGATGAAGAAACTGAGGCAAGGAGGATTAAGTGACTTGCCCAGGGTCATACAGCTAGTAAGTGTCTGAGCTCAGATTTGAACTCAGGAAGATGAGTCTTCCTGACTCCAGGCCCTGCATTCTATCTACTTTGACACCTAGCTGTCCCTAAGGCTGAGTCCATTCCTATAACACTTGGGTTCACACATCTAGAGTAATGTGAGTTTTACTTACAACATTATTCTGGGGCAGGTAGTGTGAGTGCTATTATCACCATTTTCCAGATGAGGAAACTGAGACTTAGAGAAGGGAGAAGTGACTTGTTCAAGGCCATACAGCTAGCCGTTGTCAGAGGCAGGATTCGATCCTGGGTCTCTCCTGATCCCAAGTACAATGGGTACAGTGATTATATATGGCTAGTCTAACCTGGCTGTGTGTGTATCACTGTGTCACAGAGTTTTATACTTCTACCTTGTTGGCTTATAGGGCCCTGGGAGTCATGTGGACTAACCCCCCACTTGACACCAACCCAGGGAGGGGGACCTAAGGTCACACCACATTAGATTTGAACCAGTGGCCATTTACGTCCAATCCAGCATGCCATGCCACATTACTTCCTAAGAGGTAGCTTGATCTTAAGAACACTGTTGGGAGCCAAGACACTGGGGTTTCAGTTCCTTCTTTGCTATTGGCTAACAATATGGTCTTTGGGCATGTGACTTCCTCATTTATAAAACGAAGAGATGGAAGGAGATGATATCTAAGACCCCTTTAGACTCTGTGGCTGTGTCCCTGGAGGCAATAGCCCTTATTTCACAGGAAGGTGGGAGAACTGAGGCTCCTCAAAGTCTGTGACTTGCTTACCCAAGTCAAGCCGCAGCCTTGATTAGAATCTAATCACCAATCTCTTGTAGAGCTGGAGGAGTGGCTTGCCCAGGCCTACGGGCATTTAACTAGCTGAGGTGGGAAGCTGGAATAAGGTCTTCTGGAGAGTTCTCTATAAAGGCCAGCTAATGTTACCAGAGGCAGCTGTGGCCTAGTGGACAGAGAGCAGGCCTTGGAGCCAGAAAGACCTGGGTGCAGGTCCTACCTCAGCCCCTGGCCGTGTAATGCCAGCTAATTCCCTAAGATAAATCATCCATGATCTTATGGGTAATTTATTTCCTGCATCAATAAAGCCACAGGCCTGGTCCCCTGTAGTCTGAGATTAAGTGGTCATAAAGTCAATGGTATAGGACCTCTCAGAGGAGAAAGTCTCCATGGAAGAAGGGGTAGGCCATGACAGATGGATGGGATTTGATGAAGAGGAGTTAGGATTGTATCTTCCCTATCAGACGAGGGGCTTCCTGAGGGTGGGGGCTGTTTCTCTGCCATCAGACCAGAGCTGGGACTGAGTCTGGGCTATTCCCTAGGGGGGCCACTCACTCCAAGGTCCTGCTGCTGAATGAAAAAGGCAAGGTTGTAGCAGAAGCTGACGGACCTAACACCAATCAGTGGGTAAGACAGACTTGGGGATGGGGTGGATTTGGGGTTGCTTGGCTCTCCCTGGAGCATTCTGTGGCCTGGGAAAAGGCTCTGCAGAGGAGAGGTTGGGAAGGGGGAGGGAGGCGGGACAGTCCAAAGCCCATTTCCCTCCTTTTCTCTCCTGGCACCAGCTGATTGGGCTGGATGCATGTGCAGAAAGGATCAATGCCATGGTGAATGAGGCCAAGAAGAAAGCTGGGGTCAAGCTCAATGAACCACTGCGCAGCCTGGTGAGTCTGGGGCAGAAGCCAGAGAGGGGATCTGGGAAATTAAGAGCTAGGCATCAGCACGTGGTGTCAGAGGGAAAATACGGGACCGAGAACACCCCGAGAGTCCCCCAGGTCACCAGTAGGGGACAAACAAGCAGATAACAGGGCAAGAAAGCATGGCTGTGTTTTAATCTGACCCTCTTATTTAACAACTGAGGAGACTGAGGTTGGGACAGCTAGATGAAGTGGATAGAGCACTGACCCTGGAGTCAGGAGGACCTGAGTTCAAATGTGGCCTCAGATACTTATTAGCTGTGTGACCCTGGGCAAGTCACTTAACACCGGCTGCCTCCAGAACAAAAGAGAGAAAACTGAGGTCCACAGAGGTTAGGTGATTTGCCAGAGTCACACAGCTAATAGTGTTAGGGATCCTGTTTGAACCTTGATTTTAAATCCAGCAATCCTTCTAGGGTATCACACTGCCTCCATCTTTTGCTAGTATTCCAAACTGAGTAGGTCCCAAACCACGACCATCATTATCTCCCCAAAACAAGTTCCCCCTCCTGACTTCAATTTGGTATGAATTTATTAAGGGCCTACTATTGCCAGACCCTGTGTTAGGTGCTGAGGATTTTGGTTTTTTATTCGTTGATTTAAAAAAACAAAAATGAGTAATTTCCCCGTGTCCCATCATACGTTCCAGAAGCAAAGCGCGAACACAGGTCTTCCTGACTCAAAGGCTGGCACAATTAGAGGACAGTGGGGAGACTGGCTTGGCTGGAGTGGGGTCTGGATGAAGATAAGGCAGCGAAGTCTAGCTGGAGCCAGATGGTAGAAGACCCCTGAGTTCTAGGAGAAAGAGGGTGGATGTGACCCTGAATACTGGGGACCTATTGACGAGTCTTGAACAGAGTTAGAGATCATCCCTGAACTCTGACCTTTTCCAAATGGCAGGGCCTGAGCCTGAGTGGGGCGGAACAGAGCACTGCAGTGTCTTCCTTGACCGAGCGGTTGCAAAGCCTCTATCCTGACCTGAGTGACAGTTACTTCATCTCTACGGATGCAGCGGGGTCCATTGCCACAGCCACAGCCAAAGGTAAGACCAGCCTCACTGACAGGGCTCTCGTCAGGGCTTTGGCTGCCTCGGCTAGGGACATCAGAGGGCTGGGTCCCTCCAGAATTGTGCTCCCTGGAAGAGGAGACATTCCCTGCAAACAGCTGGAACCAACTTCCTTAGATCCTAAGCTTCACTCTAGACGTCCTCTGAGTTGACTGACTTCACCTTCTGTACCACTCCAGGTAGCCCAGAGCAGAGAAGGAAGGAGGTGTATTTTGATGAAGGGGAAAAAATGTTGGGGAGGAGTCCAAAGTTAGGGACCCTCTAGAGCAAAGGTTTGAGAATTTTTCTTGTGTCATGAACCCCTTCTCAGAATCATATTTTTAAATGCATAAAATAAAAAAAATAACATGTAAAATAATTATATGGAAATATGGATATCAGAATATTAAAAACATAAACAAAAACAATAAATTCATGGACTCTAGGCTAAGAACTGTGCTCTAGAAGCGGAGAAGTGTCCCCACAAGGGTGGTCAAAGTAACAGAGTTAAACGTTAGAGCAGAGTATGTCCAAATTAGGGTTTTTGTAAAGAAGTGGGAAGAGAAAAAAGATCTGGAGGCTAGCCAGGTGGTGCAGCCCCTTGCAGGGCAGCCAGGCTACTGGCTGGGAAATCTGGGGTTCAGATGACAGCTGTTTCTTTTCCATACACAGTCCTCCCACCATGGGAGAAAGGACCCCACAAAATAAGGTCTTTCCTGGAGTATGTACTCCATTAGCCTCAACAGAGATCTGGAAACAGTCTTCAACTGAAGAGTGAGATTCCTGCCCCAGATCCTCCAGGCTCGAGGGAACAGGCGTTTTAACTGTGTCTCTGCCGTTGGAAAACTGCTGAGCCATGCCCTCTCTCCCTCCAGGTGGAGTGGTGCTTATTTCTGGGACAGGGTCCAACTGCAAACTGATCAACCCAAATGGCTCTGAGCAAGGATGCGGTGGCTGGGGACACCTCATGGGTGATGAAGGCTCTGGTGAGAATGGGAAATGGCGGGGACATCACATCAGCTGTATCTCTCCCTGCCTGAGGCCCTCAAGCTGCCCTCTAGACTAGAGGGTCCTGGATCTGAATTCTGGTCTTCCAGACTCCAAGTCCAGAGCTCTCTCCCCTGATCCACCTAGCTGCCTACCTCTGGGAATGCCCCCATGACATTCCCAACAAGTGGTCATTCTCCCCACCCACTCCCCACCCAGGCGGCCCACTGAGGCTTGTTCTGCATAGTGGGGCACACAGAACAAGTCTGAGTATTCTTCAGGGCCTTTCAGATGCTTAAACACCTCGATCACACCCCACCTGAGTTTCTCCCCTCGAGACTAAATGCTTCCGGTTCCTTCATCAACCCTCAAGGTCTCTAGACTCTAGCCTGTCTCTGAGTGGGGACCAGAGTGTGGTTGGAGTTCCCAGACTCCAACAGCTCCGGAGATGATGTGGGATTGTAGAGTTGGTGGAAGGGCCCTCAGAGATCATCTGATCCAACCATCTCATTTTACAGATAAGGAAACTCAGCCCCAAGGAGGGGAAGTAACATGCCTGAGGTGGCAGAGGTAGAAAGTGCCAGTTCTGAACCCTTATCCACTGGGCCCAAATCCAGAGGCCTTTGCACCACACCCAGTTCTGACTTAAGTGTGGCAACAGAGCCTTGGGTTGGGGGGCCCAGACCTGTGGTGTCTAGCTCTCACGCTCCCTTGCTGTATGACCTACTGACCCTCTGGGCTTCAGCTTCCTCACTTGTTCCAGAGGAGGCATCTCCCTTCCAGACTTGACCTCACCCATTTCTTCCACAGCCTACTGGATTGCACATTTAGCAGTGAAGACAGTTTTTGACACCATGGACAACCTGGAGGTGTCTCCACATAAGATAGACTATGTCAAAAAAGCCATGTTTGACTACTTCCAGGTAGGTCCCTCCTCCCCTAAGTCCCCATCCGTCCCAGGCTAGGTACAGTGGAAGGGAAGGAGAAAAGGTGGCAGTAGGGAGAGGAGCACCTTCCCTACACCTGCCTTGGTTGGGGGGGAGGGAAGAAAGTCTACCCTGGGTAGCAAGATCTACATATACACACATGCAACAAGAGATTGGATAAATGGAGCAAGAAAGAGTGAGCAGTCTGGGATAACATGAGATTACAAACCTGGTAGCCTAGAAGGATGGATGAACAAGGCCAGCTTGTGGGTGTGAGGAGGTCAGGTGCCATGAGCTCAGATGCCACCGAATCCACCTCCCCTATTTTACAGATAAGAAAACTAAGGTAAACAGAGGTTAAGAGTCTGGCATCACCCGCTCTCAGTGAAGCCCCTGCAGGCTCTAGTAATCACTGCTTCCCCTTCTGGATGTTCACCAACCATCCCTTTAATAATCTAGTCTAGAATTTTCCCATGAATCAAAGTCAAGCTCACTGATCTAAAGTTTGCACTCTCTTCTCTTCTCTTCTTCTTTTTTTTGGCAATTGGGACATTAGTCCTCCTCCAGTCAACAAATTTGTTCTGTAAAATTTGGATGCAATCAAAAGGCCACACTTAAGGACCTAGAAGGCCACAGTTTCCCCACCCATTTTAGGTAGATGCTTCTTATCATTTTAAGGAACAATCCATTTATACCTATCCTTTCAAGTGTTCTTAATAGGAATGAGTGTTGTATTTTGTCAAAAGATTTTTCTATTTATCTGTTGATATCATGATTTTTGTTATTGATATAATCAATTATGCTAATAGTTTTTCTTACGTTAACCCATCCCTGTATTCCTGGTATAAATCTCACTTGGTCACAATGTATGTTCTTTGTGATATATTGCTGTAGCGTCCTACCTAGTATTTTATTTAGGATTTTTGCTGCCATATTAATTAGTGAAGTTGGCTTATAATTTTCTTTCTCTGTTTTTGCTCTTCCTGGTTTAGGTATCAGCACCATATTTGTTTCAAAAAAGGAGTTTGGTAGGATTCCTTCTTTGCCTATCATTCCAAATAATTTAATACTGGAATTAGTTCATCCTTAAATGTTTAGTAGAATTCACTTACAAATCCATCTGGTCCTAATGCTTTTTTCTTAGAAAGTTCATTTATGGCCTGTTCAATTTCTTTTTCTTAAATAGATTTATTTAGATATTCTGTTTCCTCTTCTGTTAATGCAGGCATTAACAGATCTTTTTGTAAGTTATTCCATTTCACTGAAATTGTCAAATTTACTGGAATATCACTGAGCAAAAATAACTCAACAATTGCTTTGACTACATCTTCATTAGTGGTATATTTACCCTTTTCATTTTTGATACTATTGTGATTTGGTTTTCTTTTTTTATTATTTAATTCTTGAGTGCAGGTGGAGACAAAGTCTTGGACTGAAAGTTCAGGGACCTGTGTTTGGGGTGTGACCCCCTGCAATTCAAAGCTTCTTTCTAGGCCTTGGTTTTCTTCCACTGTAAAGTGAAGGCTTTGGTCTAGACTCTAGATTGTCTCTGGTTTCAGGATGAAATCTTAGGGCTACTGGTTAGGAAAAGGGCAGAAGTGGTTAGAGAGGAAGACTAGTGTGAAAGGTGCCCTGGAGTGAATGTCTGGAGAGACGATCTAGTCCTGGCTCTAGGAGGAGATTGTGTGGCCTGGGACAGGTCCTTTCCTCTGTAAGGGTCAGTTGATTCAGTTGTAAAATGTGGGGGTTGGACTGGATGACCCCCCAGGTCCACCCTCTGGCAATTCTATGGCTCTGATTCTGTTAAGGTCACTTTGAGCTCCATATCCTTTGACAATACAATTCCCAGGTTTCCTAGAATTCCTATGGTGAAGACCAGTCATCCCTCCAGTTGTCTTCAAACCACACAGCTGCCACTGTTGGTGATGGGGTTGGGATGAAGTTCACTGGAGGCTTTCTGGGAAAGCTTTCTCCTTTCTAATGACCATCTAAACAACCTTCTGTGCCCTCAGGTGTCTGACCGGATGGGACTCCTCAACCACCTCTATAGAAACTTTGATAAATCCAAGTTTGCCGGATTTTGCCGGAAAATTGCAGAAGGTACAGGAGAGATGGGGTGGGAAGCATAACCTTGTGGTCTTGTCCAGCTTGGTTCCAGCCTCCATGAGGGGAAGGGCAGCAGGCAGCCGTGGGAGTCAGGAATGAGACCTCACTCCCACTGAATCCCACTGAATGTTGGTGCTTTGCTATGGAGACTTTCTTGAACTTTTTTTTCCTACACACACACACACAAGCATTTCCACATCACAAAGGATGGTTTTCTATGAAACAATCTCTATTTCATTACTTGCTTTTTAAAGAAAGTATATAATGATTTCTGCATGTTATTTTCATAACTGTCTTACTTGTCTAGGCTTCATTTTGAACTTTTCTGTTCTCTCTGCATTTAAAAAAGTGTTTCATTGGCCCTCTTCTTTGGCATCACTGTTGCTCAGTTTCTTCATCTTTCCAATGAGTAGACTGGACTGAATGATTTTTTAATGCTTATCTTAGCTCTAAAACATACATTCTCTTTCAGTGGGCACGTGTCTCTTTCTAGGAAAATAGACAGCAATAATAAAAAATCAAAACCACAACCAAAACTTGCTTTGGATAAATCTCTGATTCCTTCCCTCACTCCTTTCTCTTCCATCTTTATTTTCCCATAACTCAAAAAGAGCTAAGACTTACCGGTTCTAGACCCACATCTCCAACTGCCTACCAGCCCCAAGAATCCCTCACATACTTATCTAAAACCAAGATAATTAATTATCTTTCCCACAAATCCACTCTGACTCCTGACTTCATTATTTCTGACTGTGGCAGCACCATTCCCTTCATACTCCATGTACATAACTTTGAACATCCTTTTGACTGTTTCCTCTTTCTGCCCTCCGTGCAGTATATCATTAAATCCTGACCATTTTTATATGACAACACCTCTTATATCTGTCCCTTCCTCACCATGCCCACTGCCACCACCCTATGACTAGCCTCATTCCCACCCACCTGGGCTATTGCAATACTCTCCTATCAGGGATTCCTACGTCCCTTCTTCACACTCACACGACTTCCAGATTAAGCTTCTTCATGCATGGATTTGTCCATCTATTCTTTTGCTCAAAAGTCCTCATTGGATAGGGTTTCTCTGGCTCCCCATGGCAGTAACTTCACTTTTTCCTTTCCTTCCTTGAAGTGTCTAGCACAAGATTAGGCACATAAGAGATGCTCTATAAAGACCTGATTTCTATGAACTGATGCATAGGTAAATGAATGGATGGATGAAGCTGAGTCCAGGCTCCCTCATTCTTCAGTTCTCTTGCTTCTCCATTTTAGGTGCTCAAAAGGGTGACCCCCTCTGCCACCACATTTTCAGGAAGGCTGGAGAAGTATTGGCCAGACATATACTGGCTGTGTTGCCCAAGATACACCCGGTAAGTGGAGGTGGGGAATGGGGAAGGTAGGCACTGGAGGGAAGGCAATAGATAAGCAAAGAAATCCCACCTTCATGGTTGCTGAAAATGAGGCTTACTTTGACCTAATTTTCATTTCGCTTTCTCTTACCTCTATTCTAGCTCCTTGTCCCCACTCACTCACATCTCTGTCCTTCTCTCACTTGACTTGAGTTTGTTTCTTCAAGAGGCAGCATAGTATAGTAGATGGAAGGCTGGCCTTGGAGTTGGGAAGCCCAGGGTTCAAGTCCTGACTCATAAAGGCTGGTGGCCCTGGGTAGGTTGCTTCCCCTATTGAGATCCTCAGGCAACTTCCTAATTCACTCCAATTCAACAAGAGTTTATTATTTCAAGGCACTATGCTAAGGACAAAAAGAAAGAAACAAAATCATGCCTGCCCTCAAGGAGCTTACATTGTATGGGAGAAACAACACATGTGCTTGGCAGTGTCTGGCGCTATTAAGAAGTGCTTAATAAGTGTGTTATGTATCTTACACAGATAAGTAAATACAAAATAGGGAAGTGAGTTGGGGGGAGGTAGAAGCACACTGGGGATCAGGAAATGCCCTTGAAGGGCACTAGGCATTCCCAAACGGGGATGGGAAGGGAGTGCATTACAAGTATAGGAGAACAGCCCGTGATAAACTGTTGTGAAGGGAGAACAGAAAGTACCCCATTTGGGCTAAAAACAGACTGTTCATGCATAGGAACTGCCGATCTCCATCGACAGCAGGTATTTCCACACACAGGGTTCCCTGGAATAAATCACAGATCCAGACTCCCCTCCCTGACACACACACAGACACACACACCCCCTCTACCTCAGAGGACAGCCTGAGAATCAATCCACTTTGCAAAGGGGAGCGGCAGTACACCAGAGAGAATGCACTGGGTATGATGCCAGTGGACTCGAGTTAGAGTCCTAGCTTTGCCCCTTGATAGCTCCTGTGAGACCTTCTCCACCTTGGCCAAGGCACTTCCTTGGTCTGGACCTGTTTCCTCAAATATAAAATGAAGGTGTTGGACTAAATGATCTCCAAGTCCTGAATTCCTCTGCCCTCCCATTCTACCATTTCCAACCACTGCGAGGCCCCCTCAGTCTGGGCTCCTTGTGGGAGGAGGGGCAAGCCAGCTTGCATGAAGTGCTCCCTCAGAGCAGATGGACCAGAGTGGCCAAGCCCCTGTGGGGCTGAAAGATCCTGAGATGGCAGCCCTCTCCTTCTCCCTAAAAGCCAGTATTAATAACTCTCTCTCATCTCCCCTCAGAAGCTTTTCCAGGGGCCAGTGGGCCTCCCCATTGTGTGCGTGGGCTCTGTATGGAAGAGCTGGGAGCTGCTGGAAGAAGGTAAGGAGCAGGCAGGGAGGGGTGAGAGGAGAGGGGCACGGCATCGTCCACAAGGTCACCCACCGCACACTGCTCAAGGACACCTGCCACACCAGAGTTTCTAGACAGCGCCTGGTGCCCAAACCCCTCTCATTCTCCTATCTCCCATTCTAGGCTTTGTCTCCACTCTGGCCGAGGGAAAGAAGATCCAGAGAGCCTTCTCCAGCTTCACCCTGCTCCAACTGAAGCAGTCCTCTGCCCTGGGGGGAGCCAGCCTGGGGGCTCAGTTTATTGGGGAGGTGCTGCCCCTGGACTATGACAACAACGCAGCTATTTTTTTTAAACACACCTTCTCTAGGTAGGGCTGGCCTTCCCACCTCAAGGCCAGTCAGTGGACATCAGATGCTGAAAAACTGCAGCTATCTTTATTATCATTACCTTTATTAATCAATAAAGATAGCTAAAATTTTTTAGTACTTTATACATCTGTTATGTCCCAGCAGCCTGCAGAGGTAGGTCCAAAAACCAACTCACATAGTTGGAGAGATCCTCAGAAGATGTGGAGTTCAGCCCGTCCATAAAAGGTGTCCTTCCTACAGGGCACTCCGTAGGTGGCTGACCAGCTTCTGCTTGAACCTGCTACCTTTGGAGGCTCCCCATCTCCTTTTCGGACAGCTCTAATTGTTTAATTTTTTTCCCCTGATTTCAAACTTAAATTGGCCTTTTTACAGCATCTACCCGCTGCTGCTAATCATCCTCTGGGGCCAAACGATATCTCCGGTCTGACCTTCCCGTGATCATCCTTCACATACTGGAAAACAGGCATCATCCCCGAGTCTTCTTCTCTCCGGCCAAACACTCCTGTGTAATGGATGCAGGGCCCTTTGCCATCTCGGTGACTTTTCCGTAGACGCTGTCCTGCTTATCAACGGTGTTACAGTGTGGTTGCCAGGACTGAACACAACACTCCAAAGGAGGTCTGGTTGGGGAGAGCGCAGGGGTACTGGCACCTCCCAAACGATGCAGCCTGATGTCCCCATCATGCTGCTGTCCACTCAGACTCCCAGATTTTTTTCTTAACTGCTGTCAAACCATGCTTCCCCAATCTTAAACTGGATGAAGCTGATTTTTGCCCCGTGCGCAACGCTTTGCATTCATTCCTGTTAAGCTTCATCTTATTTGATTTAACCCAATTCTAGCCTTTTTATAACCTGTCACCCAGTGGGTTAGCTATCTACCAATAGTGTTACCTGCAAATGTGAGAAACATACTATCTGTGCCTTAATCCAAGTCATTATATTACTGATGGGAAAACTGAGGCAGGGGTTGAGTGACATGTAAAGGGTAAACTAGTGTGTGTCTCAAGCAGGATTCTAATTCAGGTGACTCCCAAGTCAAGCACTCTATCTACAATGCCACCTACCACCTGGTTCTGAATCAGTCACATAGGAAAGAAAATAAATTGTCTTTCCTTCTGTCTTTAGACGGACGAGCAGTGTTACTCTGCTTTCAGACCAGGCACCCTTGTCCCTTCCTTTGTCCAGCTCTAGAAACAGATTGTGCCACCTGTTGGAAAGAGCCTGGGAGTCACCCACCCATATTCCCTATTAGCTTGGCAGCCATATGACCCTCAGTGTGCTCATTTGTAAGGGGTCTTTGGTATGCATTTGTGATAGGAGAAAATATCTAGCAAGAGCCAGCGCTCAGCCCATGATGTCCCGGTCACTTCGCAGCACAACGGAAGTCATCCTGGTCACCTCATGGCATAAAGGAAGTCAGGGCCCTTTCCTCTTGGCCAGGGTCCCAAGGGTGCACATGAGTCACCACCCCGCCCTGCTGACCAGGGAAGGAGGCACCATCTCTCAGCCAAGTGTTCTATCCTCCCCTTTCCATGTCAGGGCTAAGGAAACCTCTTGGGACCAGGCAGATGTCCTCTGAACGTCTCCTTTGATTCCAATCTTGATCCTGAGCCGCTACGCCAATGAGGAAAACGGTCTATCAGCTATGAGCCTGCTGCCATCTTTGGCGTTTGAGAGTGCCGCTGACTTCTTTTCTTAAAATGCTGACATAATGAATCAAATGACTAATTACCTAGAAATTATGTCTCTCCAACTTTTACGTCTCACTAGCCTAACGAGGTGTGCCTGCTTACACCACAGCTCCCTCTGGAGAGGGCTGTGGAGAAGATGCAGTTCAAATTTTTCTCGAGGCCCTCCTTCATGCAAGACCAGGATTCAAACTTCACCTCTGACCCTAGTTCCATGACCCTTGTATGCCTCCTCGGTAACTCCCTGGATGTATGAGATGCTGAGATGGTGGAGTTACTTCCCCTCACCCATCAGAGGCTCCCATTATTTCGTAGTTAAGATAGCGGCAGAGTGTTGGATTTGGGGCCCAGAGCATATAGTCTATGATAAAGCTGCTCCCCCAATCAGTAAGCACTGAGGTGCTTACTACATGTCACAAAGGTCCATCTTCAAGGATTTTACATTTTGTTGGGGCTGGTATCACATCCACATAGAAGTCCACTCACAATATAGATAGGCTGGTGGCCAGTGGCCTGAGCTTGGAAGGGCTAAATGAGGAGGCACATTCCCGCCTTGGAGGACAGGCTGAGCTCCGTGGGAAGAGGGAATGGCATGTGAGGTGCCTCAGGGCCAGTCTGACTGGCCCACAGAGCATCAGCTCACCAACAAGCAGCCCACAGTTATGAGCTATCAGCTATGAAGCACTGAGAACACAGACTAAAACGAAGCCATCACGGCCTCAGGGAACTCAGGCAAAGGGGATAGGGCCCAAGTATGGAAAGACAGGCTGTTCCTCGAGGCCACAGGAAGCCACGGGAACTTCCTGAGCACAGAGGGACATGATAGGGCCAAGGACACAGGACTTCTAGATGAGGGCAATCTTTTACAAGAGTTGCTAAAGCCCTTTCCTCATCACACCTCCTTGAGGAAGGCAGGGAAGACAGGATTCTTCCCACTGGACACGTCAGGACACAGAGGTATGAAGGGATCTGCCCTGAGTCAGACTGCTGCTCGGTGGCAGACTGAGGAACGGAACCACCACAGGGGACAGACTTCTGGATATGGAGGCAGGCAAGACCTAGGTTTGTCTCCGACTAGTTGTGCGACCATGGGAAATTCACTATTGGTTAAATTGGTCTCCCCACCAGAAACTATGGATCCTGACCTCACTGGGTCTTAAGGATCCAGTGAGACACTGTCCCTAAAGCATTCTGTGATCCATAAAGCCACTATGTAAAGGATAGCTGTTCTTAACCATCCTCATTTTACATAGGGCAACTAAGGCACAGAGAAGCGAGATGAACCTTCCCTGGGCCACATATCTGGCAAGTGTCAGCACTGCGATTTGAACCCAGCTCTCTTGAGTTCTTCGAGCCTAGGGCTCTTCAGTGGGATACAACCCACTCCCAGGACTGGGGGAGGTGGGGACATGCCTCTGATGCTTTCTCCCTATTCTCCCTCTGCCCTTGGCTATTTCACAGGTGCCAGTGGCTAGGTTTTTTGCCCAGCTAGGCAGCCACTGACCCCTCCTCACTTGGAGTGAGCCAGGCTCACCTGCTTCCCCATTTATTAAGCAATCACAAGTGTTGTTGGTACTCTGTGCCAGGCTCTGGTGAAATGAAATGGGCCCTTCCTATGCAGAAACACTTCTCATTCTGGAGATGTGCCCACCCAAGTGCACAAAATATGAGGTAATCTGGGCGATGGGGGAATGGGCCAGGAAAGCTTCAGGTAGAGAGTGGTGCCTGAGCTGAGTTTGGAAGGAAACAAGGGACTCTAAGAGGTAAAGGTGAGGAAAGGGGGCATTGAGGCTTGGGGGGCAGGGGACACCATGTTTGACAAAGGGATTGCGATGGAGTATTATCTGAGAAATGCCCAAAAAGCCCAGGATGCCCGGAGCACAGAGCACGGGATGGGGGCAGCGGATCAGTAAGGATGGAAAAGTAAGTTGGCATCCTTCTCAGCAGACAGTGATCTCCTTGGGAGGCAGGAACCATAACTATTCTAACTTTTGCACAGGGCTGCACAGAGTAGGGTCTTAACTTTTGTGCCATATACCCCAGTCTTCTGAACAGGAAAGCATATTCACACAGTGAAGTAGGGGTCCTTAGGCCAGAAAGCTGTGGAGACAAGAAGGTGGGGGGAGTCCTTAGTCTGCACTGCAGAACCCAATGTCATCGAGGTTGATGTAGGAAGGAACCACACACAAGGACTGACTACCACAGCCGATCATTGCCTTCTCATTTTATTGAAATTTTCAAGAGCTGCCATTTGGTTTGAATAGCAAAGTTCAGAAAAGGTAACTTTTTTCCCCATTTTTGACATTTTTATGAAAAAAAAATTCAATTTTAAACTCCTGTTCTCCCTCTCCCAACAAAATATCGTAGACAGAAGCTCTTCACCCAACCACCGTGTAGCATGTGCTTCACCAAAGTGCTTTTTGATATTTCTGCAAGGTATGAACTGCCAAGAGCCAAGCCCGAAGGTCTCCCCCCCACCCCCACCCCCAGGGGGCCACAGGGACAAGAGGTGACCAAGGGCCAATTCCAGCAGCTGCAGCTCCAAAAGGCAGTCTAGACACCCTTGGTACACGCCTCCCTTCCTGCTGGAGCTCCTACTTCCTCAGGCCCATCCCTTCCAACCCTCCAGAGATCCTTCTTTCCTTTCCCTCCCCCTCCCCAACAAACAAAGGCGGCATGGTCTATGGAGAGAGGTCACCATGTTCATTAGAAAGCTAGTTTGGAGAGATTTCTTAACTTGGGCGCTTTCAAGCTCTGTCCACTTGTTACTCCAGAATTTATTCCATCGTTACATGCCTTGGAAGTCTCCAGGGCTGTTTGCCCAGCGGCTAGATGGGATCCGAGCTTTCCAATGAGAAGCAAAATCTGTCATTTAAAAAACAAACACAGAAGTTCCGTATGAAGTGAAGCTGGCTCTGAAGGGTCGTTCCTTGGGAGGCAGCCAGGTCTGGGCCACTTCCTGACCGTTCCTATGGCTCTTCTTGAGGCAGCTAGCTGCGTGGCAATGGCGGCTGAAAGCCAAGGTGTGCTTTATGTTTGTGATGAAGTATCCTCTCAAGAGCAGCAAACATGAAGGGTTCTGAATTCTCAGACAGGGCACAGTTATCATTTAGTATCAGCTACAGTAAACTCCATATTTTTATAGCTTTAAATAACCAAAGTTTCTGCTTGTGCCAGTGCTTCCATTTTCCAAGTGGAGGTGACCAGCACGGGAACAGCTAATCGGAGAAATGAGCATGCTTGGTGACATAGGAAGACCTCAAGGGCTTCTCTATTCTCTGCCTCCCGGAATAAGCATCTGAGCTGGGAAACCCATAAGGCAGTGTGCTCAGCCTCCTGCGCAAGACGGGCAGGGGTAGAAGAGAAAACCAAAGAGCTAATGGGAAATGGAAGATACCATTTCCTTCTCCCAGGTCCAACTCCCTTAGCAAGGA